>NC_090266.1:299780032-300117532 GCF_040414725.1 Anabrus simplex
TTAACTGAGTCGACACTACCACGTGTTTCGTTCCTTTAAAATATGGCGTTTTATTTATTTTATTTTTGCACACATTGAGGAAGGTATTCGGCGACGCAAGAAAGGGCTAAGATTTGGAAGGAAGCGACTGTTGCCTTAATTAAGGTACAGACCCAGCATTAGCCTGGTGTGGAAATGGCAAATAATGGAAAACCATCTTCAGGGCTGCCGACGGTGGGATTCGAACCTACCATCTCCCGAATGCAGGCTCATAGCCACACGGTCCTAACCGCACGACCAACTCGCTCGGTAAAATATGACGGACGCGGCTTTCAAATGGATTCAAATATGGCTGTGCAAGAGCCACTCTTCCAGCTTGTTGGCTCAGTATTAGCATGAAGATAAAGAGATTCTCGTCCTAACGGAATTGTAGGGAGGTGGTGACCTAACCTTGCCCGCTGTTAATCTCGGGCTCTGATCATTAACTTAACATTAGAAGGGAAGTGCGGATGGTAGCGCTGGGTCGCGTGTTTGAGCCCGGCCTTCGCTATGGAGGTCTCGTATGACATCACACTTCACATGTCTGTTTCAAGGAGAAAAGCGATAGAGTCATTCGAGGCGAAATACATTCTTGATAGTGACATCAGCAGCCAGGCATAAACAAAGCAGACCATTTACTTCTACAAGCAAGGATTTAATGTTAAAAACATTCCTTAGCAGACAGCGTAGGGGTCCCATGCTACGAAAAACCTAAAATTAAACAATTTGTATCCATTGCGCTGAAAGTTGAAGGGCTAAAACGCCCGGAAAGGTTTAAAATTGTGAGTCATCTCTATCAAACTATAAATACAAATTTCAAAGATCACTTCCGGCCTAAATACATTTCCGGAAAAACAGCCTAAAATCACTTGTTTCTTTACTCGTTTTCTTTTTTATTCAAATCTTAGCCAAATTATTTACATAATTATTTCTTTAATGTGTTCCTTGGTTCAATTCCCTCAGGCGATTTTTGATTTTTTTGAAAAATGTCTACATCGAATGTAGTTATAAGGGCTTAAGTGAAACAATGCATTAACTCACATTAGAGCTCGGGCTGGTAGAAAAAGTCAAACTGCTAATCTAATCGACCGGATAACGATTATTAAGAAAAGGATTGTAATTTTTCAAAATAAATATGGAATATTTTTTTTCTTACCTTATTATATTTTATTTACCTAAAATTCGTTTCTCACATCCCTAGGATGTTTTCAACATTTGAGTTGCTTGCCGAAGGGCTAGAACTGTGGATTTTCTACCTATGTACAGCCTCACCTTGCCTGCTGCCATTTCCTGATGGATACAATACTTCTGTATCCATCTCTTGGCACAGGCCAGAGTAAAGTGTAGCTTTCACCCAATCTCATCCATGGCTGTGACAATATGGCAGCTGCTGGGGTATGGGTGGTGCTGAGTAATGACATTCGGAGCACGAATAGTTCATCCGAGTGTTATGAAAGGTGTTGCTCATAGGGTCAGTCGTGCTGTAATAGCACTTTCTGACCCAGTGAGGAAAGCAATGGCAAACTACCGCACTCCTCGTCTTGCCTAGTACGCCTCATTTTGGTGCTGCCATTGGTTTTTGCGGTTTCCTTATAACCGCATAACCTTTGGTGGTGCTATTTGAGGATCCAACCAACCTCTGGGCTGATGACCTAACAGACAGACAGCCTCACCAAAGTAGTTAGGATCTCGGCAACACCCTACGGGAATGAAAGCAACATGGACGCAGGATATCTAATTCAAGCTTGTAACAGACATGAACGTATTGAGAATGATTGTTAGTAAATCACGTTGTAATAATTGAAAGAGGGAACTCGGATTGAGGAGGTACAGGTTAAGTTAGAAATGAGCTCGACGGGTCAAGCTATGGGTACAAGCAGGCCATCAAGGGTATGGTAAGCAGAAGGAGACAAAGGAGAAAATGGTTCGACTCCGTTTTTAATGATTAAAACACAAGAGTTTTGGAATTAAAGAAGGCCACAAATGTAGTTTCATATGGATGATAGTAAAGGCTCTGTGTTAAATCACAGAAGCTTGCAGACTGAACCCTGAAAGACATAGCTCTATATGAAGATGCATGTACGAAGACGAATCAAAAAGTAAGTTGCACTAGCTGGCCGCGAGAGCACGCTGTGTGTCGATGGCCAATGCGGAGCAAGCTGCAGTAAATGCTGACACGTCCGATAGGCAGGTTGGTGTGGTATCCCGTCGTGCTGTGTGCACAGAAATGGCGGGGCTCAACGGCGCGTCAACTAGATGTTCACTCCAAATTGGAGGTGCGTGCAACGATCAAATTTCTACGGGCTAACCGGCTCAATTGCACGGACGTTCATCGTGAAATCACTGCTGCATATGGTGAGCGTGCAATTTCTCGCCCAGTCATCGCCTCTCCGATCTCCGTAATGCACAAATCACTCATCCCAAACTTTTTTTCTCGGCCGGGTGGCCCACATCTCTAATCGCAGCCCAGCCGAGCTCAAAAAAGCACAAATAGGAAGACGCCTAGTTGGCAGTCGCCTCCCCAATACCATGCCTTATGTACTCCTCCCCTGGGTAGATCTCTCTATACCAGAGACAGAAATACAACAAGCACTTAAAACACAATATGCCCAAGTTGTAAACTCTTTCCGTGTAATAGATGGCCGAACGAAGAGACCTTCAGAGCACATCCTACTACAAGGCACGACCGACCAAGAAGTGCGCCGCCTAATACTGGATGGAGTCAACCTAAGGAACTACGTGGTAATAACACCGCCACAGAACATCCTCAACCAACTACAAGCCAAGCCCGAATTCATTCCCATCCTCCATGAGCCTCCAATAAAAACAACACCATTGCCACTCTCCCTCCCTACCACAACCACCACCACAACCATCATAACCACTACCAGCACCCATGCCACAACTATAACCACCACCAGCACATCCTGCCATTCCTTCCATGATATCAACCCTCCCCCTCCCTCCCATCTACCAACCTCCCAGTCCTCAGCAGACAACGTCTGAAATAACTCTGCAGGACTATACCGCTGACCACGTAACACCATCCGAACAAGAGTACTCCGCCGACCGAGCAACGCCGACCGAGCAGCCACCATCTCCCACATCCATCTACAGTTGTGTACTGCGTGGCATCAACCCGGACATCCCTACAAGAGACGTCATACAAGAACTCCGCACCGCAGGCATCCCAGTGAAGAGGGCCATACGATGGCCCTACCTATATGGTCCGCCTACAATTACCATCTGAACGAGACGTGAGACGTACAACGACTTATCAGCACAGGAGCACAAATCTACGGCGAACACCATCGAGTGAAACCCTCCTACTCTCCACCCCCATTCACCCGCCAACCATCAGCCACTATGCATCCTCGCCCCCGGCCACCCCCCACACAAATCCCGCCATATCGCCAAGCTCTCCCACCTCTCCCTCACTCCAGCCCCTACCAGCCGCCCACACCCACATTGGGTCCCCTCCACCTCCTCATCCTTTCTCTTCACAACTGTACCACCACCCTTCAACTCCTAACCTCACACCTACTCCCAGCCATGGTCATCCCACCATACCCACAGTCTAACCTAATCCCAAATCACATATACTAAAATTGTAACACTAGTATAAGCACCAATAATTGTAAACCAAATGTAAGTATGTAACACCATTGTATCTATGTAACACCATTGTATCTATGTAACACCATTCTATCTAAACCAATAAAAAGCACAAGAGCAGACACTGCACACTTAGCCAAGAGGCCAAACCCCTTCACATCTCCAAATCCAAAAGCTTCTTCCCTCTTAACTTGAAACCCCCATCAAATCCCCAAACCCCGCCAAATCTCCTGGCCAGAGAGAAGGCGTAACCTTCTAGGTGGCCCGCCCCTCCCCTTCGGGGAGGGAAATGAAAACATCCCCCTTGGTCCTTGGTCCTCGCCCAGGTATTGTAAAGTGGTGTAAGCAATTTGACGCCGGTCGCACTGATCTCACGGACGAATATCGCGAATCCAGGCCCGCAACGTCTGCTGCAAATTGCCCGCATGCTGAACATTTCGAATGGCAGTGCGTTCTCCATTGTTCACCAGCACCTTCGATTTCGTAAACTGTGTTAAAGATATATCCCACGTCTAGTAACCGATGTTCCCAAGCGACAACGTTTCCAATCGTCACTGGCATTTTTGCATCGGTATTCTGTGGCGGGCAACGACTTTCTGCGTCGAATCATCACAGGGAATGAAATGTGGGTCCACCACCACTTCACCCCCGAAACAAAGAGAACATCGATGGAATAGGTGTACACCACATCACCACAACGAAGGAAGGCCAAGGTCCAACCTTCAGCAGGAAAGGTAATGGTGATAGTGTTCTTAGACATCGTGGTGTGGCGCACGTGGAATTTATGCCGAAAGCCACGACAATCAACTCGGCTTCGTATTGTCAAACCTTGAAGCGGTTGCGTAAGGCAATTAACGAAAAGCGGCGGGGAAAATTGAGCGCCGGTGTGATTTTGTTGCACTATAACGCAACACCCCAAACGGCCCGCTAAACGTCCGAATTATTGCAGCGATTCAAGATTCAGGTATGGCAACATCCTTCATAGAGTCCAGACATAGCACCATGCGATTATGATGTGGTCGGTAAGCTGAAAGAGAATCTCGGTGGACAACGATTCCGAAACGATGAGGAGGTGAAAGCAGCTGTCTCCAGGTGGTTACACAGCGCTGAAGGTGATTTATGCGCATCCGGAATCGAAACGTTAGTTGACCATTCCAAGAAATGTTTACAGTCTCTTGGAGACTATGTGAAAAACTGAACTTACATTGTATGTTGTCAGAGCCGTGTTGCCTATGTGTAGGTGATTTCAAAAATGGCCATAACTTGGAAGTGTAACTTAAAGTACTTTTTGATTCGCCCTCGTATGTATGAGTTAGGACGGATCTAGGAGTAGGAAGGTAATAGTCATCTTCTTAATTGAAAAACAGTCCCGGCATTTTACTTGCATGAAATATCATCTTCAAGGTTTCGAATCCACCAGCTGTCGAATGCAAGCTTACAGCTTCACGACCCATACTGCGTAGGTAAAATCCCACATTCCTTGACCATTAAAGCTGTGAAAGCAGCAATCTTAAATAAAAACTACCAGTTTAACATAACATTTCAAGCAACCCCTAATAAAATGAGAACAAACTCCACAGGTTATACGTAATTTGTTGAGAAAAATGCCCATTGCATTGTTGTGGAGAAACGGTATTTTAAAATTCTACCAAGAGTTTCTAATATTTAATGATTGTATCCGATCGCAGAAATTACATAAGTCCACAGAGTCATGATTATCCAAGCACCATATAAGGAACAAACATTTCTTCAGTTCCGATCAGCATATAAATAAATCTTCATACTAAAATCAAGGACTCCACATTAAGTTCTTTAGAAATTGTAGAAATATGAACGTGTGTTAAAAATGACGAAGAAACTTGTATAAACGAACAAATTTCCTTTCTTGACCATTCTCTCGTTAAAAATTGCACAATCAAAATAATAATAATAATAATAATAATAATAATAATAATAATAATAATGTTATTTGTTTTACGTCCCACTAACTACTTTCACGGTTTTCGGAGAGACCGAGGTGCCGGACTTTAGTGCCGCAAGAATTCTTTCACCTGCTAGTAATCTACCGACACGAGGCTGGCGTCTTTAAGCACTAAGTTGCACAGTTCCACCCATTAGCTTATTTTTGGCTGCCCGATTTTCACTTGTCATTACCATGTGTTGATGTCAAATCTTCGCACTGCAGAAGGTATTACTCGCGCAACTTTTAGTGATACCTGGTGTTACGGGGGTGAGGAGTAAGGAGGGAGCTTTCCCGGTTCCGGTAATACTGCCAACTGAATGGAAATGATATCTGAATTGAATCGATAATTTGATCTATCGATATGAATTTTCTAAACCTTTATTATCTTAAGCCAACAACTGTGTCACACACATTATATAGTAGTTTATAACATTTCTCGGTGCGAATCTTGTTCCTAACATGAATTCTATAGTTTGGCTTTGCTGTGTAAACAACAACAGTACTAGAGTAGAACGCAGCCCGGAAGGCGGTTTGAAGAGGGTTGCGCAGTAACATTCGCGCGCTTTGTAGTATGACGTGCTTTCCGCTGAGTCAATAGAATCATTTCAGTAAGAGGTGCCTGTTTGTGCGGGTCACGAGTGAATGTTTCGAGTATTATTTGTAAATATCATACTCAACGAATTTAGGGAACTATTTGCGTGTGTACGATAGATCCAGGAAGAGCAAAAAGACAAGTATTCCGTCGACAGGCGAGGGAAATAGTATTTAAAGTGTATTTGTATTTTGTAAGCATGCAGCAGCAGGCGTTCATAGGCGGACAAGGTGAGGAACGCCATGTTGCCACGCTTCAAAAGAAGACAGCACTCGCGTGTGGTATCGGCCTGCGAACAATACAGAGGATAAAACAAACTTCGGAAATAAAAATAATGCGGTGTTCAGGTCGCCAGAGAAGAACCCTTAGAGGATGAAGCCAGTGACGGTCCTCGATGATTTCAATAAAAATGTTCTGCGTACAACAATATTTGATATGTATAAAAACGGCGAATATCCTAAGGCATTGAAACTGGACCGTCCATTTACCTTCCTTAATATCTCGAAAATTTTCCTTAACACTTTCGCGGGTTTTGATGTTAAAAATTAATTTGGACTTTTAGGAAACGTTTAAGCCCACGAAAAATATAGGTCATCGCTTTGGAATTCATGATATAACTGGAAGAAAAAATGTGTACACATTCATGCTGTTATGCTCTCTGCACTTCGCCTTCATTTCTCTCAACTTCCATTTAACTTCTTTAATATCTCGAAAATTTCCCTCAACACTTTCTCGGGGTTTGATGTTAAAAATTAATTTGGACTTTCACGAAACTTTTAAGCCCACAAAAATATAGGTCGTCGCTTTTGGAATTAAAGATATAACTGGATGAAAAAACGTTTACACATACATGCTGTTATGAGTAGGCAAATGGGCATCACTGCACCTCATACTTCTGTCTCTCTCTGCGCATCGAAACCGCCTTCCGGGCTGCGTTCTACTCTAGTACGTAAAGTGTACGCCAGATGTCTCACGGCGATGCATGAACGATTCATAGTTTGTGCTTCAAAGGTTGCCAATACGAATCTCAAAGATAACCGAGGTCTGCCGATTCAGCACTAGGGAGCCCAGGTATCACTAAAAGTTGCGCGAGTAACATGTCCAATAGTATTTCATGTTTATGTTTTGATATCTCGATATTAATAATTTTAATGTCCGTGCAAATGCGACGAGAACTTAGCAGCACGTTTTTCCGTTGTATGTGTATGTTAAGGACGACTTTCAATAATGCCAAAACTTAAATTTCTGAAATTGAGCAGGTAAAATAATTTGCAAGCAATCAACAAGCATTGTTGTTATATTCCAAACCAAAATGGAGAGAGAAGTCTAAAGCAAGGAAAGTAATGAACAATTTTCATGATCGTTGACAGATAAAATAAATAGACAAATATGCTTTCTGATGGAAGATCGTACACGTGTACAAATTTAACATATATTGCCACAGAAGAGAGTTAAAAGTCTGTACATCAATAATTGATTGTCAAAATGTCCCTCACCGAGCTCGACAGCTGCAGTCGCTTAAGTGCGGCCAGTATCCAGTATTCGGGAGATAGTAGGTTCGAATCCCACTGTCGGCAGCCCTGAAAATGGTTTTCCGTGTTTTCCCATTTTCACACCAGGCAAATGCTGGGGCTGTACCTTAATTAAGGCCACGGACGCTTCCTTCCCACTCCTAGCCCTTCCCTGTCCCATCGTCGCCATAAGACCTATCTGTGTCGGTGCGACGTAAAGCAACTAGCAGAAAAAAGAAATATATATCCCTCTCTGTCAACGACTTCCAGTATTGACTTGTATCTGTTTTAATCCGACTTATGTATCTCATTCAATATTACCTTCCAATGAAGAAAATTTACAAGGAAATACATATTATATGGACAAATTTAAAGATTATTCATCGGACGAGTTGGCCGTGCGGTTAGGGCTGCGAAGTTGTGAGCTTGCATCGGGGAGATAGTGGGTTCGAACCCCACTGTCGGCAGCCCTGGAGATGGTTTTCGGTGGTTTCCTATTTTCTCACTAGACAAATGCTGGGGTTGTACATTAATTACGGAAACGGCCGCTTCCTTCCCACTCCTAGACATTTCCTATTCCATCGTCGCCATGAGACCTATCTGTGTCGGTGCGACGTACAGTAAAGCAAATTCTAAAAATAAAAAAGTTTATTCATGTTGTAAAATGTATGAGAATATTTACGATAAACCACGGTTACGTATTTTAAACGCCGGCCCCTCGGTGTAGGAGCGTGCATCTTACCCGGAGGCCCCGGGTTCGATTTCCGGCCAGGACAGGGTTTTTTACTTGGTTCTGAGGGCTGGTTCGAGGTTCACTCAGCCTAGGAGATTACAATTGAGGGGCCATCTGACAATGAGATTGCGGCCCCGGTCTAGAAAGCCAAGAATAACGGCCGTGAGTATTCGTCGTGCTGACCACGCGACACCTCAAATCTGCAGGCCTTCGGGCTGAGCAGGGTTCCCTTAGTAGGCCATGGCAATTCGGGGCTGTTGCGCCATTGGGTTGGGTTTTATTTATGGATTTCAAAAGATACTAATCACAATGACATCACAAAATTTTAGACATAGGCCTAAGCAATGCTGCATAAAAGTATTTATTTATCAATAAATACGTCCCCTATATACTACCTCCCATCTTAGTCCAGTTCATGAACTCATGTTCCACGATAGCAGGGAACGATGTACAGTACATTTTGGAGATCTGAATTTCGACTTTCTGAACTAACAGCGATTATTATTAGTATTCGTTTTATCCGCGCTTCTTCTCATTACTCCAAACACATACAGGGAAAGTACTTTGTTTTTTGTCTCTGGACACCGATGTAATATATAACCCCGAGCAACGACAGTTATAATATGCTATCCCATACAACACAACAATGCAGGTTGTCAATGTGATTCAACTTTTTCAAGTACACAGGGCCTATGACCAGAGGATTATCATGCATCGAATGTGAATCAACAACAACGAACCTTCCATAATACAAAGTACGAACAAAAGCACATTTTTACTACAGAAGAGAAATATTTTCTCAAATACTCGGTGACAGGGAATATATATTTTTCCTCCTAGAAAAGCCTTTTTTTCCCCTCTATTGGTCTGATCAAGGACGAAACAGATGACAAGCTATGACAAATATTCGTTAGTAAATTACGGAATTCATCATCATCATCTGTTTACCCTCCAGGTTCGGTTTTTCCCTCGGACTCAGCGAGGGATCCCACCTCTACCGCCTCGAGGGCAGTGTCCTGGAGCTTCAGACCCTTGGTCGGGGATACAACTGGGGAGAATGACCAGTACATCGCCCAGGCGGCCTCACCTGCTATGCTGAACAGGGGCCTTGCGGGGGATGGGGAAGATTGGAAGGGATAGACAAGGAAGAGGGAAGGAAGCGGCCGTGGCCTTAAGGTAGGTACCATCCCGGCATTTGCCTGGAGGAGAAGTGGGAAACCACGGAAAACAACTTCGAGGCTGGCTGAGGTGGGAATCGAAACCACCTCTACTCAGTTGACCTCCCGAGGCTGAGTGGACCCCGTTCCAGCCCTCGTACCACTTTTCAAATTTCGTGGCAGAGCCGGGAATCGAACCTGGACCTCCGGGGGTGGCAGCTAATCACGCTAACCACTACACCACAGAGGCGGACAAATTACGGAATTGAAAATTGAAAATTCAGTAGTCTCAAGCTCTTCTCCAAAAATGTTGGTTGGTTGAAGAGGTTACAAAATCGTGTGAAATTTGTGTAACTGCAATTCCTATGCAATTGTAATTGGCGTATTAAACTAGTCCTAAGTTACTAAATTGCCTATTGCACTACAATTTATCCACCTATGTTCTAAGAAAGATGGTAATAACCTGTTGTTATTTAAAAGCAGACCGATTTCATAATTGAAGATCTCTTCTCCTGCTGTTATTATGAAATAGGCCTACATCTTTCCGTTTTCTCTGCGTTCGTGAATATTTTTGTTATAATTTGTGTTTGCCGAAATGTGTCATTCCCAACACATGTTTCTTTCGTTTAGATGACATTTCAATTCTGTAGTGAGCGAACATTGCCATCGAGTTGAATACCAACTGTGATACATTTTCGTAGTGATAGTGTAATAACTTCTGTTCTTATGCCTCGAGTACAAGGAGTGCAACTGAATTCTGAGATGATGAGAGATTTATAAAAGGAAAGGATATATTGCTAAATAAAGATGAGAGATTTAAACAATTTCACAACTTAAGACAGTCATCCTCTGGGTAATTACCGGACACATTCGTTATCATGTGGCACCATAAAGAATATTCTTCCCGTTCTCAGTGGCACAGTCTGGTAATCGTTGTCCTTCTATCCCCAAGATAGTGGGTAATATCCTGGCTAAGGCGGGTAGCATTTCAAAAGTTACTGTGTCATCAAATTCCGACAACCCAATGTCTCTTAAAAATATGAACCAATTGGAGAGACTTTAAACGAATAATAATAATAATAATAATAATAATAATAATAATAATAATAATAATAACTTGTCTAATATAGTGACCGAGCAAGTGGCTACGCGGTGTGGATCACGTAGCTGACAACTTGCATTCGAGAGGTAGTGGATTCGATCCCCAATGGCATCCCAGAAGATGGTCCCTTTTTTCCCAGTCCTAGCACCTTCTCATATCAGACGTCGATATTAGACTTATCTGTGTCGGTGCACTAAAAGCAAATAGGAAAATGTAGTAAAGTGTAAATATATTTTAGATACACATATTCGGCATCTTCTTTGTTCGCGTTTTTGTGCAATTAACAGAGAAGTTTCAACACTGAAATGGGTGGACTAGAACTTTCCAACGAAAGCTTTCCGTGGCTTCCCGTGTCACTCAAGCGGTGTATGGCCTCGCCTTTCCGCTTGGCCAACAAAAACAAAGGTTGCTTCTCACGACCTGTTTCCTCGTCATCATTGGGTCACACTGCTTGGCATTCATTGTGCGGAACACCTCTTTGGTTCACCCCCTTTCCCAGATCTCACAAGAGAATTTTGTGTCACAAAATCATGACATTTAGGAGCAGCTTATGCGATAATTTTTGCCTCCAAATAAGGAATTTTATAGCAAGGGAAGTTTTATTGCATGCCTTTATAAAGTACTGCTGTTAAGTTTGAACCAGCAGTGATTAGAAAATATTACTCTAAACGTCCATGTGATTTTGTGTTTAAACCATAAATTATTTGAAATGCTGCTAAATAGTATGTATAATAACGGCATTTCCTCTTAATAGAATAGAATAAAACAGAACGGACTGATGTATCATCTGCGAGATTTACTGTTAATTTAACGCGGTTTAATATATTTTCAAATTACTATATATGCAAAATGCAATAATAGCCTAATAAAATAATAATAATAATAATAATAATAATAATAATAATAATAATAATAATAATAATAATAATAATAATATCCGACTCTGTGGTGTAGTGGTTAGCGTGATTAGCTGCCACCACCGGAGGCCCGGGTTCGATTCCCGGCTCTGCCACGTCATTTGAAGAAAGGTACCGGAGCTGGAACGGGGTCCACTCAAGCTCGGGAGGTCAACTGAGTAGAGAGGGGGTTCCATTCCCACCTCACCCATCCTGGAAATGGTTTTCCGTGATTTACCACTTCTCCTCCAGCAAATGCCGGGATGGTACCTAACACAAGGCCACGGCCGATTCCTTCCCTCTTCCTTCTCTATCCCCTCCGATCTTCCCATCCTCCAACAAGGCTCCTGTTCAGCATAGCAGGTTAGGCCGTCTAGGCGAGGTACTGGTCCTCATCCCCAATTGTATCCCCAAACCCCAAAGTCTCAGGTTCCAGGACACTGCCCTTGAGGCGGTAGAGGTGGGATCCCTCTCTGAGTCCGTGGGAAAAACCAACCCTAGAGGGTAAACGGATTAAGAAAAAGGAAGAAGAATAAAAAATCCTGTACATGTCATTGGTTTTACGTCCCACGAACTACATTTACGATTTTCAGAGACGCCAAGGTGTCGGATGTTTGCCCCGCAGGAGTTCTTTAACCTAACAGTAAATCTACCGACACGAGGCTGACGTATTTGAGTACCTTGAAATACCACCTGGCTGAGGTGGGATCAAACCAACCATCTTGAGCTCAGAAGGTCAGTGCTCTACCCCCCCCAGAGCTACTCAACCCGGCACACACAAAATTCGCATTTTTTTAAGCTCCTGGGTGTGCTTCGAAATTCAGTGGATAATGAATGGGAAAAATCCACTGAATATTCAGGTATCTCTAGAATACTGCCATTAAGAAGTAGCCTACAGCAGAACCTGCCCAGTACAGACGGACATCTTTGGTAAACAGACACGTCATTATAAGGATTCCCCACGTAGATACAAACCCTATATCTATAGTTTCAGTTTCTCCTGAGAAAACTGTACCTACGAGAAACTTATTTATTTATTTATTTATTTATTTATTTATTTATTTATTTATTTATTTATTTATTTATTTATTTATTTATTTATTTATTTATTTATTTATTTATTTATTTATTGACTCATTTTATATGGCGTAGCTCAGGCTATGAAGCCTACTGTTATGCCAAACCATCTTATATTTGCTACCTTGTACAAACTGCAGAGTTTTAAGGTTCCTAATTACATATAATTAATTATAAAATTTAACTTAAATAATAGTTATAAACAGGAAGCCTCCGTGGCTCAGACGTCAGTGCGTCGGCCTCTCACCGCTGGATACCGTGGTTCAAATCCCGGTCACTCCATGTGAGATTTGTGCTGGACAATGCGGAGGTGGGACAGGTTTATCTCTGGGTACTCCGGTTTTCCCTGTCATCTTTCATTCCATCAACACTCTCCATTCTCATTTCATAGCATCTATCAGTCATGAATACCTACGAGAAACTTATTTATTTATTTATTTATTTATTTATTTATTTATTACCGGGCGAGTTGGCCGTGCGCGTAGAGGCGCGCGGCTGTGAGCTTGCATCCGGGAGATAGTAGGTTCGAATCCCACTATCGGCAGCCCTGAAGATGGTTTTCCGTGGTTTCCCATTTTCACACCAGGCAAATGCTGGGGTTGTACCTTAATTAAGGCCACGGCCGCTTCCTTCCAACTCCTAGGCCTTTCCTATCCCATCGTCGCCATAAGACCTATCTGTGTCGGTGCGACGTAAAGCCCATATCAAAAAAAAAAAAATTATTTATTTATTTATTTATTTATTTATTTATTTATTTATTTATTGACTCATTTTATATGGCGTAGCTCAGGCTACGAAGGCTACTGTTATGCCAACCCATCTTATATGTGCTACCTTGTACAAACTGCAGAGTATGAAGGTTCCTAATTACATATAATTAATTATAAATTTAACTTAAATAATAGTTATAAACAGGAAGCCTCCGTGGCTCAGACGTCAGAGCGTCGGCCTCTCACCGCTGGATACCGTGGTTCAAATCCCGGTCACTCCATGTGAGATTTGTGCTGGACAAAGTGGAGGTGGGACAGGTTTATCTCCGGGTACTCCGGTTTTCCCTGTCATCTTTCATTCCAGCAACACTCTCCATTCTCATTTCATAGCATCTGTCAGTCATTAATATATCACTTTGGGAGTGGCGACCCCATCGTGCTAATAGCCTATATATGATTCATTCATTACATCCCTGGCCCGGTCAATGACTGGAAAACAGGTGGTAGGTTTTCATTTCAATAGTTGTAAACAAAAGGTAAATTTCTGACAGTTACTACAAAGAAAACATTTAATACTAATTTCTTAAGTCCATGCACCATCTATAACATCTTTTTAAAAATACATTTCTACTATGTATGTCTCTAATTACAGCCAGAAGGGAATTCCAGGAGCGTATGGCTGCAGGCAGGGAGTAAAGAATACAGGGAGCTGCCCGCTACACTACTCTCTGTGGCTACCGCTTGAAGCCAACGGCCACGCCCACCATGGTTACCAAAACATGGCTATTCTTACGTGGTGGACATATACAAATTAAGACATTTTCTCGGGAGCAGGGAAACTTCGAATCGCATAATTACGTACAATCGTTTTCAAAATAACACGGCGATTAGCTGTAACAAAATTTTCCGGCAAACATACCTGTTAAGGCTTTGTTTTTACATAGTTCTAAGGAAGAGTTTCTCACGACCCGCGGCCTTAAATCTACTCTCTTGCTACTTGACTATCGGTACTATAAACCGAGTACCGTTATCTTAAAAACAGGACATGCAAATCTTCATCAGATATCAGTCAAGATAAGGAGTAGGCTGTTAATAAGGGCATACCGCAATCTGAATGTTCGAGCGGAATGCGCAATTAATCACCAAACTAGACTTAGCATTATTGCTTTCTACATATTTTGGAGTGGTAGTGGCGGTCATTGTTTTAATAGGAAGTACAACTATCAATTAAATCATTCTCTTACATAAGTGGGAACAATACAGGACTCAGCTAAGGGCCCCTTGGACGCCAACCCACACTCCGAAGATAAGAACCCTTTAAGGCCCCCTTAATTGCCATTTACGACACATGGTGGTGATTATTGTTTTAAGAGGGACTACAACTAGGCAACCATTCTCTGTTAACACTAATCAGAGAGAAATGAAGATATCAACCAAAGAAATACAAGGGCCATGATGGGCGAGAAAATGAAAGACTCCCTAGTCCTCAAAACCTCTTTTAGCCTCGGGGTTAGAAAAGAACAAGAGTTGACCATCGGAGGTGTGACACAAGTAAGTGGAAGCAATGCCAGGATTCAGCTAAAGGCCCCGTGGTTGCCAACCCATGCTCCCAAATTGACAGCTCCTGGGGTCCTTTCCAGTCGCCTCTTGTGAAAAGCAGGGTATACCATGGGTGAACACCTCCACACAGACTTTTACGACAGGCAGGGTATAGCGTAGGCCTTATGTTATCATCCTCACCCATAGGGGGATATATATTTTAGAGGTGGTGATAGTGATTACTGTTTCATGAGGAAGTACAACTGGGCAACCATCATCTAAGTTTATTAACACTAATTGTATGTTTAGTCATCAGCCCGAAGGCTGGTTGGATCCTCAACAGCTTCGCCATCAACTGTAATAGATGGCCTAGGCATCACTGAAGAGGAGTACCAGGGAAATGAGGAGTGAGGTAGTTTCCCGTTGCTTTCCTCACCGAGCCTGAAGTTGCTATTACATATCAGTCTGCCAAGCCCACTGAAATGCATGCACCAACTGACCCTATGAGCAACAGTTTCACACCATTCATAGCAGGGACTGGCTGCATAAGAAATGGCATTACTAGCATCGCTCATACCTCAGTCACTTTCATATTGTCAAAGCCAAGATAAGACAGAGACAGATCAATGAAAGTAACAAAATTGCTCTAGCCTATACCAGAAGACATAGTGCACTGTAAACACTAGGTCTCACTAGGAAAGGCACTAACACTAATTAGGAGGGAAAATGTAAGGGATCCGACACTTCGAAAAATTAAAGTATCGGCCAAAGGAATACAAAGGCCACGAAGGATGTGAAAATGAAATACTCCCTAGGCCTCGATACCGAATACCCTTGGAGTCAGAAAAGAACAAGAGTTGACCAAGGGCGGTCGAATAGGATAGATGAAAGTGAGGAGCCTGGCACGAGTAAGTGGAAGCAATGCCAGGACTCAGCTAAGGGCCCCGTGGTCGCCAACTCACGCTCCCAAGATGAGAGCCCCTGGGGCCCCTTTTAGTCGCTTCTTACGACAGGCAGGGGATACCGTGGGTGTTATTCTACCTCCCCCACCCACAGGGGGATACATAATTTAGAAGTCATAGTACTAACCTATATACATTTTATCCTACTGGCCTTGGAGAAGAACAAGTTTGTTGTACAACTGCCTTTTTGAGGTAATGCAACTGACAAATGATTTGGTAAAATGCTTGATTCTTGCACTGAGGTAAGTATCAACTACAGCATGAATCAGGTGGGACAGATGATTGTCAAAACGCTCAAATTCCATTGAGTGATCATTTAGGCACCTGAAAAGTTCCATAGTTAACAAATCTTGGAGGATGTTGATCTTGAGTTTCAGGATCTTGCTGCTGTTCACTGAAAGACCTCCGGCAGTACTTCTCCTGAAGTGGGTCTCACATATTTTGCATATTTTGAATACGTCATTAGAAGGATATACAAGAAATCCTTTGTCTTTATAACATATCAGGGACTTTCTCTGCCTATCAGGATCAAGTATAAATAAGGAATTCACACATGTTACACACCTTAATTTTAACATTAACTTTCTAGCCACAAACCCAGAAATATAATAGACAACATTTTCAGCACAAAGTGACAATGCATGAGGAAGAAACAAGTAATCATGCTCTCCATAATCAGGAAGGGCAGAATACTCTACATTCTCCATAATCTCATTAGCCTTTGTAGTCACATTGATTAACTCCACAGGTTTTGGTACCGGTACAGAAGAAGAAACTGACATTATTGAAACTGCTGAAAGAGGTAAACAGTTACCATTTCCAGTAGTGCCTATCTGAGAATTTACCAGCAATTTCTTGTATGCTGATGAAAACTGTTGAGCAGTAGGATTATTGTTCCATCCTCCTTTGAGACGGATGCAAGCAAAGAATAATTCAACATGATCTTGGCTCAGTTTATGCATAGGCAAATACTTCAGAGGGGCACTACTTGACAAAACATGTTTTTCCACTAATACTATCATGCTCTTAATACAGATCTGAAATCCTAAAAATCCAACTTTCCTATTGGACTGAATAATGAAATCTCCACTTGTGCTGCATCTGAGCTTACCAATATATGAAAATGCATCATTCAGAAAACTTAAAATATACTCCCACTGCTCAGCACATGCTGCTTTTTTCCATCCAACCTGCTTCAATGATCTTGAGTTTAGAATGTCATACAGATCATTGAATAACATAATGAACTTCACAGTTGCTTCTGAACCAAGAAATAAACTCAACCTCAGCACTTTATTACAAAAGTCTATGGCAGTTGCACATGATTTGCTTAAAACTTGAGCAGCCAAAGATACTTTCATTTTGTTCTGGCCAAAATTGACATGATTTGACCTCAGTTTGTTCCCTAAATGGAGACCTTCTTTCTCTTGCAAATCAACCAACTCTTTCACATACTTCCATGAAATAACCATACCATCACCATCAATAATAGTTCCCTTTTCACCCAGGGCATTTCTGACAAGCTTAAGCATGTGAGGAGGATCCAGTAACACTGCAATTTCTTCTTCCGATATAGGATGCTTAAATGTGGTACAGAAATTTGCTGAAGAGAAATTACAGCCAAGCTGTCTTGCCATTCCCATGTTAGAGGCTAGCCCATCAAAAGTAAGAGAAACTACTCTTACATTACCACTATGTAAGAGGGTAAGGCACTGCATAACCAAATTTGCCCTTTGAGGGGCATCAATTGCATCTACAAAGAAATACCCAACTGGAATTTTCCATTTCTCATTAATACATGTCAACATAAACACCAAAGCATCTTTTGCTATTGGCAGTTCATCATCATTTATTTCAACACCCATATTAACATAACCATGAAATGATTTGCCATCAAAAGTCACTTGCCGCCTAATAGCCATCTCATCCATGGATAATGCAAATAGTAATTCATGATCACTGTGACTTACTTTCTCTTGCAATGTTTTTATGGCTTCTGCAGTAAACCCAGGAACACCCTCAATTTGTTCATACCACTTCGAGAGTGTTCTAGGATGTAAACTGTAAGCTCTGGGAGAGTAAAAGGGCAGTGTTAGGGCAAATGCTCGCAATTCTTCTGAATATTTACTAGGCAAACTTTCACTCTGAGCTTTAGCCAACTGTCTATTTAGAAACTCTTTATTGGGAGCAGCAGCCTTAGCAAGAATATCGAGAGCTGAATCATTCATAAGATGATTTTTTCTGAGTTCTTCAATTAGAGATTTCAGTTCTCCTACCTTCTTCCTGCTTCTTCTGACAGTTTGTCGCAAGACTTTAATTTTCTTCAACTGTCGTGCTTCCCTTTCTTGTGCTTCCTCAAGTCTTCTTTTATATTCACTTTTGGTTGGCGAAGGAACCGAGGACTCATTTCCACTGGCAGCAACTGGCTCAGGTCTCTCCGTGGGAGGAGGACGAGCATTTGTTTTCTAAAATGAAAAGAATACTTGGGTAATTATGACTTAATAAATAGTATTATTATACATTAATTTTATATCATACTATTATGATACATTAATTTTATATAGGTAGAATTTTCACTAATATGCCAACTTACATTCTGTAGGTAAGAAGGGAATGCTTCAAAAATAGTAGGTACTGCATTCTCCTTCAAAACCACTTTCTTCATGGACCGATCAAACAATTCCGGTTTGAAATGTGCAGAACATATTCTGGTGTAAGGAGAAGGTATCCAATTTTCACCTTCTAATGGCCTTAATCCACTCTGCTCTCCTTTCTTCATGAACAGGAAATCTGAGGAAATATTGACGATAAACAACAAGTCTAACCTAAAAATTCTTACGAAATGCGGACGGTGCTTCTGAGACTCAGAAATACTAGCAGAATAACAATGGAAGTAATATAATGTACTGTACTACATATTACAAGCCATACTTAGAATCTTACCTGTGAAATGTTATTCCAGGAATATGTTTGGATTTCCGATTCGTGCAACCGTACGCACAACACGACATTTTAAGAGCTACAACATCAACTAAATATTAGTATCTGTTAAGATTTAGCGTGTCGTACACTGTTTGCATCGGAAAATTCCAGCAATTACAATTTTCGTTCACCGTATTCACTTCAATGACCTGGGATAAATTTGACTATCATAAAACAGCATTCGTTCTCGCGCCTATTTACGACCACGCCCCCTATGTAGACCACTGTCATTGGGCTTCATTCTCAGAGCTCCAAGGCATCTCCCTGTATTCTTTACTCCCTGGCTGCAGGTATGAATGAGTTTCCGTAGCTGGTCGTGCGCTAAATTGGGAAGCTCAGCAGGAAAGAGGTTTCTGACCTCGTAGGTATACTGTTTGGGGATGACAAGTATTTAAGATATGTTTTCAGATAGCTTGCTGTGCCTGTACGGACGACTTTGTGGACGAGCGAAATAGAGTGAAGGTTCCTTCTCTCCGCCAAATATAACCACGACAGCTGTTCAAGACATGGTGATATATGACAATACCTGGGTATATATAACACAAAACGGACGCATGTATTATAAGCCCGCTGAAGTTTAGCGTTGAGTGTGGTGTTTATGTTGTATATTACGTCACCATAATCGAAGATGGGTAGAATTCAGCTTCAAACAAGTACCTTTCTCGTATTTAGTGGAAGGAGATCCCGTAAACTTTTAAGGGAGTGCAAAGAAAAGAATGCTTATTGGCAAATTTTCGTTGTGTGTTCCGTCAAGTTTAAGTACTTATCAAAAATAAGGCCAAGGTTCTTTACAGTTTTGTTTATTTGTATTGGTGTTGCGTGGAATAGGATTGGTGGAATGTTAACACGTTTCAGTTTGGTATGATTATTTTTGGATCCTGTTATGATTGCTTGCGATTTGAATGAATTGACTTTATGAGAATTATCTTTAGTCCAGTCTTTTACATTTTCCAGGTCATCGTTTAGTTTGTTAATGTCTTATAGAACACCACGCACCCATTTTCTAAATTATTTTCAGTGGTTGTACCTTCGTTTGTGCAGTTCCTAAAATGATGTGCAGACTACCTAGTATTTTGTTCTGTGCCTATAATTATCAGTCCTCACTGGTTATAAAAGTAGGCGGAAAATGCCAGTACAGTCACAATCCACTGTCTTCTGAGCCGGTCGTAGTTGTTTATCACTATCCCACAGGTTAACAGCTGGTTTGTTCCAAGCCATGGCGATTTCACAGTTTCTTCATCTATCCCAGGGAAGCTTCCACCTATTAATTTCAGTCAGAAATTCGAAGAAATTATTCCAGTATCCCAAGATGAATTGATGAACTTCAAAGAACTACTCGAGAGAATTGTAGCCAGTGCAATCGCCAATGAAAGCAACTGAGAATCTATTAATTTGGCTGCAGTTGTGTCCTAAGAGCCTCCGAGGCCCAGGCGGTAGCGCGCCGGCATCTCACCGCTGGGTTCCGTGGTTAAAATCCCGGTCACTCCATGTGAGATTTGTGCTGGACAAAGTGGAGGCGGGACAGGTTTTTCTCCGGGTACTCTGGTTTTCCCTGATATTCCATTCCAGCAACACTCTCCAATATCATTTCATTTCATCTGTCATGCATTAATCATTGCACCAGAGGAGTGCGACAAGCTTCGGCAGCCGGCACAATTCCCATCCTCGCCGCTAGATGGGGGCTTCATTCATTTCATTCCGGACCCTGTCGAATGACTAGAAACAGGCTGTGGATTTTCATTTTCATTTTTGATTTCATATGTCATATTTTGGGAGTAGAGGAACATTTGATTAAGTTTATACAATGGAATTTTAATCAAGTCACTGGAGTTTGTATTGTTTTTTTTTTTTTTGAATAAGAGTATGTTTGGTTCTCGAAATATGTACGGTAGGACAAGTATTATGAAATAAACATAGTGTATATTATTACACAGGGCGTATCTAAATTTTCTTTCTTTCTTTCTTTTTTTCTTTCTTTCTTTGTTAATACGTTTATCCTACAGGGTTGCTTTTGCCTCAGACTTAGCGAGGGATCCCACCTCTACCGCCTCAGGGACAGTGTCCTGGAGCATAGAGGGATACAACTGGGAAGTAGGACCAGTACCTCGCCCAAGCTGCTTTTTTTTTTTTTTTTTTCTTTTTGCTAGGGGCTTTACGTCGCACCGACACAGATAGGTCTTATGGCGACGATGGGATAGGAAAGGCCTAGGAGTTTGAAATAAGCGGCCGTGGCCTTAATTAAGGTACAGCCCCAGCATTTGCCTGGTGTGAAAATGGGAAACCACGGAAAACCATCTTCAGGGCTGCCGATAGTGGGATTCGAATGTACTATCTCCCGGATGCAAGCTCACAGCCGCGTGCCTCTACGCGCACGGCCAACTCGCCCGGTAACCAAGCGGCTTTACCTGCTGGGCTGAACACGAGCCTTGTAGGGGGGTAGGAAGATCGGAAGGGATAGACAAAGAAGAGGGAAGGAAGCTGCCGTGGTCTTAAGTTATGTATCATATCAGCATTCGCCTTTAGGAGAAGTGGGAAAGCACGGAAATCCACTTCGAGTATGGCTGAGGTGGGAATCAACACCCTCTCCCTCTCTGTTCAGTTGACCTACCGAGGCTGAGTGGACCCCGTTCGAGCCCTCGTAACATTATTCAAATTTCTTGGTAGAGCCGGGAATCGAACCCGGGCCTCCGCGGGTGGCAGCTAATCACACTAACCATTACATTACAGGGGCGGACGTATCTAAATTATACCGACACAAAATCAGGGACGCTCTTCGTGTTATATGAAAAACGATGGCGCAATCGGATTGGTGAAGAAAGGTTTTCTTTCCGAGAAAATGAGGTTACTTTCTCACTTCCGAGCGCGCGTTTCAAATTGACGAGCTCGCCGTATTTGGTGCGCCAGAGCGCAAGCTGATGCTCGGCGCTGTGCTTTAGGGAAGGGAGGGGAAGTGGGGTGTATGATAGACGGCTAGTGCTAGCTAATGCCAACACTAGTTTCTTCGAACTGTCCTCGTCTCTTACAGGGAATATCCACAGTTTATTTATTAAGCAGCCGTAATTGCTCACACAGTCCAAGAACACATATAAATTAGATATGCTTGTCAGTCAAGGAACGCACCCGATCGTTTCTCGGTCTTAGTAACGTTCTTTATTATTTAACATGCGCGAAGATGCATCGCTGCCGCCACACGATCGCACATTCTTTTACTCATAGCATTGTAAAAGGAAATGACGTATTGATCGAAGGAAACAATATGCCCATGCTTTAATTACAATAAATGTTCAATATTCCCTCTTCTACTTCGATCTTTTTTTTTTTTTTGCTAGTTGCTTTACGTCGCACCGACACAGATAGGTCTTATGGCGACGATGGGACGGGAAAAGGCTAGGAGTGGGAAGGAAACGGCCGTGGCCCTAATTAAGGTACAGCCCCAGCATTTGCCTGGTGTGAAAATGGGAAACCAGGGAAAACCATGTTCAGGGCTGCCGACAGTGGGGTTCGAACCTACTATCTCCCGAATACTGGATACTGACCGCACTTAAGCGACTTCAGCTTCAGTTAAATGAAAGTAACAAAATTGCTCTAAACCATACCAGAAGACATAGTGCACTGAAAACACTAGGTCCTGCCAGCAAAGGCATCATATAATAATAATAATAATAATAATAATAATAATAATAATACGCGCGGCTGTGATCTTGTATCCGGGAGATAGTGGGTTCTAATCCCGCTGTCGGCAGCCCTGAAGATGGTTTTTAGTAGTGTCCCATTTTCACACCAAGCAAATGCTGGAGCTGTACTTTAATTAAGGCCACGGCCGCTTCCTTCCAACTCCTAGGCCTTTCCCATCCTCCCGTCGCCATTAGACCTATCCGTGTCTGTGTGACGTAAAGCCACTAGCAAAAAAAAAAGAATTATAATTATAATAATGTTATTTGCTTTACGTCCCACTGACTACTTTAATAGTTTTCGGAGAGGCCGAGGTGTCGAAATTTATTCCCGCAGGAGTTCTTTTACGTACCAGTAAATCTACCGACACGAGGCTGACGTATTTGAGCACCTTCAAATACTACCGGACCTACCAAGCTGGGGTCAGAAGGCCAGCGCTTCAACCGTCTGAGCCACTCAGCCCGGCAGAATGTTGTCATGATGATCATGGGGCCCTTCAATAAATGCAGATCATTGACTGGTCAGCAGTCGTCTTGGCAATCCAAGGCACTGTCTAAATTTTTAGCATGCTGGCCTTCGGTCCAAGGGGTTTGATTCCCGACTGGGTCGGGGATTTTAACTTTAATTGGATAACTCCTCTGGCACTGGATTGGGTGTTTGTGCCGTCTTCATTAGAATTCTGTTTAGATAAGGCCTCATCCTCACAAATGCTCAGGTTGCCTTGTCAACTTGAAAGACCTCTCCGGAGGCCATACGCCGTTGTTATTAACGCAGCGATTATAAACTGTCATAATAATAATTTAATGTGGCTATTTCTAGCCGGGTGCAGCCCTTGTAGGGCAGACCCTCCAATCAGGGTGGGCAGCATCTGCCATGGGGAGGTAACTACATGTTATTGTGGTCGAGGATACTGTTATGTGTGGTGTGTGAGTTTCAGGGATGTTTCGGACAGCACAAACACCCAGCCCCCTAGCCATTAGAATTAACCAATGAAGGTTAAAATCTCCGACCAGGCCGGGAATCGAACCCGAGAACCCGGGAGCCTCTGAACCGAAGGCCAGTACGCTGAACATTCAGCCAACGAATCGGATATAAACTGTCATGAAAATAAGAAACAAAGCCTTTATTATGAGAGGAAATGCTTACTGTATATGATAACGACCGACGAACGCTTTATGAGACCTCAACCATTTTCACGAAACTGGGACTTTTACAGAAAGTAGTTGTAAGAAGCAAACAAATAATGAACTCTCTCACGCGGTCAATAACCCAGTGTAGGTCACAGCGATAACACAAATACGGGTGATAAGCGTCTTGTACTACACAGCCTCATATGCTAGCGGTTTTACGTCGCACCGACACACATAGGTCTTATGGCGACGATGGCGTAGGAAAGGTCTACGAATTGGAAGGAAGCGGCCGTGGCCTTAATTAAGGTACAGCTCCAGCATTTGCCTGGTGTGAAAATGGGAAACCACGGAAAACCATATTCAGGGCTGCCGGCAGTGGAATTCGAACCCACTATCTCTCGGATGCAAGATCACAGCCCGACCCTAACCGCACGGCCAACATGCCCGGTCAGCCTCATATGAGGTTAATGACAGTTAATATATATATATATTGTACAACACATTTCCTGAATTTGTGTACCGATTTCAGTACGCAAGACTCCAGCTCCTTGGCAGAAAAGCCTTCGGTTCAGAGGGCCCCTGGTTCGATTCCTGACCTGGTCAGAGATTTTAACCCTAAACGGTTAAATCCCTTGGCTCGGGGACTGGATTATTGTGCTGTGTCCAACGTCCCTCTAACTCATGAACCACACATAATACTATTCTCTACCACAGTTACACGCAGTTTCCTATACATGAAAGATGCCGCTTACCCTCATCGGAGGGTCTGCTTTACAAGGACTGCAACAGGCTAGCAATAGTCACACGAAATTATTATTATTATTATTATTATTATTATTATTATTATTATTATTATTATTATTATTATTATTATTATTATTATTATTATTATTATCATTATCATTATTATTGTTTTATTGGTACAGTGAAACCTTGGAATGCGAGTGTTTTGCAAGACGAGCAAACATTTTAAATAAATTGTAACTTGATAAGCGAGTGAAATTCCGCAATACGAGCGAGCGTCACGTGTGCCTACGTTTTCCCCTCCCCTGTTCGTTTGTCGAATGGATGAACGAGGTCTTTGGTCCTGTAGTGAAGAAATACCTTACAGAACATAATCTGCCGCTCAAAGTCTTGCTGGTTATGGACAATTCTCCTGCTCATCCTTCAGGCCTTGAGGACGTCTTACTGGAGGAATTCAAGTTAGTTAAGGTTAAGTTCCTTCCTCCCAACACTACTCCACTACTCCAGCTTATGGATCAGCAAGTCATTTCGAACTTCAAGAAGCTGTACACCAAAGCACTATTTCAGCGATGGATCGAAGTGACCGAAGAAACAAACCTTACCCTCCGAGAGTTTGGGAGAAATCATTTCCCCATCGTGAACTGCCTGAAGATCATCGATAAAGCCTAGGATGGAGTCACCAAGAGAACTCTCACTTCCGCTTGGGGAAAGCTGTGGCCTCACTGAGTTCTTGGACGTGACTTTGACGGGATTGTTGGTGACCATGAGCCACCGATTGTCGATGAAATTGTGTCCTTAGGGAAGACCATGGGGCTGGAGGTGAATGACGTGGACATTCAAGAGCTGGTGGAAGAACATAGCCAGTAACTGACCACCATCGAACTGATGGACCTGCATCGCGAACAACAGGAGGAAGTTATGGAGATTTCGTCCAGGGAAGAGGAGGAGGAAAAGTCAATGGAATCTCTCACATCAACTGAGATTCGGCGTAAGTGCAAAATGTGGGAAACGGTGCAATATTTTGTAGAAAAACACCACCCGAATAAGGCTGTAAGAGTGCGAGCGATGGATCACTTCAATGTCAATGAAATGTCACGTTTTCGTGAAATCCTCAAAAAAGAGGCAAAAGCAACCGTCATTGGACAGGTTCCTCGTTAAAGTTGCACGAAAAGAAAACAATTCCAGTGATCCAACAGATAGCAGTGATTCCGTTAGTGAAATTCGTGCTACAGAGTAACTCTTCTCATGTCATCTCTCGTCTCCCTCACACCAACAATGATTCTGTTATAAGGAAAATTGCACCTTAATTTATTTTACGTTATATTTTGTTTTAGAAATGGTATGCGAATAAATATGTTTGTGTAGTGGACGTATCATCTGCATTTCAATTGTTTCTTATGGGAAAACTTGCTTTGATATACGAGCGCTTTGGATTACAAGCATGTTTCCGGAACGAATTATGCTCGCAATCCAAGGTTCCACTGTAGTAGTAGTAGTAGTAGTAGTAGTAGTAGTAGTAGTAGTAGTATTTCAAGAAACGTGAGTATAAGTAAATTCCGTTGCAATAAGTATTCTAAAATAAATAATCAGAACACTGATAAAGTGAGCGGAAGCAATGAAAATACAGGTGACGAGGGACAACATAACCTAGGTGCTTCTTACAGGAAATTATCAACTGACAAATTTAGTGATGGAACTAGTAGTGATGATAACAATTTGTAAAAAATTTCGAATACAGTCTGTAGGAAAGTTCTTGGCTACTGAAGCCTGTTCTGAGTGTTGCAGTTCTGATCAGTATTGTTATGTGCCAGCCCTTTCGTAGCCCCCTCTGGAATTTCCTAGAAACGATGACTAAGTCAAGCCAGAGACCTCCCAGCCGGCCCGAAGGAGAAGCTGGGGCTTCTTCATGTAGTGTTTTCTTCGTCTGGTTTCTCCGTGCATCTTCTGAAACATGAAACAAGAATATTCCCGTCCTGTCCGAGCAGTGAAGATTCTAGCAGTCCATCATCAGGATATACTTCAAAAAGAAGGCTAGCTATGACCAATCAGTAATGGGATTGGGACGGTAGTAGTGCTGGTTGTCGTCAGTGTCCCACCGGAGTCAGTATCGGCGTGTACTGTGTGGAGTACTGTATGTGTAGGTGGAGTTAGTGTGTGAGACAGTTCATGCAAGTAGAGTTGGAGCAGTGTTAATTGTCGTCGCTGTGAGGAATATCGTAGTGGTCGTTAGCACTGCTGAGTTGCTGCTATAATGTGGCCCCTGTTTTTAAATGTCAGTGTTGAGTAGTTCACTGTGTGGAGCAGTCACGTGAAATGACTGTGTTGACTGTGTGAGTGGCGGACTTTCTCTGGAGTCGAGCCAAGGAACAGTCGTCGTGTGTTGTGGTGGTCAATGGCGCTATGTTGAAACCTATCAATGTGCAGCTGGTGCGTGTGAAATGACAGAGCTTGCGGAGTAAAAGTGAAAGGTGAAGCCTGTCAATGAGGATTCTAACCCGTACCAGGTAAAGACTGCCCAGCTAGAGTCCTACTGTGAGAGACTTGTAAATAGACAGCAATTAGTGGAGTGTGGTCATTCATGGTTAAATATAATTGTGTATGTATATTATATATGTGTGTGTGTTTACCAATTGAATCATCCTGAATTAAATTAGATCGATAAAACAGACGGTGCTTTATTCGTAACAGTATTTATATGGTGCATGATGAGTCACTGCGAAAGGGTTGGGTTTCAATACTGGCTTTGTGTTGTAAACTTCATGGTCACATGACAGATTACATTTACTTATCCCCTAAACTAGGCCAGTCTTTTTAGGTAAACAGAAGAATGGTATATGGTATGAAGCAAATTTGCTTGGTTATGCTGAAGAAGAAACATTTTCATCAGTGATGACTATGCCTCCTCCAATTCCCAATGCTTATCATAACCATATTAAGGTACTATACAGAGTAGTAACTGAACATGGCAATGAGACAATGAAAGAAGCAGCAGATGAGGTTAGAGAACTTGCTGGCAAAAGTGAATGTGGTGTAAGCGTAGATGGCAGCTGGATGAAGTGTGGTCGTTCTCCTCTTGTGTGTGTCGTCACTGCTATCTCAGTGTATACGGGCAAAATTTTACACACAGACGTTTTATCCAAGGATTGTTTGGGATGTAGGAAGTATACGGTACTAAAGGTGATAAAAATGTTGCAGCACATCTCTCCTGGAAATCAGACCGTGCTGCTGTATTACACATATTCTTCTCCTAACATGGAGCCTGTCGGTGGAGTTACAATTTTCTTGTATTTCAAGGATGCAAGGCAACTCGAAAATACTAACTATTATGGTGATTTGGCTCTAGAATCTGTAAATCAGTTATAGAAGCTGGCCCATATAACGATAAAATTATTACTAAAATGGCATGCATTGGACAATACCAAACACGTTTAGGGACTGCTTTGAGAAAAATTTGCTACAGCTTGATGGCAAAGACAAACTTACCACAACTGAATTTAAAAATGTAAATTTATTTTGGTATAGCTCTCGGAGAAAATACAAATCGTGTAGACAAAATTAAACATGCTACATGGACTATTGTATATCATTTTGCTGCAAGAAAATATTTTCCGACTTACCAAAGATGTCCACCCGGAGATAATAGTTTGTGTAGTTACCAGAGGTCAAAGGCTAAATGAGAACTACATACTTACAAGGTCAAAGGCTTTGACATTGTACATGAAGGAAATCCATTTATGAATGTCTCACTGCTCCTGATATGCTTGCCAATTTTATTGTCTGCATGGCAAGATACAAATAATGATGATGAGTCGTTCAATGGCACGATTGGCTGCGATGACCCAAAACCACCAATGTAAGTCTCAGCACATTAAAATTAGCAGTATTGGGTGCTGTATGTCACTTTAATTGTGGAAGGCGGATATGGCTTGAGGTAACGAAAAGACTGAACACAATTCCAGGAAATTTTATTGAAGACTGAGTGAAACGATTGGATCAGCTTCGTAATTCAACCTGTGCCAGAAAAGATGAGAAAACAAGGAGGTAACTGAGAGGCTGGAAGAAGATGAAGGAAGACAAAACACCTTCCAAGGATGGACCTGCGTCTATAGCAGGAGGATTCCGATGTGATCCAAACAACATGTGAGTGAAAGTATACTATGTTACGTTTGAATGCGATTTATTCGTTAATTGTTTTGCTAACATTTTAATTCATCCGAACTGCAATAACTTTGGTCACAGTGAAGGTATCTGTATCATTTTTGTTTTAAATTATATCTAAGCTGTGCATGTATCTAGGTAATAGTAGGGTACGTTCCGCATGCACTGTAGATTGTTTCTGTAAAAGGTTCATACTATTTGGTTTTAAAATATGTTAACTTGATTATTGTGAAACAGCAGAAAAATGTAATATTACTATTGATTATTTTGTGAAAATATTTGTATGGTATTGTATAGTAATTAACCGAAAAAACTTTGTCATATCTTCAGCCCTTTATTTGGCATGTAGTGCAAAATCACAATGAAGATGTCAGTAAACAAAGCATATAGCGCGGCTGGAGTTGGTCTCTGTGAAGAATGTTTATTATCAGAGACAATTTTACGTCGTCCTTCCGCGAACTCTTTAGTAACTTACCATGTAGCAACTTGTCAGTAGGAAGGATCTTCTCTCGAATTAACTACCTTTGGTCTAATCAAATGTATATATTTAACGCAGAGACACTGGAAGCCACTTCAGAAATGAAGTATAACTTGAGCTTGTCTTGTGAGGTACTGTGTTCAGTGAATCATTACATCATTTACATTTACATGAAGTACTCAAGAAAAACCATTCTTCTGGAAAGTAACTTACCTCGCCGTAGGAGCAGCAAGTCCTGTATAACTGTGTGTGATTAACAGATACTGTATATGTTGGTACATAACATAAAGCATTAGATTCTATGCACTGCAAGAGAGTTAAGTAACAAAAATAGATATCTTTGTCTGTTGTGCATGTACCGTATAGCCTATGTTACATGTGTTGCTGGACATGGACCTGATCAGTCTTCTCGTCGGATTTAAGAACAATTGCAGTATTTACTCCCTACGCCTCCGCTGAGATGGTTGTTTTTCTTTTCCTTTGGCCTGGGATGTAAAGATGATATCCTGTGATGATAAACCAGTCATCAAAATTAAATGAAGTGAAGATGACCGGGAAGAACACCGATCTCGGAAAATATAATCAGTAAGAAGGCGTGAGCGAACTTTACTTCAGCAAGTAAAAAAAAAAACATTGCTGTTGCTGCTGTTCCAAGTAAGGGCTGAGGGCATCGTAATAAAAAACTCTCATGTTGTAGGAGGAGAGAGAGAGAGCGAGAGAGAGGGGGAGAGAAAAAAAGTAAATGCTGAGGCTGTACTATATTTACCGTCATGGCTCCGTCGTTCTTTGTCCTAGCTCTTCCCTACCCCATCGCCTTCGAAAACTTAAGTTGGTTCGATGTCGGTGATACGTAAATCAAATTGAAAAAAAAATGGTCGAAGGTATTTGAAGATGAGTGAGATACGGATTTTTACCCAACTGATTTCAAAATGTAATTTTCTTATCAGGGTCGATGACCTCGATGTTTAGAAACTTTAAACAACAATCTTCTATTTTTATTCATCATCATCATCGTCTTAGTCATCATCGATTGTTATCCAGAGCTGAATAAAACCCGTTCCAGTGGAAATAAATTGTATAAGAAATATTTATTTCCCATTTCGTTCTTACTATTACAAGCGTTAAAATTATGAATATGACAATTATTATTATCATCAAATTCATAATAGAGTTACCAGTATTATACAGGTTAATCCTTATAAATGCTGGGGCTGTACCTTAATTAAGGCCACGGCCGCTTCCTTCCAACTCCTAGGCCTTTCCTATCCCATCGTCGCCATAAGACCTATCTGTGTCGGTGCGACGTAAAGCCCATAGCAAAAAAAAAAAAAATCCTTATAAACGTTTCATTGGAACATTGATGGTACCATTTCTATGTACAGTAGTTATTAAACTTGGTTTAGTGCAAATAAATTTAAAATAATAATAATAATAATAATAATAATAATAATAATCATTCAATTTAAATATAATTTTCTTCCCTTTCATTGCTATAGGTCTTAAGAGACTGTAGGGTGCTGTATTCACCTCTCTCTCCAAACACCTTAGGATGGCATTTAAACACTTTCATATACCGACCTTAACCAAGGTCGAACCCTCCTTTTTGGGAGCACAAGACTACCGACTAAGCTAGTGAGGTCAGCAATCTTCAGCTGTATATACAAGAAATAGTGCTTCGTATTTAAAGAAAAAGTGTCAGTTTACCACCTTGGCCATTTCAAATATTTTGCTGAATTTCCATTTGTAAGAACTATCATATGATTGTTATTTTAACAACTGAACTACTAGGGGAAAATATTTAGCAGTAAATAATGATGGAAGCCATTCTGAAAGCAATTTCTTGGGTTATTGTGACGAACTCTGTGAACTCGTAGGGGTCCGATGGTGTTCCTGGGTCGGAATAACACGTGTGTAGTGATAAGGAAAACTGGCTGCAGGCCAAGCTATCCTCACTTGTAGGAAGAAATGCACTTACGAGAATGACTCGGGAGAATGTTTTACATCGACATCCTGTGATAAAACCTGGGGAAGAGGAAGCTATTCCCAAATTTGGAAGAACAGGAAATGATTGCTGGAAACTGGAATCCATAACAAGCGGTAATTGTACGAACATAGCCTTCCTTCTACTGAAAAGGGGAATTTTTGAGATGTCTGCATTCACATGTGTCACATAACACAATATGAGTACATATTCATGAGAAAGATCCAAAACGTGATTTCTTATCTTTCCCTATACGCTGTGACTGATCATATTTGTATGTAAAAATAAAAATTCGGTAAGAATATATCTGCCCTTGCCAGTATTTCTTAGCAATTCACGGTAATTTCAACACATTTTCATTTTTTGTATCCATTAAAGAAATGTATTTCCAGTTTCATTACTCATGTATACAGAATTTTCTAATATTTTGTGACTGATTACTAGACTGACAAAATTCATAGTAATCGCTTAGGCAATCGCTTTCTACGTCCAACGTCGTGGACTCCAAGTCTGTCACATTCAGTTGGCATTTAAGATTGTTTAAATGTCAGAAACTCTTGCCAGCTGGCTTACTTACACGTCACAGAACACCATTTCTGGGCAAAACTCCTCCTTTTCCTAGTGCGCCTTGCACCCCTGTGACGAGAGGGCGCAGTCTGTAACAGCAGTTGGTGGTGCTGTTGAGGATCCAGCCAGCTTTCGGGCTGATGATTCAATATACAACACACACCGTAGTTATTATTATTATTATTAATATTATTATTATTATTATTATTATTATTATTATTATTATTATTATTGTTGTTATTATTATTTTGTCATCAACAAGAGCCTCCGTGGCTCAGGCGGCAGCGCACCGGCCTCTCACCGCTGGATACCGTGGTTCAAATCCCGGTCACTCCATGCGAGATTTGTGCTGGACAAAGCGGAGGCGGGACAGGTTTTTCTCCGGGTACTCCGGTTTTCCCTTTCATATTTCATTCCAGAAACACTCTCCAATACCATTTCATTTTATCTGTCAGTCATTAATCATTGCCCCAGAGGAGTGCGGCAGGCCTCGGCAGCCGGCACACTTCCTAACCTCGCCGCAAGTTGAGGGCTTCATTCAACCCAACACTGAACTGGTTGTTGACTGGAAGACAGGTTGTAGGTTTTCATTTTTAATTTGACATCAACAGGCCCCTGTTCAGCATAGCAGGTGAGGCCGCCTGGGCGAGGTACTGGTCATACTCCCCAGTTGTATCCCCCGACCAAGAGTCTGAAGCTCCAGGACACTGCCCTTGAAGCGGTAGAGGTGGGATCCCTCGCTGAGCCCGAGGGAAAAGCCGAACCTGGTGGGTAAACAGATGATGATGATGATGATGATGATGATTTGACATCAACACTACGTTGTACTTATTTCTAAAATTTAACAAGGGCAGTTTTGCCAAATGAGATTTTCCTTTATAATACGACAATTTTTTAATGGTAGACATAATCCTTGAAACCCAGCATTTTACATATTTTTTGAAATAAATACCTAATTCCCAAGATAATACACTGACTGACAGAGCAAATGCAACACCAAGAAGGAGTGGTCAGAACTTTATGCCAATTGCAGGGTAGACTGACGTCACTGAGGTATGCTCATGATGTGAAATGCGCCGCTGTGCTGCGCACGTAGCGAACGATAAATGGGACACGGCGTTGGCGAATGGCCCACTTCGTACCGTGATTTCTCAGCCGACAGTCATTGTAGAACGTGTTGTCGTGTGCCACAGGACACGTGTATAGCTAAGAATGCCAGGCCGCCGTCAACGGAGGCATTTCCAGCAGACAGACGACTTTACGAGGGGTATGGTGATCGGGCTGAGAAGGGCAGGTTGGTTGCTTCGTCAAATCGCAGCCGATACCCATAGGGATGTGTCCACGGTGCAGCGCCTGTGGCGAAGATGGTTGGCGCAGGGACATGTGGCACGTGCGAGGGGTCCAGGCGCAGCCCGAGTGACGTCAGCACGCGAGGATCGGCGCATCCGCCGCCAAGCGGTGGCAGCCCCGCACTCCACGTCAACCGCCATTCTTCAGAATGTGCAAGACACCCTGGCTGTTCCAATATCGACCAGAACAATTTCCCGTCGATTGGTTGAAGGAGGCCTGCACTCCCGGCGGCCGCTCAGAAGACTACCATTGACTCCACAGCATAGACGTGCACGCCTGGCATGGTGCCGGGCTAGAGCGACTTGGATGAGGGAATGACGGAACGTCGTGTTCTCCGATGAGTCACGCTTCTGTTCTGTCAGTGATAGTCACCGCAGACGCGTGTGGCGTCGGCGTGGAGAAAGGTCAAATCCGGCAGTAACTGTGGAGCGCCCTATCGCTAGACAACGCGGCATCATGGTTTGGGGCGCTATTGCGTATGATTCCACGTCACCTCTAGTGCGTATTCAAGGCACGTTAAATGCCCACCGCTACGTGCAGCATGTGCTGCGGCCGGTGGCACTCCCGTACCTTCAGGGGCTGCCCAATGCTCTGTTTCAGCAGGATAATGCCCGCCCACACACTGCTCGCATCTGCCAACAGGCTCTACGAGGTGTACAGATGCTTCCGTGGCCAGCGTACTCTCCGGATCTCTCACCAATCGAACACGTGTGAGATCTCATTGGACGCCGTTTGCAAACTCTGCCCCAGCCTCGTACGGACGACCAACTGTGGCAAATGGTTGACAGAGAATGGAGAACCATCCCTCAGGACACCATCCGCACTCTTATTGACTCTGTACCTCGACGTGTTTCTGCGTGCATCGCCGCTCGCGGTGGTCCTACATCCTACTGAGTCGATGCCGTGCGCATTGTGTAACCTGCATATCGGTTTGAAATAAACATCAATTATTCTTCTGTGCCGTCTCTGTTTTTCCCCCAACTTTCATCCCTTTCGAACCACTCCTTCTTGGTGTTGCATTTGCTCTGTCAGTCAGTGTAAATCAACTGCATTCTTAAACGGTTACATGAAAGGTGAAACGTTAGCCATTTCATGATTTCTTTTTTTTTTTTTTTTTTTTTTTTTGCAAGTTGCTTTACGTCGCACTGACACAGATAGGTCTTATGGCGACGATGGGACAGTAAGGCGCTAGGAGTGGGATGGCAGCGGCCGTGGCCTTAATTAAGGTACAGCCTGGTGTGAAAATGGGAAACCACGCAAAACCATCTTCAGGGCTGCCGACAGTGGGGTTCGAACCCACTATCTCCCGAATACTGGACACTGGCCGCACTTAAGCGACTGCAGCTATCGAGCGCGGTCATTTCATGATTTAGGTGTATGATTTCCTTAAGAAACTAGGCAGTGGGATGGATTATGAGGATTTTAGGAAATACCCATTAGAAAGAAGGAAATTATCCATGAAGAACTAATTGGTATAGTTCCGTGCCATTTCAGAATATATCCTGGTGTACTTTCGCTGAAATTAAAGTTGTTGCTTGTTCCCTTTTATGACTCTAATCCTTCTATGACAGTTGATGTCTTAGCTATTGTGGATCAAACCAGCCTTCAGGACGAATACCCAACGTACATAATTACTACATATCATAAATGATTGTTTAACTTTTTATACACTTTTTTTTACAATTTGTTTACGTCGCAACCGACACAGATAGGTCTTATGACGACGATGGGATAGGAAAAGCCTAGGAGTGGGAAGGAAGCGGACATGACCTTAATTCAGGTACGGCCCCGGCATTTGTCTGGTGTGAAAATGGGGAAACCACGGAAAACCAACTTCAGGACTCCCGACAGTGGGCTCGAACCCACTATCTCCCGGATGCATGCTCACAGCTGTGCGCCCCTAACCGCACGGCCAACTCACACGGTTTTATAAATTTTGGCCTACAGGTTAGGATTATGAAACAAAAATATATCATAATTACTGTGCCTTTACTGGCGAGACTTCGTCTTTACAATGTGCTATGTCTTCTGGTAAGGACTAGAACAAATTTGTTACTTTCACTGACCTGTCTCAGTCTCATTCTTGGCTTTGACGATATGAAAGTGACTGAGGTATTGTACCCGCTCAAAGCCTGAGTCCCAATCAGGATTTATCTCATGGAGTGTTACGGTCCGAATCTATCGCAACTCATAAACAATAAAAAAATATTTTGAGATATAAGATCTAAAACTAAATGTAAGGGCGCCATCCAATCAGTACTACAGGGTTGAACGGGACACTCTAATCTTTAACTTTAAGGCTCATCATAAAACACACAAATTATATATATATTCAGATCCAAGGGAAATTATGAAGGCTCCGTCCTAGGAATGGGGACGGATATTTAAACGGTCACCAAGGGTTTACTGTTCTACAAGAACAAGAACCTGGAACTGTTTCCTTGCAAATGCTAAAGGAGCATTTTATTTGAGTAAACAAATGAAATTTTACACACAATCAAAATCTGTTGACCCTTGATTTGCCGGTAATTTGGCAAATTATTCCTGAAAAATGATTACATAATATTTATCACTTTTGACCGCCCTTCCATTTGGGTGGTGGAACCGTTGATATCTGAAGGTATCAGATTTACCTTCGTTAACACCATGACCCTATTTGATCATGGACCTATTACCTGTTGGCTAAGTAGGCGCGATCACATGGACCATGTTATCGCCTCCACTTTGACTGAGATGAGACCAACCCGGGAAACTACAAACTCTCCCCGGGTTCCTAACCAAGATATGCTAATCGTTAGTTGAAGGAATACGACAAAGGGACTCTAACCTAATGGTCCAGATGTAGGGATTTGCCTTCATTGTACACATATTAACTTAACTTATTATTTACAACCAATTGACATTATTACGTTAATTCGCCAGCTGACTTCCCTAGTATCATCCATCATCATCCGAATAATAAAATAAAAAAATATTTTATTAAATATTATTATTATTATTATTATTATTATTACTATGTTTTGTGGAGATCATGATTATCGTAACCCGTAATCATCTTCGGAACAATATTTCAACTTTTCGCGATTTTTATTTTCATCTGAAATAAATAAAAGTAGGTTCTTTGATTATTCTTCTTCTCCTTCTTAAAATATTCTCATTATTATTATTATTATTATTATTATTATTATTATTATTATTATTATTAGTTAAAAATCTCAAATTTTTCATTTCAACTCCCAACATCATTATTATGTCCAAAAATTAAAAAAATTCTTAAAAAAGTAGTTTTTATATTTATTATTATTATTAATTTAAAAAATTAATTTCGCCTGTTACACGGTAGTCCACTCTTAATATGTTTAACGCATAACCCCTTTTACAATTCCGATTTATTTTGGCACTAATCAATCCAGATATGATTTACTTGGAATATTATTATTATTATTATTATTAATAGTACTATTATTCTTTCGAGAATCTTTATTTTTATTCCCCATCTTTATAATTTAATCAGATACGTTCTCTCCCAAACAGAAATCACCAAGATCCGAATTCACATCGGTCGGGACATAATAGTGTTCGAACCCGCAACCTTATTTACGTACTCTCGTCAATTCATGGAGACCATATGCTCCTAAGACAATTCTCAAATCCCATAACACCTCGCAGTTGGGCAAATACCTCCAATCTCTGCAAGTGTTAAATTATTCCTTCCTTTTTAATTTTGAAGTCCATTTATCCATTGGAACTCTTCAAAACATTTTCACAAATTAACCCTCGGTGTGTGGACTCTATTCTGCCACTCAATACACCGGTATATAAATACAACCTCTATGTGGGCCTTAAGATCCATCTATTTCTTCATCAACATCAGTACAATTCACTTTCATTTCGGGCCGGATTTCTGTCCCACAAAACTCCAAATCTCAACTTTTGGCTCAAATCCCTCTGGATCTCAAACATAGCGTGACCATATTATAAAAGTGCCTATCTCGTTTCTACCAAATTTATTTATGATTATTATGGAGTCCAAAAACGTTAAATCAACAATTAGTGTTAAAACCGGATTCACTGCCCAAATTATAATTATTCACGGCACATGTGATCTCCACATTTAAATTACTTTAATTTGCAATCATTCTATCCAACTAGGCCCGTGCCTTTATTCTCAAAGATTATTTTTTTTCTAGGGGCTTTACGTCGCACCGACACAGATAGGTCTTATGGCGACGATGGGATAGGAAAGGCCTAGGAGTTGGAAGGAAGCGGCCTTGGCCTTAATTAAGGTACAGCCCCAGCATTTGCCTGGTGTGAAAATGGGAAACCACGGAGAACCATTTTCAGGGCTGCCGATAGTGGGATTCGAACCTACTATCTCCCGGATGCAGGCAAGATTATTATTAAACACGCCTTTACACATTACCAAATTTTAATGTACTACTTCGACACTTGTACAGATTATTATTATTTTGTCCACTGGCGAACTTCGCGATATTTACAAACAAATCAATGGACTTCATTCCGTCCCACAACAATTTAAATCACTTGGCAATCCTACCTCTGGATTATCTTAACTACATGCCTTAATATCTATAAAAGTTCCGATAACGGAAAAACACTTTGGAAGCACTTCTAAATGAATATTAACATTATCTTTACGTGAAACGTGCTCCATATTATATCAAACAACTCAAGCACTTGAATGAACAACTCAACCCTACTATACTCTATTTAATAATCAAAATTATGATGAGTGCTCGATCTAATCTACATATTAATTTGTCCCTTTGTCTATCTATCTTTGAATTTATACGAGCCGTAAACGGCTCGTTTCACAATCAAGTTACCATGATAAATTAATATGATTTCCTCCCCCTAACGATAGCAATCTACAAATATATTAAAGGTTACTCAACTCTGCCATTGTAGTCTGCTAAAACCGGACGAGAAGCCATAGCCTCTCCGGTTTTTAGCAATGCATTCCACTGGTATTCATGCCAGCTTGAAGAATTAATCCTTGACCCTTTTCAACTTTACACATTTTGAATAAAAACAAATAAATTAACTGTTGCACTTTGGAATAATTTCCACCCTAAATTCTATTCACAAATTTTACACTCTCGGCCTTGTATCTAGCCCCCTTAATGTAGATATACATTCTTCATTCCTTTCCCGGACACTAGGAACATGGGATACCTCGGGTTTCCCTTTACAACGGCCCGTGCGCGCACTTGAATTTCTCGTCTCACGTTCGTGTAGCTGACCAGGTATCAGTTTAGAATCGACTGTTTACTAGGTGACATAAACACTCGTGACCGTTCTCACGTAACGCACTTCCTAATCTGTTGGTAGAATTTCACACTCCGTAAGTTATGCTTTACTGAGTCCTGTCTATTTGAAACACTTCATACTAGTATACTGCTCAAGACTGTAATATGAGCTACATCACGTCATGAATCACTGTACTATGTAACAATATAATACTTCGAACTCTACTCCACGAGTAAGTACACACTCGCACCCCTGGCGTAATCACGGCTCGAACGCTTTGTCAAAAGTAGTTACGCACCACTGGCGTGGTATCCGCCCGAACACTTTGTCAGAAGTAGTTGCGCACCCCGGGCGTGCTATCAGCTCGAACACACTGTCAAAAGTAGATGTCAGTCCTTGTCCACGACTTCATATTTATACTTGTATCCCCTCTCTTCCGAGTTCAACCGAGTTCATCTTAGGACGCGCAGTCCCGATATCTTCATACGACACTTTGCGGTTTGGCCCGTGGCTTTAATATATGATCCAATGATGTAATTATGTTCTCAAATGCTCTATACCAATTCTCAACAATTATCGTTCGCTGGTAATGGATATATTCGCGAATTTAGCTGCCGTATCCCGGCTCGGGGTTTCGCGCTCTTTTGTGGCTTCCTTTGCCTTCAGCCAATCAACGAATAGCGTCCATGAATTCTCAGAATTACACCATGCAATCTCCCGCAATTATTAACTTTTTATAAGTTTTATGGTATAGTAAGGCTCCTAAATTTCACTTTATTCTGAATCGATACTTCACTTCCTTCTATCAGTTTAATCCACGGAGTTAGCCTCGCTAGTGCTTCTTACAATACGAAGTTGTCGCCTTGGTTTGGTCAAGTGAATTTTTCCATTGGTCCACCTTAACCACGTGACCGGGAAGGCTCATATTTTTTTCTTCCAGTGCCAACCCCGCGTTCAAATCCCGCTAGTTACATGGAGATACCCCTACGTCATTTCTCAGAAATTTGCACTCGGCTCTCTGCGCTGTTGCTACTACCAAGACTGCCCGGGGCTATGAAAACTTTGGCAACAAGTTATCCTCTCTCTTTCCTCGTTGCCACAATTTCTGAGAAATCTAATTCTGTCACTCATTGTGTTTGTTAATCTCAATGGAGACAACAGTCTGTGGTATGGTGAAACCTGCCATCTCGGCCTGGCCTGTTCTTACTGTATGTACAGTAAGATACTATTTATTCTGAAAATGAAATATATATTCCTCAATAATTCATCATAATTACAATTGCATGACGCTTATCACACCCCCACCAGGGCGCAGTATGAGCGATGCAGGATCTTTATGCAGCCAGTCCCTGTTATGAATTGTGTGAAAATGTCAGTTAGGGTCAGTTAGTGCGTGCATTTCAGTGGACTTGGCAGACTGATATGTAATAGCAACGACTGACTCGGTGAGGAAAGCAACGGGGAACAACATTCCTAGTGTGACTCTAGGCCTTCTATGACAGGTGATGTCTTAGCCATTGTGGATCAAACCAGCCTTCAGGACGAATACCCAACATACATAATTACTGTATAACATAATTATACAATCATAATTTCTTATCGCTGGTATTTTTAATATCTTTTAAAAATAAAGCAGTACGTATTTTTCGTACAAATGAAGTTGCAAAAAGGACTGAAAAAGGGATTGAATTAGTTTTATGATGATACTTATATCTCAAAAACTGAATATGTTACAGACAGGAAAATTTTATTTGGAATCTCCTTTTAAAATATTCCCGTATTCTTTTGTTTTCGGAAAATCCAATTAAGGGGAGGGGGTTAAATGAATTGAAAAATTAGTTGAATTATTTGTTTGAGGATATTTATATCTCGAAAACGAAGGATGTTACGGACGAGAAAGTTGGTATTTGGAATCTCCTTTAATAATAAAGACTCACGTGTTTTTTTTGCTAGTGGCTTTGCGTCACACCGACACAGATAGGTCTTATGTCGACGATGGGATAGGAAAGGCCTAGGAGTTGGAAGGAAGCGGCCTTGACCTTAATAAAGGTACAGCCCCAGCATTTGCCTGGTGTGAAAATGAGAAACCACGGAAAACCATCTTCAGGGCTGCCGACATTGGGATTCGAACCCACTATCTCCCGGATGCAAGCTCACAGCCGCACGCCTCTAACCGCACGGCCAACTCGCCCGGTCACACGTATTTTGTGGCAGGGGAGGGATTGAGGGTGGAATCGACTTAAGGGGGTGTAAAAGGAGTTGAATTCTTTTTATGAGGATACAAAATAAGAAGCGGGCTTAAAACAATATAGGCCTAAGGGGGTTTTGTCTCGGAAAGGGGGTGAGGAATGATGATAAAAATATACTTTTACATGAAACTATCTATATATATAAAATAAGAGTTTTGTCTGTACATTGCTCAGAATTTGAAAAGAATGGTATTTCTGTATCGGTCATGTCCACAGTAACAAGAAAATGCATTTTTTTCCTTTTCCGTAATTTCTGTCTGTCTGTCTATCTGTCTGTCTGTATGTATGTACACGCATCACGAGAAAACGGCTGAAGAGAATTTTATGAAAATCGGAATGTAAAGTCGGGTGATGAACCGCTACAATCTAGGCTATGAATTATTTTAATCACGCTGAGTGAAATGGTAGTTTAGGGGAAGGCCTGAAATTTAATTCTCAAATATTTATGTTATTAGTGGTCGTGTCTTAATGAAAATCGCTAGACAAAGATGGAAAACAAGTCGCTACAACATAGGCTATACCCGCTCAGAAAAATGGTAGTTTAGGGGAAGGCCTAAAATTAAATTGTCAAATATTTATTTTATTAGTGGCTGTATCTTCACGAAAATTGGTATGCAAAGTCGGGGAATAGGTCGCTATAATCTAGGCTGTCGATAATGTTATTCGCACTGAGTGAAATGGTAGTTTAGGGGAAGGACTGAAATGTAATCTATATATAAAGTAAATGTTTTGCCTGTACATTGCTCAAAATTTGAAATGAATGATATTTCTGTATCTGTCATGTCCACAGTAACAAAGAAATGCATTTTGTACTTTTCCGTAATTTCTGTCTGTCTGTCTGTCTGTCTGTCTGTCTGTCTGTCTGTCTGTCTGTCTGTCTGTCTGTCTGTCTGTCTGTCTGTCTGTCTGTCTGTCTGTCTGTCTGTCTGATTGTACACGCATCAATAGAAAACGGCTGAAGAGAATTTAATGAAAATCGGTATGTAATGTCGGGTGATGAACCACTACAAGCTCGGCTATAAATTATTTTTTTCACGATGAGTGAAATGGCAGTTTAGGGGAAGGCCTGAAATGTAATTCTCAAATTATTTATGTTATTAGTGGTCGTATCGATAAATCTATATACATAAAATAAGAGTTTTGCCTGTACATTACTCAGAATTTGAAAAGAATGGTATTTCTGTGTCGGTTATGTCCACAGTGACAGCAAAATTCATTTTTTACTTTTCCGTAATTTCTGTCTGTCTGTATGTACGTATGTATGTATGTACACGCATCACGATAAAACGGCTGAAGAGAATTTAATGAAAATCGGTATGTAATGACGGGTGATGAACCATTGCAATCTAGGCTACAAATTATTTTATTCACGCTGAGTGAAATGGTAGTTTAGGGGAAGGTCTGAAATGTAATTCTCAAATAAGTTATTTATGTTATTAGTGGTCATATCAATAAATACTACATAACTAACCTAACTTTAGTTATGTCGTAAGTTAGTAGTAGTTATGTAAGAAGTTATTAAATTTCCGATCACTTATGTCTTATACATTGCTACCGTACGGCATATAATCGGAGATATTCATGAATTTGGATTTTTGTTACTAAGTCCATATTAGCGCCGTGTCACGAGAAAATGGGTAAACATAATTTAGTGAAAATCGGTATGTAAAGTCTGAGAATAAGGAACTACAGTCTACGATATAAATAATTTTGTAAGACACCCTAATATCACAGAGTCGAAAGAAAACTAATGTGAAGGCCTGCAATATAGAAAGCTCATAAACTTTATCAACAATGACACTACATTGACCATTGTTTGTTGTGATGTGCTTTTTGTCTTCTCTTTCCTCTCATCCCCGATAGATAGGATTACTGCAGCGTACCGAGGTTTTTAAAATTTGCTTGACGTCGCACCGACACAGGTAGGTCTTATGGCGACGATGGGATAGGAAATGAATAGTGGTGTAAAGGAAGCGGCCTTGGCTTTAAGGAACAGCCTGGTGTGACTGGTGTGAAAATAGGAAACCACGGAATACCATCTTTTTTTTTTGCTTGACGTCGCACCGACACAGATATGTCTTATGCGACTATGGGATAGGAAAGGTCTAGGAAGTGGAAGGAAGCGGCCGTGGCTTTAATTAAGATACAGTCCCGGCATTTGCCTGGTGTGAAAATGGGAAACCACGGAGAACCATCGTCAGGGCTGCCGACAGTGGGGCTCGAACCCACCATCTACCGAATATCATCTTCAGGGTTGCCGGCAATGGAGTTCGAATCCACTATCTCCCGGATGCAATCTCACAGCTGCGCGCCCCTAACCCCACGGCCAACTCGCTTGGTCGTACCGACTGTAACAGCCTGCCTGTATATTGGCGGGAAGTAGCTAGGGAGTAAGATAACTTTCTTCTTTTGCATGCCATTCCTCTGGTTCATACATTTTCTGATATATCTGGTACGTAACACACTGGTTCATCATAGTATTCGAGCTATACAATCCCTACTCTGAGCCACTGATTGGAATGAGTATTGTGCATATTTAACGGAATAATGACAGAGCAGTGTTCACGGCAGTCTTCGACCTGGTTATTCCAGCTCTGGAACTTTGGACTCTTAGATCGGCACCGTAGTACTGTTCGTTGAAAGTGAGAAAGTGTGCGGTTTTTCATTTGATCGAGTATTTTATATGATAACATTGCTTTCAATCGCTACATTCCTACTGACGTTTTTGTAATGACCTATGTTGAATTCAGTTAGGAAAACCACCAAGTCAGTCTTTCTGAGAACCCCGTGGCGAAGCATGGGTACATCAGCTAGTTTTAATTATAAAGTTAACATTTCAAATGATATCCTAGGTGTTATATAACACAAGTTCTGAAACTAATTTAACAGCTCGGAGAGTTCAATGACGGTTAAGATCCTAAACAAATGTATTCAGTCCTTCCTCCGAAACGGTTTAACGTATGAAGACAAAATTCCAAATAGCGGTATATATTTTAAATCCTAGGTATGAAATAGGAAACATTTTTTAACGTTCCACCACTAAAGTGTTAAATGAGGTTAGCTCCGTAAACAAAATTATTCATCCCTCCAAAACCGTTTAATGCACAAAGTTGTAATTTTACGAGAAGGGCTTATTTTATATCCTTCGTGTAAAATATCATATATTTAAAAATATTTCTCCCGTAAGGTGTTTAGATGGTAGCTGACACTCAATACCCCAATATCCATTGTTCCGAAACCGATTCAGGCACGATCTACTTTTTTATGAAGGTTTTTCTTCCATACCCTTGATCTTTAATAAATACTTAAAAACCTCCACCCCTTATGAAGTATTCATTCCTCCACTACTGCTCGACGTACAAAATTAAAATTTCACAGGCTGGTCACTTTTACATGCTAGAAGTTAAATAAGATAGGGTTTAAAACATTCAAATTCTTCCGTGTGGGGTTCAAATAACTGTTAGATCAGAAAATAAATAATCATTCTCCCAAAAACCGTTTGACGTACGAAGTGAGGGCGTATTTTACAGGCTCAGCTGACAAATATAAAACATTGAATAATAACTTTCAGTGTTAAACCGTAGCGAAGTCCTGGTATCTTTCTAGTGTTAAAATACGGAAGGACGTTATAATATATTGTATTATATTTCGAACATTACCTCAATTGATTATTTCAGTAACTGTAGAAATGTCCTCCTTTTTTCGAAACTCTTGGCTACCGAGCTCAATAACTGCAGTCGTTTACGTGCGGCCAGTATTCAGTATTTGGGAGATAGTAGGTTCGAACCCCACTGTCGGCAGCCCTGAAGATGGTTTTCCGTGGTTTCCCATTTTCACACCAGGCAAATGCTGGGGCTCTACCTTAATTAAGGCCACGGCCGCTTCCTTTCCAGTCCTAGCTCTTTCCTGTCCCATCGTCGCCATAAGACAAATCTGTGTCGGTGCGACGTAACGCCAATAGCAAGAAAAAAATAACCTCTTGGCTAAACGGTCAGCGTTTGGGCATTCAGTTCAGACGGTCTTGGGTTCGATTTCCGGCCGGGTCGGGTATTTTAATTGCGTCTGGTTAATTCCTCTCACTCGACGACTGGTTGTTTGTGTTCGCCCTAACACTCTCTTCATATCCAGACAGCACGCCACCCTACCAACCACTACAGAAACATGTAATAGTGAATTGTTACCTCCATATACAGTACTCGTCAGGAAAGGCATCCAGCCGTAAAACATGGTCAAATCCAAATGCGTAAAACAGTTCACACCCGTGACCCCGCCAGGGTCTGGGGTAAGGGGTAGAAGAAGAAGAAGGAAAGTAACGTAGTGATGTCTTCAATGTCAAAATATTGGTACACAATAAGTTTTTGACGGGACATGAGCCTTTTGAGAAATTGTCACCTAAAAACACAACTGCAGTGTTACCAACGAAGTATTATGTCAGATATACACCAAGGAAATATATCATTCCTTAATATGTTTTTAACGCAGTGAGGATTTAACCAATGTTCGACCTGATTAGTGGTCATATCTAAGCCAATGTACCTCTGGACAAGCTTTCTAAGTTAGGGCTCGTGACAACCGGGTGGCATAGTCCGTGATTTCTCACCAAAGGCGGCCATGGTTGGAATCCCGGTTAATGCATGTGGTATATTTGAAACAACGTCCCTGTTATTCGGTTTCCACGTAAAACAGGAGGTCCTGTGTTTATGATCATTATTTTAATAGTCACATAAAACGACAAGCTTTCTTGCTTATTTCTTAAGTTGGAGTTAACTTGAAGTAGGTTAACTGGCTCCTTTCCATTCGTCTACTAGCTAAAAGCACTCGATTCGCGTATCGAAGTGCTAAAGTATTGACCAGGACGAACTCGCAGGATTCAATATTTCAACATGGCTACGCCATTAATCAAACAAATGGATACTGAAACATTAAATATTTAAACACGCCCCTGCAAGATTATAGCATAACGAAAAATGCCCAATAAATTTTAGAATATTTGAATCCTATTTCAATTCTTCACTCCTACCAAATTGTTTCACTTCTTAGCTCGATAATGAAATACCATATCAAGTTAGTTCAGTTCTCAAAGCCGATATTACAGTATCAAATTATTTCAGTTAACAACTCTGATATTGAAGTAGCCTACTTACAAAATTATTTCAATTCTCATCGCGATAATGAAGTACGATACAGTACCAAATTGTTTCATTTCTGAACTTCGATAATGAAGTACCCTAAAAAATTGTTAGAGTTCTCAGCTCCGACAATGAAACAGCCTATCAAATTATATCAATTCTCAATTCCGATAATGAAGCACAACTCCTATAACGAATTTCCCTACAAAATTGCTTAATTCTCAATTCCGATAACGAGGTACCCTACAAAATTGTTTCAATTCTCAACTCCGATAATTAAGTACGTGTAGCTATCAGCTTGTATTCGGGAGATATTGGGTTCGAATTCCACTGCCGGCAGCTTCCTTCTCACTCCTAGTCCGTTCCTAACCCATCGTCGCCATAAGATCTATCTCTGTCGGTGCGAGGTAAAGCAGACTGTAAAAAAAATCCCGCCGTGTATTTTTCAATTCTCAACGCCGATAATGAACTACAGTGCCGGTCGTTTCTCAGTTACGTAATTTACATAATTAACGACTAAATAAAGCAACTGTGTCAAAGTAAATGGCTTTTGATTTCTGGCTGTGCCATTGAATATTTTAATTTTGGTGTGAGGTTTGAAATGGGTTGCCTTCAGCCTTGCGAGGACCGTTGAGGAAAGAAGTGACTTCGAATCCCACTTGTGGCTATCCCACCACTGGTTCTGTACTTCAGTTCCGGGTAAAATCTATTTGGTATCTAATACATTACACAGACGACGGCCTCTTCCACCCAAATCTTGGGCCTTGTTAATAATGAATGCACAACGCGTGACAGGTACCACAGAGACATCATACGAAATAAGTACACAGAACTGTTGACCACGAAGGAAGGCACAAGAACAATATCGAAATTTTCACCGTCTATGTGTTACCTGGAGGGCTTCTCTTCTATCCCTCTGGTGGGTGTTGTGGGCTTATTCTCAGTTCAAAGCAGCCATTTTCGAAGATGAGACCACATTTCGGACGTAGAAAGCGAACCAGCCACCCTAATATAGATACATTTTGTATCAAAATAATTTGGTTAAGTTGGGGTAATTACACGAACTGAACAATCAATTACTACTACTGTCCACTTCGCCATCTTACACTACTGCAGAGTTCTTACAGCACTGAGCACTTCAACGTAAATTCATGCTTTTGCATTTGCAAAATAAGTCATCCAGATTTTATTTTGCATCTGGCAAATATGAATGGTGTGTAGCAACATCTGTTGGGCCTTTTGTTCAAATGACATAGAAAGTGTGCGCGGGGGAAAGAACCGGTCTGGGACACGGTAACCGGTGTCCTCATAGCAACTTTTAATACTACCGAGTTGTATAATTACAAAGGTGCAAATAAAATATCGCAACATGCAATGTTGTTGGTATCTCTGCTACAGAGACATCTGTGGCAGCTGCAGATTTTTGTCCACGTGGCCAGCTCGTGCTGTGTGATGGTGCGCATTGCTGGAATGGGTTGTAGGATGAAAGCGGGCGTGCCAACAAGGTAATATTCCTAGTTAGAGAAGTTACACTATCGGCATTGTAAGATAATATTCGCCGGGCAGAGTGGCTCAACGGTTGAGGCGCTGGCTTTCTGACACCCAACTTGGCAGGTTCGAACCTTGCTCAGTCCGGTGGTATTTGAATGTACTCAAATACGTCATCCTTGTGTCGGTAGATTTACTGGCACCTAAAAGAATTCCTGCGGGACTAAATTCTGGCACGTCGGCGTCTTCGAAAACCATAAAAGTAGTTAGTGGGACGTAAAACCAGTATTATTATTATTATTATTATTATTATTATTATTACTAAAATAATATTCAACTTCCCTATTCCTTTCCGGTCTTCTCCCAGTTGCTTGCGGCCGGCACTTCTTTGGATTGGAGGGGGTGATTATTTTAAAAGGAACGGAACTGGGCGAGCATCCTCTATATTTGGATTAAGTCCAGTTTTTTCCGGACGCTAGTCTATGTTGAACCGATCTCGATAGCTGCAATCGCTTAAGTGCGGCCAGTATCCAGTATTCGGGAGATAGTGGGTTCGAACCCCACTGTCGGCAGCCCTGAAGATGGTTTTCCGTGGTTTCCCATTTTCACACTAAGCAAATGCAGGGGATGTACCTTAATTAAGGCCACGGACGCTTCCTTCACACTTCTAGCCCTTCCTTTTCCCATCGTCGCCATAAGACCTATCTGTGCCGGTGTGACCTAAAGCAAATTGCAAAAAAAAAGAGTCTATGTTGAGGGATGCATTCGACCGTTGCGCATTTCTCTGCTGATTAGTACTGTGATGTGTTTCATGTAAATCAAGATGTGTGTATTAAAACGAACTGAAACTTCTAGCCCCCGAGCCAGAGGAATTAACTGGACGTGGGTAGAACAATATCCGATCCGGGCGGGAATCGAGCCCGGAGCTGTTTGAACCGAAGACCACCATTCTGATCATTCAGTCATGGAGCAGAATATTCAATATTCCAAATGATGGTGCTTTATTCCCTTCGAAGTAGCCCCTCCGCAATCGATACGCTACTATCAATATTTCAGGAGGCTTTCCGGGCTGCTTCCAAACCCACGAAGAGCTGCAATGTCCGTATGTCGTCTTCCTTTCAGTGTTCACAACGCTGGGAATATAGTATCCATAGCACAGTATATCGGGCAGTTATATATGGGGTTCGTATGTCTTACTTAGTTCAAGTCCGAGGTCAATTGATCAAAGCTTGGGGCCAAATGGTACAATCACACTCTAGGACATATCCCATGGTAAGGCAGGATTACGACACTCACGCATTCATCATGATTTCTAAAGAGAATTTCCAGTACTATTTTAAAGGCAAATAATATTTATTTTATTTATTTATTTATTTACTTTTCTTCTAGTGGTTTAATGCCACATTTGCCTGGTGTGAAAATGGGAAACCACGGAAAACCATCTTTAGCGCTGCCGAGGGTGGGATTCGAACACACTATTTCCTGAATGCATGCTCACAGCTACGCGCCCTAACCGCACGGCCAACTCGGTGCTAAGATTATACCTTGGTAGCCGAATAATAGGCAAGAAATAGCACGGTGACTTATTAGGAGAAGTCGGAAGAATTCAGCAAGAAATCCCTAGTCCAATAGAGCAGTGTTTAATTGTGCAGTAAGAACCATGGGTAGATGATTATTATTATTATTATTATTATTATTATTATTATTATTATTATTATTATTATTATTATGTTTACGTCACACTAATTACTTTTACAATACTCAAAGACAACAAGGTGCCATAGTCCCACGAGAGTTCTTTTACGAGGCCTGGTCTTTGGATTTGGACGGAAGTGACCGTGATCTTCAGAAAGCTACCAACTCATCTACCTGCAAGTACCCAGTAATTATAGCTTTACGTCTTGTTGTTTACAGGTCAGTGGAAAGTAGGCTACCAAAAAGTTACAAACAGATACATCAGGATCTGAACCTGTGTACTGACAGAACCTTCTTTTTAAACTGTTGGCATGCCGAAGAACTCATAATCAAGTCAATGATTTCGTCTAGTAAGTGTTCCAGATTCAATTTAAAATATGATAGTGGGGATGGAATTCTCGAGCGGCGGCAGTACTGGAAAAAACGGTGCCACTTATGCTTAGAAATCGGTCCTAGAAGTCACATATGAGGAGCGTCTGTTCCAGGGCACTTTTCCACCCTAGGAAAGTTGTGGAAAAACGTAAGGAAATGTATAATAAAAGGCACATTGGACGTACCCATGATCGGGTATGATACAACTTTTAAGGAATTACATATTTCTGGTCTGGACTGCACATGACAATCGATAGTATTCAACTACTGCAATGTGTGTGGAGGAAATACTACGCACCTTTCTGAACTGACACTCCTCATATGCTAGGCATGCTCAAGGCTACATATCTATGAAATACCAAAGTCTTTGACTGAATATATCCCTGTTTCTGAAATTTGACGATGTCCTGGACCTGTTACAACAAAGATTGTATATGAGAAGTCACGATATGGGTGGGGGTCGTGATAGCTGAGTGGTATCGTCACTGGTTTCTCACCAAGGTAGTCGCGGTTCGAATCCTGGTTTATGAATGTGGGGTATTATGAAATGAAACGTCAGCTTCCCATGGTTCGAATTCCATGTGAAACTGACGATTCCTATGATCAAAGTATCAGAAGTACAAACTTGCTTTTGCAAGAAATCAATAAGATCTACCTACACAAATTTAACACATTTAAACTCTCATAAACGATGCCAATCCTACTCGTATGAGGAGGGATAATCACTATTGCACGTCTCTGTGTTGTGTTGTGCGCGTATGAAGTCGAACACATACAGCTAGTCCCCGAGAAATAATATTTGCTGGCACAATAAAGAACCATTTTCTTGTGCAAAATTTTCCAGCACTCCAGGATCTCTTAAAAAGTTACTAACAATTAACCATTTACAGACGAATTGCTGAATAATTTCCCAACCTTATTGTTTCCTTGACCCAGACGAATTCTATCAAGAAAGCCGTAATAGTCAATGGCATTAATATTAACAGATTAAAGGATCATTTTTCGCTTATGAAGTAAGATTTAGAATATATTTAAAATGTATTGATGAATGACGATTCGGTAAATATTTAAGAATATATCTGGAATATATTGCGCGCAGTCCTAATAAAGCATGAATTTTTATATTAACTTAAACAGATGTACTGATGTACTTTGAAAATATAGTAATTAATGAGTGTAATAAGTAACAAAAATTAATACAATTTGCTTTACGTCACACCGACACAGATAGGTCTTACGGCGACGATGGGAGAGCAAAAGGGCTAGGAGTGGGAAGGAAGCAACCGAGGCTTTAATTAAGGTCCAGCCCCAGCATTTGTCTGGTGTGAAAATGGGAAACTACGGACAACCATCTTCGCAGCTGCCAACAGTGGTGTTCGAACCCGCTATCCTCCGAATGCAAGCTGACAGCTACATGATCCAAACCGTGCAGCCACTTATATAATAAGTATTTATCTCAACTGATCCAACAGTGTCCAACAATACTCTCATGATTTGCTTTCTAGGTTGTTGGGTAAAATATTTTTCTAGTTTTCATACGAGATGCGCAGTTCAACTGAGTTCATAGCATGTTACGTAAGAAAGTAAATATAAATGTTTTGCATTTAACATTATGCATAACAGTTTTCTACCGCATGAATAGTTTAAGGTCCTTTCGTGGTACATTTATCCATGTGATACCGCCATCATTTACTGTCTTTATCGTGACAATGTATAGGCCTATTGAGATCAAGCACTGTTTATACGATCATAGTAATATTCCCGTAACCTCACGTTAATCATTAACGTGTTGTTATTAATATAGTTTGTAAAACATACCATTGTAGCCCAGCGTATTAAACCATGCCCTATCATAAGAATGAAAGATCTGACTATTGGCAACAGTATGACCCTTTTCAGGGTAGACATCCGAAGTAATTCTTCCTGTCTTCTCTTCTTATACTACTACTACTACTGCTACTATATTATTGAAACCTTAACAAAATACTCCTTTCATAGTACGCTAACATTTATGGCTTACATGTTAGTAAATTCGCAGCGTGGCGGAGGACGAAATTACTTTTAGGTATACAGTACTACATTAATTTTGTTCTGATTTAATTAAAATTAGACTAATGGAATGTCCGACTCCTTGGCTGAATGGTCAACGTTGAGGCCTTCGGTTCAGAAGATCCCGGGTTCAATTCCCGGCCGGGTCGGGGGTTTTAATCACGTTTGATTAATCCTTCTGGCTCGGGGACTGGATGTATGTGTTTGTCCCAACACTTTTGTCTTCATATTCACACAACACAACACACCAAACTACCAACCACCACAGGAAAACGCGATAGTAATTACGTACATCCCTCCATATAGGGTTGGCGTTAGGGTGGGCATCCGACCGTAAAACGTGGCCAAGTCCACACGCAGTTTGCACCCGCGAACGCACAGGTGTGGGAAAAGTGACAGAAGAGGAATTAGAATCATGGAAGTTTATATTAAGTGAATTTAAATTCTGTCATTCCTTTCATTGAAATAATGAGTACTGTTCTTATTCCATCATGCGATTATCAATCATTTATCGAGAGATTTTAAAAATATACTGTCTCAGAATTCACTAAATATATGCACTGTTTCAATTATGGATTGGGAAAGGAATTCCTGGATATACACGTGCTGACTAGGGTAACGTTCAACGTAACGAACATGCTGATATCGCGATGTCCGATCTAGTCACCCTCAACGTGCTTTCAGCCACTTTCCATCGACCTACATGAGTTCAAATACGATTATACTTCCTGGGGCAACGACCGTGCTTACAGAACTTATTCAATAATAAGATTATTGATTTTACGTCCCACTAACTACTTTTTACGGTTTTCGGACACATAGAGGTGTCAAAATTTTCTCCCACTGGAGTTCCATTACGTGCCAGTAAATCCACCGTCATGAGGCTAGAGTATTTGAGCAAGTCAAGTACCATGGGATTTATCTTGGATCAAACACTCCAATTTGTGTTCAGAAGGTCTTTTCTTCCTGAGCCACTTACACCGCACTGAACCTCTTCTTCTTATTATTATTATTCTTTTCTTCAAATGCCACGTCTTCCTAGAATGTGGGCGTTCTTTAACATGATTTTCTTCTTTTCCCGTGCTGTTCTGAACAACTGGAATGTGTCCAGTGCAAACCACTGACTGGACTTCTTCGGCCATAATATCCTTGGACGACCTCGACCACGTGTTCCATTTGCCTTACCATGAAGTATTACTCGGAGCAGATGGTACTTGCTGTTCCGCATTACATGAGCAAGGTATTCTAATGTTCTTCTCTTGGTGATATTCATTGCTAGTTGCTTTACATCGCACCGACGCAGATAGGTCTTATGGCGACGATAGGACAGGGAAAGGTAAGGAGTGGGAAGGAAGCGGCCGTGGCCTTAATTAAGGTACAGCTCCAGCATTTGCCTGGTGTGAAAATGGGAAACCACGGAAAACCATTTTCAGGGCTGCCGACAGTGGGGTTCGAACCTACTATCTCCCGAATACTGGATACTGGCCGCACTTAAGCGACTGCACTTGATGATATTAAGAACTTCAGTTTCTTTGTACAGTTTCCTTGACAGTCCAAAGTATTTTGAACTTAACCGAAATAGGTGTGAATGTGTACTGTACATTACAAAGCAATTTGAGAAACTTATTTGTACATAGTGTAATTACATTTATGCACAGAGAGGGGTCGTTTTCAGTAGTGCCTTATATTAAAGTGTTGCATTATCAGCTCTAGGGGCTGCCTCGCCGAGGTGGAAAAGGCGTGTCGGTTCACCCGGAAGGACGTGGGTTCGAATCCCCGCCAGGAAGTCGTAAAATTTAAGGAATGAGATTTCCACTTCCGGACGTGCACATGGCCCTGAGGTTCGCTCAGCCTACACCAAAAATGAGTGCCAGGTTATTTCCTGGGGGCAAAGGCGGCCGGGCGTATAGCTAACCACTCTACCCCATCAAGTGCCGAGGTTACGGATAGTGGAAAGCCTTTACCTTCCACCCCTCCAAGGGCCCTCATGGCCTGTACGGAGATGACTTTGCTATTATCAGCTCTAACTAGATCGCTTCATTGCCTCCCTATATATTTTTCAAGATAATTAGGCGGTTACCGATCTTGATTTGGAGTTCATACCATAAATTTTAATATGGATTGTCAGCCGTCAGCACTTGAAGGAAGAATATTCCTAAATTATTTGTAACGCACGTTAACATTACCGACTTTGCAGTGTTTGATAATTAAAACTTTGAGTAGCATAGATGAAAGATGTATAAGCTGTGTGCATTGATCATAATTTCTTACATTTTCATTAATATATCGTGGGGGTCGAAATCGACCCGCTGGGCAGTTCCCCGAGACTGTGATTTAGTTATATTTTCGCTGAAAAGTTATAATAATCATATACATAACTTAGCATTTGTTAATTGTTTTGTTTTTCATAGCAGAGTATAACGGCCAAGGATACAGAAATGATAGATAATGTTGAAGTGGGCTAGTTGATTGCTCAGATATCCCGGACTCTGAATTCGTTATTTCTATATGATTATCAGAAGATGAAGGAGGGGAAACAGATGCAGCTTCTGGAGATGAAGACTGCATATCTCACAGATTAAATCGTGCCTAGCTTCATGTTGAAGGAGAGTCAGCGCTGTAGGACCGGTAAACGATAGCTTTATCTCGGATAATCCTCTCGAATTCAGTGACCCTCCTATTTCAGTGTCAGAATGTGGATAAGCTAACAGCAATGACATGGACATAAATTATACTAATGAAGAAGAAGAGCATACTTTTTCTGTTGGGAAATGGGGGATATAAAATCCCTTTATATTTCGCGATCCTCATAAACGTTTCTTTTACGACTTCTTGGCACCCTTTTTAAGTAGAACAATAAAACTTTGATTTCCACCTATTCAATACTTTGAATTGGTGGAAATCAAAGTTTTATTGTTCTGCTTAAACTGACTTTCAATACGGAAAAATGAGGATAGTATCCTGCAATTCTTGGCACTCTGTAGATTATTTGGATGCAAATACCCGTTATTTGATATCTGCATGAATAATGCCTTGATTCCCACAGCAGCTATGGGTTTTCTCTCGATAGCTTGTTGTTCTACCGAAAATGCACGAAAGTAATTTCTTGTAAATGAGGAATAGCCACAAAAGGACGAGGTCAACTTCCAGTGTCTGAACTTACCAACGAGCGCCAGAGGAAAGAACACCATTGTCATTTCCTAAAAAGTGACAACCAACGCTTATTCAAAATTTGTGGTAAAAAAGTACTCAAAGCATGTGCTAGATGTGCCGGCCCCGTGGTGTAGGGGGTTCGATTCCCGGCCAGGTCAGGGATTTTCCTCTCGACCTGAGGGCTGGTTCGAGGTCCACTCAGCCTACGTGATTAGAACTGAGGAACTATCTGACGGTGAGATGGCGGCCCCGGTCTCGAAAGCCCAGAATAACGACAGAGAGGATGCGTCGTGCTCACCAAACGGCCCTTCGTCATCTGCAGGCCTTCGGGCTGGGCAGCGGTCGCTGGCCAGGCCAAAGCCCTTTCAAGGGCATAAGTGCCGTGGGGGTGTATGCGCTAGATGTAACTTTCCTCTTTCACTAATACTTACTCCTGAAAATAATTATCGTTGCTTTCGTCCCTTACCTCGATGTCGATCGTATCATCCATGAAATTCCAAATAAGCATAATAATGTATTTAATAATAATAAGTATTTCGACGCAATACGTTGCTCAAGTAAGTACGATAAGAACTTCTTTAAAAAGCAAGCAAGCTTTTAGTTTTACGTGTAGCATGAAAGCCAAACGACAAGTACATGATTTTTCTTTGAAAATTATCTCATGTATTGTCCAGGATTCGAACTGCGGCCACCTTCGAGAGAAGCAACTGGCGATATCACTTGACTAACACACCCCACCAGAAATTCTTCATAACGTTACTTCAACATCATTTAAGATACGTAGAGTTGTTCTCGCTGTCAGCCAAGTGCAACAAAGCACAGAAATTATTTCTAGACTTTGTTACTGTACTCTATTACTGTTGTAAAATTTGCAAACTTACTTTGAAAATACAATTATTATTCGTTATTCTTGGCCTTCTGGACCGGGGCCGCTATCTCACCATCAGGTAGCTCCTCCATTGTTATCACGCAGGCTGAGTGAACCTCGAACAAGCCCTCAGATCCAGGCAAATATCCCTGACCTTCCCGGGAATCAAATCTGGATCATTCGGGCAAGAGATCGACTCCCTATCCGTAGACTGCGGGGCCGAATAGGGAACATGCATGATCCGGGGTTTTAATTAAAAATATGCTAATCTGATTCAAAATTTCATGCAGAATTCAAAAATGTGATCAGAATGTACAAATAATAACTCCAAACGTGATAAAAATCTACGAAAATGTCACGTCACGCAAGCACGCGATCTCATTGGTCTGACGTCATCGTACAGGTTGACTGAATTAGCAGACGAAGTAACACATAGTGTGCTGTGAGAAGCAGGATACACTTCGCGTATTTCTACTTTGCGTTAGTGTCTAGTATGGTTAAATTCGAGGTCTATACATTGGATAATAATCTGAGTGGTATATTTTAGACTTAAAATGAATCCTGCACAGACAGTGAGGCAGAAAACTTATAAATGGTGTAGAGTTCCGATGTGCAATAGCACATCGCATACCATACCAAACAAATTGTTTATAAATGTTCCAAAGACGCTAAAACTAGGGAGAAATGGATTTTGGCGAGCCGGAGAAATGCTGGTGATATATCGGAAAAGTCTACAGTTTATTTTTTTTGAAGATTTTTAACGTAAGATGAATTTGTTTGAATTTTCAAATCACTTTTCCATGTCAGTTGTTCTAGTGGTACAACTTTAAATTTTAATGTATGATGCTTTATTTAAGTGCTTCAATTACATCTTGGAATATGAAAGTAAAAAACAGTGCATTAAATAATGCTGATTATTAAAGTATTCTCCAAACCTAACCTATGTTTTGGGTGATCCATGTCAAGATAATAAATCAAAGGGGTTATGAACCATTTTGACAGCTCTAATTCTACCAATATATCTTGGCATGGGACAGTTATGTATGTCTTTATTGAAGAGCTTAATTGGTAAAGAAATTTAGGCTATATCTAAATACTCTATAATGTAACAAAGAATAGGCGTGTAGATCATGAAAGGAAACAACGTGAATTTAACAAATGTATAACTCTACACAAAACCAATGCTTGTCTGTTGGGGTCTTATAAGTTAACAATACTCAATTATAATAATTATCATAATATTAATGAAATAAATAACATAATTGCACACAGGTGAAAATAGTGATGTAGGTGTTTAAAATATTATCCAACTTAGCCTAAGTTTTAGGTTATACAAGCCAAGTCAATAAACCGAAGGGTAAAAATACCGCGCGAGTTGGCCGTGCGGTTAGGAGCGCGCAGCTGTGAGCTCGCATCCTGGAGATAGTGGGTTTTGAACCCCACTGCCGGCAGCCCTGAAGATGATTTTCCGTGGTTTCCCATTTTCACACCAGGCAAGTGCTGAGGCTGTACCTAAGGCCACGGCCGCTTTGTTCCCATTCCTAGGCCTTTCCTGTCCCATCGTCGCCATAAGACCTATATGTGACGGTGTAACGTAAAAAAAAAAAAAAAAGTAAAAGTCACAGCACCCAAAAACATTCCTGTATTGAGCGACTAAAATGTCACCGGGACACTTTTCTTTCCTGATATGCTCAGCTTGTTAAAAGCCAAATGTAATTAATGTTATTGGCTTCACGCCCCGCTAACTACTTCTACGATTTTCGGAGACGCCGATGTGCAGGAATTTAGTCCTGCAGGAGTTCTTTTATGTGCCAGTAAATCTACCGACACGAGGCTGACGTATTTGAGCACCTTCAACTACCACCGGACTGAACCAGGATCGAACCTGCCAAGTTGGGGTCAGAAAGCCAGCACCTCAACAGTCTGAACCACTCAGCCCGACTTGTGAAAACTAGATGAAGTCATATTTATCTTTATCATGTTTAACTTTTTCCCTCCACAAAGATATTTAATTCTCTTTCATGGGCCCTGGAAGTGGGTAGGCCAGTTGTCCCAACCATAATTATATATTTCTTGGGGAATGATAGATTATAGCCCTATAGTACTATGATCTTTCTTTCCTTCTTTCTTTCTGTCTGTCTTTCTTTCTTTCTTAATCAGTGTATCCTTCAGGGTTGGTTTTCTCTCGGACTCAGCGAGGGATTTCACCTCTACCACTTCAAGGGCAGTGTCCTGGAACGTGAGACTTTGAGTATGGGATGGAACTGGTGAGGAGGGCCATTACCTCGCCCAGGCGGCCTCACCTGTTATGCTCAACAGGGGCCTTGTTGGAGGATGGGAGGATAGGAAGGGATAGACAAGGAAGAGGGAAGGAAACGGCCGTGGCCTTAGGTGCCTGGAGGAGAAGTAGGAAAATACGAAAAACCACTTCGAGGATGGCTGAGGTGGGATTCGAAACCCTTCTACTCAGTTGACCTCCCGAGGCTGAGTAGACCCCGTTCCAGTCCTCGTACTATTTGTTTTCAACTTTCATGGCAGAGCCGGGAATCGAAACCGGGCCTCCGGGAGTGGCACACATTAACCACTACACCACAGAAGCGGACTAGTACTATAATGCTACCTATATGTTTATGTTAGTGCTGAAATCCGATTTCTTACTTTACTAATGCTGAAAGCCCGAAAATGTAATGTTCTTCTTTAATAGGGGAATCAGTCTAGAAGGAAATGTTGAAAGTGATGTGATATCTATCCAGGTTCGTTGTTATCCTAATACTATGGGTTACAGTACATTGCACGTATATAAAAGACGCCACTTACAAACTTGCTTGTTATCCGCGAATTTCTTCGGCCACAAAAGTCACATTTTTCAAGAATGATGACATCTACACATGGTAGATTGTCTGACTGTGCTGTTTCGAACCTTTCTTCTGTCATTTCGAAGTTATTCGCGATGGTGAATAATAAACAATCTGCTTTTAGCAACGGCTGATGCACAACGGCTGATAGAGCTCCATGCGGTACTGAATCGTGACGTCACAGCGCGCCGCTTACGTCAGAGGCCGTTTCACTCGCCTTGCGGAAAGGCACTATTAAATATTTTTTTAATGGTAGAAAACAAGGCAACATACCACAATGTAATACGTTTACGTACTATTTCATTGGTGTACTTTTCAAAAAAAATATTTTTGAAAATGATGCATGTTCCCAATTGTGTGTTATAGCCGTTACAGGACACATCAGTGAAAAGAACTAGCCTTTCATAAAGCAGATATTAATCACCCTTCATGAAAAGTCATCTATCATAGAAAGTATCATGAACAATGAACAAGTTAGCAAGTTAACCTGTCATTGTTCCCTGAATTCTTCCTTTCTGTTCCATATCAGTAGTACCATACTAATATCTCGCGGTGATAAATTTCCCGGGAAGCATACATACTCAGAGGGAGAGAATAATGAGGTGTTCTAAGATTTTTTATTACAATTTGTTTTACGTCGCACCGACACAGAGAGGTCTTTTAGCAACGATTCTAAGAATGGTTCCACGGTTCCAGATGGGTTAACAAAGTGAGGAATATGAAAATATGTCAACAAAATTTAGCTTAATTATAAATAATTCTCACTTCTTATGACGACTATTAGCATTCTTGAGAAAATATAAATAATGTAAATGTTTTAAATCGGCACTTCATTAGGTGATAATAAATGTGGATACTGTTCTAGTTATCGCATGCAATACCGATACTCCCAGTAATTAGAAGATGGAGGATCTTGCCACACTTTCACCTTCACGTTCCCACGACAACACCCTACATCCAGTCCTTGGCCAAAGAGCTCGTGAGGTTATACGCTTTGTGCCAAGGGTTCAGATTTGCCTCAGAGCGGTAATCGTGAGAACAGATATAGTGTAACAATGCTCTATCTACCTCGTTCTTGCCATCTCGTAGATAGCTGAAGTTCTGATTAGGTGCTCTGTGATATCACGCATATGCCAATGAGGCTGCGTAGAGCTCACGTTCAAGAAACTACTGTACAGAAGACGCTTATATTGGACATCAGTCAGCTCGATAGCTGCAGTCGCTTAAGTGCGGTCAATATCCAGTATTCGGGAGATAGTAGGTTCGAACCCCACTGTCGGCAGCCCTGAAGATGGTTTTCCGTGGTTTCCCATTTTCACACCAAGCAAATGCTGGGGCTGTAACTTAATTAAGGCCACGGCCGCTTCCTTCCCACTCCCAGCCCTTCCCTACCCCATCGTCGCCATAAGACCTATCTGTGTCGGTGGGACGTAAAAGCAACTAGGACATCAGTCATATAGGCAGCAAGTTCATAAATTCTGACAGAGCCAGTCAAACGTTTTGTGTGCAACAACGGAATATTTATAAATGGAGGGGGAAAGAAAGAGAAATTATTATTGATGATAATAATAATAATAATAATAATAATAATAATAATAATAATAATAATAATAATAATAGGCTAGCAATCCCTTTAAAGAGACGCCGGAGGACTGGACTTTTGCCCTTAAAATGAGCTCTTAAACTCTTGACATAAATCTCTCACAACTTAGCACTTTTAAATGTCAACCGACTGTGTAGGGATTCGATTCCGCTACTTTGAGCACAGAAAGCGAGTGCATAAACTAACTACACCATGCAGCCTCTGTCTGAACTGAGTTTTAGGGATGTTTCTCCACCATTATAGTCCTCTCCGTGTAAGGACGTACACTAAGGGTGCAACCTTACCCTTTCTCCCCTGTAATATTAAGGTATTGATTTATAGTGACTTTTCTTGCTGTTGGGTCTTTTTCAGTGTCGGTAACCATACAGTTTAGGGACCCTACTTGCCGATACGACGTCTTACTGTTACCGTTAATCTGGCACGTTGGCAACGTTCAGTCACTGTTCTAGCGTGAATTGTGTGTTGCCACCGCATTGCCTCTAAAGTCACTAGCGATACATTTGCGAGAATATTTAAAGCATATTTTCTTTTTCTGTGGGATTGTAAATCTATTTGGCTAACACCAGGTAAGTAGAATTGTGGCATGTTCGGATAATGCATTTAATAACATAGTTTGTGTGAAATGATGAGCACATCATTTTATTAATTACGTTCCTATTTCGTCCCATACTTATACGAACAGAATTCGATTGGGATGTCTAAGAAGGAAGAAAAATCTGCAAAAACTCCTCCGAAAAGGAAACCAAGGTTACGTCCTTTACAAGCTTCAGGTCAAGAAATGCTTGTACATTGCTACGAGCAATTGAAACAGGAAGACGACGAAGAAGGTATCAGTCGTAGTGATACGAAGCTAATGGCAAGAGTTTTATTATTAACTGGGGTAAGTGTTCGTTTTTATCTTGTTTCTATGATAAGTTTCTGGCATAATGACAATCAGTTGAAAAGGAGCAGTATTTCATTCTGAACCTAACCTAACCTAACCTGATCATGTAGGCCTAGGCCTATACCGGTACCATGTCTTGTGTCGACTTCGATACGGTTCGTAGACTTAACCTTTGTGTATTCATGTTGACTTATGGTATATGTGTATGTAATATATTTCTGTGTGTGTATTCTTACAGTGTAGTTTCGGTTTAGTCCGAAAAGTAATAGGAAATTTCAAGAAGGGAGTTGAATTTTCTACACCAGGTAAACGCCGAAAGCGTGAACATCCAGTGACCGGCATAGACAGTTTTTCTAAGGAAGCGATAGCAAGGTTTATTTATGATAAATTACATAAAGGTAAGGTGACTTCATAAGGAATCTATTGCAACATTATTTATAGAAATTGGCACGCAGGTGAGATAAGCTCCCAGAAATGTTTTGTGCATGTATTGTCATACAGCTCTTTTGAGTCCCTTGTAACTCTCTTTTTTCTTCCCACAGGAGAAGTCGTAACTGTAAGAAAGGTTTTCGACCACATGAAAGCAAATTATGACACTTATTTGTACAAGGGCTCCGAAACATCATTAAGAAGAATTTTGAAGGCCATGGGGTTTGTGTGGAGTAAAGGTGATCCCTATGCGTATGTTAGAGAAAATGAAGACATTTGTTTTAAGAGATCCTGTTTTCTGAGGGAATACATGCGTAATAAGGACAGTGAGAAACCAAAACCTGTTGTTTTCTTGGATGAGACTTGGATTTTTATGAATGGTGAATATATATGTTATATATTACATTTTATATTTAAAAAATCTTGGAATAATTTATCTTCATCAGGTGTCTTTGGTTTCAATTGTGCATTTGTCTTTCAGGGTCACCCACATACTCCTGGAATAAACCACACAAATCTGGACATGATGTTCAAGGAGTAATTCGTCGACCTGTGTCTGAGGGAGGAAGACTGGTTATTGTTCATGCTGGAACGAAGGATGGCTTTGTACCTGGTATGTTCTTAAGTCTCTGATAAGACCCCAACTTAAGTACAGTTCCTGTGTATGAGACCCTCACTGGGATTACTTGGTTTGAGAATTGGAAAAGTTCAAAAGACAGAAGCACGATTTGTTGTGGGTGATTTCTGACAAAAGAGTAGCGTTACAAAAAATTTGTCGGGTTTGGGCTGGGAAGACTTGGGTGAAAGGAGACAAGTTGCTGGACTAAGTGGTATATTCCGAGCTGTCGGTGGATAGGTGGTGTGGAATGACATTGGTAGACGAATACGTTTCAGTGGTATTTTAAAAGTAGGTAAGATCACAGTACAGTGATAAAGTTGATGAAAAGTGGGGCAAATATTTGTTTTTTTTTTTAAGAAGGGAGTTAGGGATTGGAATAATTTACCAAGGGAGATGTTCAATAAATTTCCAAATTCTTTGCAATTATTGAAGAAAATACTAGGCCTATCCCTGAAACTACATCTTCTGTCCTAAGTGCAGATCAGTGGTGACTGATTGATTGAAATTGACTGGCACTAGGTCGGAAGTGGCATTATAACTTACCGCTCATTGAGCTCTGTACGTGGTTTTTGATTTTGACTTCTCCACTGTTATTAAAAAGACTTGCAGGTATTCACTTTAGGCCAATGATTAACCTTAGAGAGGTATTTCAATCAAAACTTACTCAGTGTATTTTCATATAATATTACTGGATATTTGTATCAGTAAATTACTTGTATTGTAGGCCTATTTATTATGTTTATTCTGCATTCGACAATCTCCACCTGAATCAGTGCTTGATACCTGACTGTTGAACACCTTCCAAGCTTCTTATTTCTTACTGCCTGATATAGGTTCAGTGTTCGCAGCAATTACATTTGTTCTAAGGTATTGAAATGGGTGTTTATACTTATATCATTTATGCAAGTGATCGTGGACTTCTAATCCAGATATAGGCCTACTAATGGAGATACATTCATGAGAGATGTTACGATAAAGTAGTGTAAGTAGTAATTAATTGACTTCATCATCAGGTGACTTTGCTACACAGTAGTTGGTTTTACTTAAAATCAGACAGCTTTTTGTATCATTCAACAGAAATCACATTTTTTATTAATAGGCCTATACTTTTTTTAGAACAAATAACTTCATACTAAAACTTAAAATTCTTACAGGTGCTGATTTGATATTTGCTACGAACTTGAAGAGAAATCAGGATTACCATGGTGCTATGAACAGCGAGAAATTTCAGATGTGGGTGAAGACGCAATTAATCGTAGGATTAAGAAATATAGGACCCTGTGTTATTGTAATGGATAATGCACCATATCACTGTAAGCTTGTTGAGCATCAACCAACAACGAAATGGAGGAAGGATCAATTAGTGGTAATTATACTTAATTGAATATTTCCTTCTACTGAATGATGTTTAATGATGTTACAGAAATTAATTTTTATTTTTCCTTTAATTTACAGTCATGGTTAAGGCAGAATGGAGTTTCTCCACCAGAAAATGCCACAAAAGATGAGCTGCATAGGTTGTGTAATATGAATCGAAGTCACTTAAAGAGGTACAGAAGCACGTAAACATAAGTTTAGATAATGTTGTTTACACTCGTGTATTTGACTTTCATGTATGCATAACAATATTTCTCTGTTTCTTTAAAACCAGGTACATTGTTGACGAGATGCTGCACAGTGAAGGCCATACTGTCTTACGACTTCCTCCATACCACTCATTTTTCAATGCCATCGAATTTGTATGGTCTGTGGCAAAACAGTATTATAACAAAACAGTGGCTTCAAGACCTGGTCACGGATTGGACAGAGCTACAGCTGTGTGGAAAGAATCTCTTGATCAGGTAGGCCAAGTGGAAATGTTATTTATTGGATATATGCAAGTGGAGTTTATAATATACTTGTCAGGTTGTGATACTTCAATATATCTTATAGGTGACAGCAGAGATGTGGAGAAATGAAGTAAAACACACTGAGAAGAAGATTGTCGAGTTCTACAATAATGAGGTGAGAGGTCTTCCTGAAGTGGAGGAACTAGTCATTCATCATGGAAGCAGTGAATCGGAGGAGGAAGATGAAGAAGATGAAGAAGAAGAAGAAGAAAGAAGAGAAGCCGAGGAGTTAGCTGTACCATTGTAAGAGCCATTCCATGAGATTAAGAATGTTATAACTTTGCTGGGAAATAATACATTTCTGATTGCCCCGTCCTTTCTGATATAACGAAGTTACATTTCAAAATTGTGGGAATTGTGTATCTACAAGTTACAGGGCGGTATAGATGTGCAGGTGGGGATCAGTGTCCAATCGGAGTGGAATTATCTAGAACTGCTGTGGCGCAATGTGATGAGGAGCGGGCAAGGGGGGGAGAGAGAGAGAGAGGGAGACAGCACTCTGTCACCAATACACGATGTAAACATTGTACGCCTGTTAAAATACTGACATAACTTAAATTTTATACACTATCTAATGGTTTTCCACAGTTCTCTGAAAGTCACAACTCACGTATACTGTATATATATAGAGAGAATTACATATAAAAATACCTGTGTACACAATAAGTAGCCCACATATTAAATATAAATCAATTTGCTTTACGTCGCACCAACACAGATAGGTCTTATGGCGACAAAGAGGATAGAAGAGATAGGAAAGGGCTAGAAGTGGGAAGGAAGCGGCCGTGGTCTTAATTAAGGTACAGCACAAGCATGTGTCTGGTGTGAAAATGGGAAACCACCGAAAACCATTTTAACGGCTGCCGACGGTAGGATTTGAACCCACCATTCCCCGAATGCAAGCTCATAGCTACGCGACCCTAAACGCACGGCCAGCTAACTCAGTCATCTTTGAAAATGTCTTTTTCTATCAGCAGAGGCTTTTTTAAAATCGTCATATTTTGTATAGGCTACAGGAGATGTACAGTAGCCCACTGGTTTTCTGATTAAACATCATTTATTTAATCTATTGCATCAGTCTACTTACATACTCACTGTCCACGTACATCGGTAACCTCGTGATTCGATTATTGAAGTATTGTGCAATGATGCGACATACAAACTAAGAGAATACCGAGTGGTTCTTCCAAATATAAAACAGACAATTTCGAGTGGTCATGAGCATGACTCATAGTCATAGGGTAGGCTAAATAATAATGTTATTGGCTTTATGTCCCACTATCAACTTTTAGTTTTTTTTGAGACGTCGAGGTGCTGGAATTTAGTCCTGCAGGAGCTCTTTTATGTGTCAGTAAATCTACTGACATGAGGCTGAGCACCTTCAAATACCACCGCACTGAGCTCGGCCCTGCCAAGTTGGGTTCAGAAGGCCAGCGCCTCGACCGTTTGAGCCACTCAGCCAGGTGTGGAGGCTAGAGAGCTGAGTTTAAGTAATTGTCGAACGTCAACTAGTTATAAAGATACTGATTGATTAAACTAATACAGTAATTAGAATAACCTAATTGACTACCTACTTACAACCTAGGTACTTTGGAATTGTGTTCTATCTTTTTAACACTGCAAATAAATCCATGTATTGTTTAAAACTCCCTGTAAGAAGAGGACAGTGGATGCGAATAGGTATTATTTTCAAATGAGCTGAGCTCGAGAGTCCATTATAGCATACGATTTTTTCAGTGTACCATGACTCTGTATGTATTGCTTCAGAGGAAGTTCGGCTCCCCGCCAATGTCCAGTGTACCGATAATGAACCATGTGTGTGTTGTGTCTCACTGATCCATGACTGCGTACGATTCTTTCAGTGTGCCACGATTCACTGTGGCTCGCTGCAGCGAAAGCTCGACTCCCCGCCAGTGTCCAGTGTGCCTATAAGGAGCCGTGTGTGTCGTGTGGCTCACTGAGCCGTGATTGTGCATGATTTGTGTGCCGTGAGCTTGCCGTTCCTGTGAATCGATTCACTCGGACACTGAATGAATCGATACACTGCTTCGAATCAAGCACTCAGTAGCCTACACTAGTAGAGGTACATAGTACATTACCGTTAAGATAGATAGCATTGCAAAGTAATTCGTCTTTACCATAATAACAATAATAATAATAATAATAATAATAATCGTATGGCCTCAGCTACCATGTGCAGACATTTCAAGTTGACGCCATCTGGCTGTCTGCTCGTCAATTTTGACGTTCCGTTATACTCTAGGCCCACTAGATGGCAGACCGAGTAAACCGAAACTCCCTTGGGCGTCTGTGGCTGAGATTTAATGAATTTTGTCGGGTAAACACCAAATGTGTCACCAGAGATCTTTTACATGCCGACATCGTACGACATGAAGTGTCGAATGGACTTTTTTCTGCCCTTCAAAAATCCGACTACCTCTGCCGGGTTTGAACCCGCTATATTGGGATTCGGAGGCCGTCACTCTACCACTGATCCACAGAGGCAGCTGTCTTTACCATGAAATACATCGTCGTCGTACATGACTGAATTACTATCAATATATCTTAGAGAAACTGTAATGTACATGAAACCGAAATTGAGTTAATTTCCACGATACATTCTTCCTATATAAAGGAGACCATGTAGCTTATCCACCTTCATTTCAGCCACATAAATATTCAGCAAAAATTGCAAAATCACATTAAAGGACAAATACAATTTTTTAAGTAGAAATAGTCTGGAACATAGATTAGTGAGGTTGGACATCCTGCCCGTCATCATTCAGGAGTCGCTGTTGAACATACTGTACTTGTCAAAACTAGTAAGTTTCTATTTTACACAATAATAGTGAAATGTTGATGAAGACGACATACACCCAGCCCCCGTGCCAGAGAAATTAACCAACGGTGGTTCAAATTCCCCACCCTGTCGAGAATCAAACCCACACCCTGTGACCAAAGGCCAGCACGCTAACCATTTAGCCATGGGGCCAGACAATAATAGTGAAAAAGCATGTTCACTGCAGCTATTGTTGACAGGATATTTCTTCTCTTTAAAGAACAATGAGTACCACGAATTAATATCCTGTTTTGTTGATTCCTGTAAACTTTGTATGTACGGTTTTGGTTCGCCAGTTCCTAGCGTATCTACTGAATGAAAACTTTGTAGACCAATGGATTCAGTTTTATGTTTATTGCCTTCAGTCGTCACGACAGTTTTTTCAATGACAACAGTCGCTCAATTACAAATCCTGTCAAACCTAACCTAACCCTGCGACAATCAGTGGTTTTCGATGGATCACTACCTAACCGGTCATTATAATTTGTTTTCGGTGGATCACAACCAAACCTGTCCCTATCAGTGGTTTTCGGAAGAATACAGTGGTTTTGTCACAAGTCAATACAGACTCTTGAATCAATGTGTGAAAATGGGAAAGTGTAGAAAACCCTCTTCAGGAATGCCAATCTCTAAGTCCATAGTCTTTTCAGCGTTGTCACACAGCTGAAATTCACTTTAGAAGTAATTGTAAAAAGTCGTATATAGGCTCTACAGATACATAGTACCTTACCAATTCCATCTCGATTGCTATGATACGCACACTGCATAGCGGTTTTGCTCTATAGATAAATCATATTATAGTGAAAAAAAATTTGTTTAAAAAAAATCTGTCTGGCATGAAGGTCCAGAAGGAAAATACTTTCATTGAATTCTTATTTATGTGCTCACCACCCTAGTAGGTTTAAATAAACCTTATAAATACGTTGTAAGACCCATTCTCGAATATGGATCTGCATGTTGGTTTAATAAATTCCCTAGAGAAAGTTCAAAGAAGAGCGATGCGTTTCGTAACTGGGAATAGGAGGAATACCATTAATTGGGAAAGTCTTGAATCTAGAAGAACTAGAGCTCGCCTGTGTGGTCTTTATAAGAGCTATACGGGAAGGGCTGCTTGGAGTTGTATTAGGAATAGGTTATAACCTCCCTCATTGTATCACTATTTGCAGCGATAGCCAGGAAGCGTTAAAAGCACTATGTGCAGTTAAAACAACATCAAAAATGGTATGGGAATGCCAAAGGATGTTAGATCAGCTGTGTGAATTTAGCTCAGTTACCCTATTACGGGTCCCTGGGCACACAGGTATCAGTGGAAATGAAGAAGCTGACAAACTAGCGAAACAAGGCTCAAAAGGTCCTTTTATAGGACCAGAGCCCTTCCTGGGAGTGTCACTCCGAAGCGTGAAACTGGTAATATCCCAGTGGACAAACCAGTCTCACTTAAGACATTTGGAAGAGGTTAACTATAGCAAGGCAGGCACGTGAACTTATCAAAGTGCCTAGCCAAAGTTATAAAAAGGTCCTGATAAATTTGAATAGGACCAGAATGCGAATGGTAGTTGGACTGTTGACAGGCCACAATACCTTACAGAGACACCTACATATCATGAAAATCAGTCAGGATCCGATGTGTAGAAGATGCGGTAGGGAGGAGGAGACCTCCGCGCATGTGTTATGTCAGTGTGAGGCTCTTGCAAGCACTAGACATCGATACCTTGGCTCACATTTCGTGAGCCTGGAAGACATCAGGAATGCCAACATCCGGGCACTGGTATCCTTTATAGGAGCACTAGGTCTGGACTAGGCAAACCCGTTTAAGGGACACAAAGGGTCTTCACAGACCTACGTGTGGAGCCCTGCGAAGGCAGGGTTCACCCATTCTTTATCTATCTATCTATCTAACCTCCCTCATACTTATCGAGAAATTATCATAAGCATAAAATTAGGGCCAGAAACCAGCATACGGATGTGGGCAAGTTTTCCTTCGTCAACAGGACCATAAGGGATTGGAATAAATTACCTGCGGCAGTCTTTGATAGATTCCCTTCTGGTATCAAGTCATTTAAGAAGACCATTTGTGTAAAATGAAAAGTAAAAGTTGTAAATTACGGGCACTGAATTTGTGATTTTCTGCTTGGTTTCGATTGTGAAACTGGGAGGCTTTTTCTTGTGGTTTTCTCTTTCCAGGGAAGTGCTTGCTGTACTCATGTTTTTGTAATTGTTGTTGTTCTTGGTTAATTAACAATGTTTTTAACTTTATTTTATCATCACTTGTAACGTTAAGCTAGTAGTAAGCTCAATCTATAGTTTTGTAAGCCATAGTAGCAAGTATTGGAAATAATTAAATTGTGTATGAAACTGTACATGATGCTGGATTTAGAATGACTAGTAGTATTTCTTGTAATATTTTTTTCCATGGAATTCCTTTTTGTACTTGAGTTGTTGTAGTTGTTGGGTAGTATGATTTAACTTTATTATCACTTGTAGTGTTAAGCTAGTAGTAAGTTCAATCTATAGTATTGTAATTTGTAGTGTTAAGTACTGGAAATACTTAAGTTGTGTGTGAATATGTATATAATGACACTGGATTTAGAAAGTTTAATTAGTAGTATTTCTTGCTTGTTGTAATGTTGTTGTTGTTGTTGTAGGGTAATTACGGTTAACTTCACTTTATTATCACTTATAATGTTAAGCTAGTAGTAAGGTCAACCTATAATATTGTAAGCCAAATTGTTAAGCACTGTAAATACTTAAGTTGTGTGTGAATTTGTATATGATGTTGCTCGATTTAGAATATTAAACTAGCAGTAATTCTTGTTATATTTTCCTTCCATATATCTGCTTCTTGTACTCTTGTTGTTTGTTTGTTTGTTTGTTTGTTTGTTTGTTTGTTTGTTTGTTTGTTTGTTTGTTTGTTTGTTTGTTTGTTTGTTTGTTTGTTTGTTGTAGTTGGGTAATTATGTTAACTTTATTATCACATTACTGTAAGTGACCGTTGCCACCGGGGTATTTCCCATTTGCAATTTATTAATAATAATAATAATAATAATAATAATAATAATAATAATAATAATAATAATAATAATAATGAGTGACAGAGGTTTAACGTAATTTGGAAGGAATGTTTTGCGTATGATAAATGAGTACCAGTTAACTATTGGGGGCAAAGGCGGTCATGCGTTGAGCTAACCACTCCACCCCACCCCACCAAGTGCCAACGTCATGGATAGTGGAAGCCTTCACCTTCCCCCTTTCCAATGGCTTTCATGGTTTGTACGGAGATGACTTTGCTTTTTGCTTTTTAAATATTAGTATTCATGTTTATTATGTTTGTTTATTCATACCCCTGCTTTGTAATTCAGTGACCATGGAATGGCTCTAAATGTTGTAAATTATATTTATATTTACTTGTATTTATTTCCTTTTTCCTTATTGCACACGTTTGTTGTTGTTATTGTTATTACTACTACATATCGCTTAACATGTAAATAAACTAATATTTAATGCAGTAAATAATGCTTATCTCTTCGGATTCATTTCTTCGTTGCGTATTCGTTTTGCTATGACAACATGACTTCTTTATGATATAAATAAATATAAAATAAAAGTATTTCTTCCCAAACATATTTGTTATACGTGCACCAATCAGAGAACCAACTAGGGAAGTACCTCTTACTAAGGTGCATAATGTTTTTGCATACATGTATAATTGAAGAATTGAAGATCCATATACAGGTAAGTGGGTCGCCCATGTGGTAGGCCTATTACGCGTCATAGGAAACTGAGTGAACTGGCTGTGCAGTTTGATCACATTGCTGTTAGCTTGGTTTCAGGAGATGGTGATGTATTCGAGCCCCACAGTTGGCAGGTCTGAAGTTTTTTTTTTGCCCGTCATTTTCATTTCAGGCTAGTGCTGTGTCTGTACGCTTATTTACATCTTAAATCCTAGCCCTCTTTCCTATCCAATTCTTGCATCACAACCTGTCTTCATGTGATTTAAGCCAATATATATGTAAAAATCTGGTAATGTTGTTTGACTCATAGTGCTCCTGTACATTGGTTTCCGTAATGTTGAAAGCTTGAGATACACCAACTTGTAAGCTGAAAATATGTTTAAAATGCCAAATGCCGAAAACCGTAAAAGTTCTTAGTGGGATGTAAAGCTGTTAGCATTATTATTAAAAGGAAGGACATATGTCTTATGTGGTAAGTCCTTGAACTTGCAGAAATCGCAATGAATTATTCAATCTATATTCCCTCCCCCCTTTCTTTAAGAATGCAGTTATAGTAATGCATACATCAGAATCAGAATAAAGGCAGGAAATGTTTAACATTATTTTAAGCGAGTGAAGGAGAGAATGTATGACTAGCTCAGGTTGGCGGATGCAGCCTCATGTCTAGATCTACTGGTACATAAAGAACTCTTGCGGGACGAAATACTGGCACCTCGGTGTATGTGAAAACGATAGAAGTAGATAGTAGAACTAATATTCAATTCTGCAGTGAGCTTGAAGCTGACCTAATTTCCGTTCACGTAGCTTGGCACATTAGTATTCCTATATGTTTCCTGATAACCGTGAAGATATAACCAGCCTGCAGGCTGAAAATATGCCCAATCTCTCTCCTTAGGCTACGGGTTACCGGTATTGAAGAGAGAAGGAAATGTTCGCGCAAAAGAAAGGGAAGTCATTGGACTTTCGAAAATCACACTGCAAAGACTTATTAAACAAATTGCATCGTTTAACACGCCCCTATTTTCAAGAATATGGTTATAGTACGCCTACTGCATATCAAAATAAAGACAGATATATGTAACATTAATTTGAGTGAGAAAGGGTGTTTATTTCCTAAATTTCTCATTGAGCGTGGAAACCGACTTAATTATGAATATCTTGATTTATTTCATCTTAACTTTTATCATTTACTAGGGTAGGGAAACATTTATTATCGGTGTTTACATTGAGGTTAGTTTGTTTGGTTATGTCTGGTGATTTTAATATGTAACCAGGCAGGTTGGCAGCAGTGATCAGCCATTACAAAAAAGAGAAAAGAGCATCGGGCGGCGATATTTACTTTCTGGGGTATTTCGTTACGTGGCGATTACTATAGCAGTGGGAACATACTTAATTTACTTTGGTTAAAGCTGATTGTTTAACGGCACGGTATCTCACGACTCGTTCTCATAGAAATTATGTCCCTGGTCCGTAAATGTTATTCTGAATATAGCAGTCTCCCTGAAGGTATTGTGCAACAAGGGTGGTACACCACGGGTCCCGTTCAAGTTGCAAACAGGATCTGGAGGCTATTATACAATGTGAAACTCCACGCGCATACGGAGCGTGTGTGTGACGGTGAGCCAGTACGTGTGGGGCGAGACAAAAGCGTTCCTATAAAAAATGCAAGGGGATCATTCCCAGACAAAGCCAAACCAGAAAGCCCGCATTCTTGTTTTCGGACTAAGTTCATTTCTCGTAAAATACTCTCGCTATGTATGCACGTAGAGTCAAAAGTGTTGCTCACAAGAGATTGACAGCCTTGAGATTTCCGAGAAGGGGTGTTCAGTGTTAGGATGAATAAAATAACTTTCACTACTTGAACCATTAGCATTCACGGAATACATAATGTAACAATAGAATCTGTCGACTGCCGGCCGTCTTCGTTCTTTGAGCGTACGTACAGTGCATGCAAAACTGAGCGGCTCAGACGGTAGAGCGCTGGCTTTCTGAACCCGTATTGGCGGACTTAATCCCAGTTCATTCCGGGACTATTTGAAAGTGCTCGGATGTAGTTAGACTTTTTTTTTCAGTCTTCAGCCCTAAGGCTGGTTGGATCCTCAACAGCTCTGCCATCAGCTGTCATAGATGGCCTAGGCATCACTGAAGAGGCGTACTAGGGAAATGAGGAGTGAGGTAGTTCCCCGTTGCTTTCCTCACCGAGGCAGAAGTTGCTATTACATATCAGTCTGCCAAGCCCACTGAAATGCATGCATCAACCGACCCTATGAGCAACGTTTTCACACCATTCATTGCAGGGACTGGCTGCACAAGGAATGGCATTACTAGCATCGCTCATACCTCAGTCACTTTCATATTGTCAAAGCCAAGGATAAGACAGAGACAGATCAATGAAAGTAACAAACGTGCTCTAGCCCATACCAGAAGACATAGTGCACTGTAAACACTAGGTCCTGCCAGCAAAGGCATTAGTTAGACTTATCGGCACGTAAAAGAAATCTTGCAGCGCCACGTCTCCGAAAACCATAGAAACAGATAAAAGTAGTTATTATGACGTAAATTTAATAATAGAAACTTCCGTGGCTCAGGCGGCAGCGTGCCAGCCTTTCACCGCTGGATACCGTGGTTCAAATCCCGGTCACTCCATGTGAGATTTGTGTGAACAAAGCGGAGGCGGGACAGATTTTTCTCCGGGTACTCCGGTTATCCCCGTCATCTTTCATTCCAGCAACACTCTCCACTATCATTTCATTTCATCTGTCAGTCAGGCACACGACGAACAACTGCTCTAGCAATAGTATATTCACCAGCTGAATATTGATCCTCTGTATGGCTCAATAGCTCCCACACTATACAGTCTGGTTGATGTCCAACTGCACCACACAATGAGAATTATATCTGGTACATTGCGCTCTACTCCTATTTAATGCTTACCATTACTGAGCAACATTCAGCCTCCTCACATCAGACGGCAATGCGCCCTTGTTAGATTGTGGACCAGGATAGCGAAGAACAGTTACCTCCCAATACATCAAGCTACAGATGAAAATGCCGTAATAAGACTTAAGTCACGGAAACCTGCCTGGAAGACGGCAAAGGAATTAGTTAATTTACATTTCAAGCCTGATGAAATATGGAAACATGAATGGTCTCAATCACACCCTCATGGCATTGTCAACAGCAGGGATCCAACTACAAAGTTGCCTGGGTTCAACCTTCCTCGCTCCACCTGGACCACACTCAACAGGATACGCTGCGGAGTAGGAAGAAGTGCTTCTGCTCTGCATCATTGGGGCTGGAAAGACTCTCCAGCTTGTGACTGTGGTGCTGAAGTGCAAACCATCCTGCACATTCTGAAGGACTGCCCTCGGCGAGCTTTTGCTGGTTCCATCGAGGACATTCACCGAGTGACCCCTGAGGCACTCTCTTGGCTGGAAGAGCTGGGCATTCATCTATAAGAGACCCAAAGACCCACACATTAAACTTTTTAATGTGGAGATTGTATATATATATTATGTAAACAGAATATTTTTTTTGTGCCTGTTAAAAACTTGTGCATAGTCGATTGTCAACTGTAGCACCATAGGCTAAATAAAATAATCTGTCAGTCATTAATCATTGCCCCAGAGGAGTGCGACAGGCCTCGGCAGCCGACACAATTCCTATCCTCGCCGCAAGTTGGGGGCTTCATTCTTCCCATCCCTGACCCGGTCATTGACTGGAAAACAAGTTGTAGGTTTAGAGAGAGGTGTAACAATAACAACAATACTACTACTACTACTACTACTGCTACTACTACTACTACTACTACTACTACTAATAATAATAATACTAATAATAATAATAAAAACTTGGTCCTTTCCCATTTTATTGAGGTCAGCGGTTTTTGTGGACTTAACCCAGTTTTACGGCAAACATATAGTCCCCGAACCAGAGGAATTAAACATTCGCAATTAAATTTCTGACGCTTCCGAATATCGAAGTCGGCGTCCTCTGATCTAATGGGCAGTACGCTGACCATTCAGTCAAGGAGCCATACAATAATAGTAGTGAGACGTAAAAAACAATAACATTATTATTTATTATTATTTCGTTAGCGGTTTAACGTCACGCTGACACATAGAAGGTTTTCGGTGACGCAAGGATAGGAAAGGGCTAGGTTTAGGAAGGTAGCGGGCGTGACCTCAATTTCCTTGTGTTAAAAAAGAATCCACGGAAAAAGATCTTCAGGGCTCCCAATGGTAGAATTCGAGCCCAACATTTCCCGATTGCAGGCTCGCAGCTACGCGATACGAACCGCGTACACAACTTACTCCGTATTATTATTATTATTATTATTATTATTATTATTATTATTATTATTATTATTGTTATTATTATTATCATTATTGATGTTATTGGATTTTACGGCCCACAAACTACATTTTTATGGTTTTAGGAGACGCTGAAATGCTGGAATTTAATCCTGCAAGAGTTCTTTATCATGCCGGTAAATCTACCGACACGGGGCTGACGTATTTGAGCACCTTCAAATACCACCGGACTGAGCCAGGATCGAACCTGCCAAGTTGGGGTCAGAAGGCCAGCACCTCTGCTGTCTGAGCCACTCAGTGCAGCATTATTATTGTTATTAGTATTAATGATGATGATGATGATGAAATTGTTCTTGTAAGAATACGAATATGAAGAAGATGAACAAACAAAAGGATTACAATAGCTGTTCTAAGGCTTAAAAATTGTATTAGCTGTGATCTTACGTGATTGATTATGAGTGCATCCAAATCAACCCGAATTTTGCGATTTAAATCCTCCGTGTCCGAATGAAGCATAATTTGAACTGGGTGGTAATTGTACACGCTAACTCGTAAAAATTCCCCGACGAAAATCATACTTGCAAAGGTTGCATGCAGAGCGTGATTCGGACGTCGGACGTGCGGATAACTGTTCTTCAGTCTTTCCTTTGGAGATAGATATACAGATGCGATTCAGATACATAGAAAGTAGTTATCGTTGTTTCGTGTAAGGGGCTTGAAACATTGCTGTCAAAAGCCACGTGCGGTAAGTGCTGTAAAATTTGTCAGGAATCCCCCGCGGGTCTGGTGCATAATCTACACAGCTAGTTTTAGTGAAAAAATGGGAGTTGGGAAGAAATTGACCATAGCCTATTTGCGAAGTATCATCCCAGTACTCCCATGGAGTTGATGTCTAGAAAGCCGAAGACCGAAATCATCATGTTTTTTCCTTTTTCCTTAAAACCGTCTTAAATATGTGGCAGAGCCGGGAATTTACCCGGAAAGTTACTACTGCAGTACTTAGAGACTAATCACAGGATATACTCCAAACACTTTCTTCAAGTGTACTACCTTGAATATAGGCTACGTATTTCATCACGTTCCACGGTAGGACTGGAAAGCTGCAAGGAGGTTTTTTTTTTCTGTCACTGAGAATTAGTAGTCTACCTATCAGAGTGTATTCTTGGAGGAATTTTCCATGCCCATTCCAGAAAAGAGGAGTGCCCATATTTTCTTTTAATTTTTCCCTTCCCTCGTGTGAATGATTTAATTTACGTGCATTACCACTGTCACCACAATAACACAGTTTTTAACAGTTCGCCGCGCTGTGTGACTCAGACGGTTGAGGCGCTGGCCTTCTGACCCCAGCTTGGCAGGTTCGATCCTGGCTCACTCCGATGGTATTTGAAGGTGCTGAAATACATCAGCCTCGTGCCGGTAGATTTACTGGCACGACGAAGAACTCCTGCGCGACAACATTCCGGCGCTCCAGCGTCTCCGAAAACGGTAAAAATTGTAGTTAGTGGGACGTATAAACAATAACATTATTATTATTATTATTATTATTATTATTATTATTATTATTATTATTATTATTATTATTATTATTATTATTATTATTATTATTATTATTGTTCTATCGATTTTGGCCAGCTGTGGACCACGTAAATAACTCCTCATGATTTAAACTTTCTTTGGCGCCAGTACTCCTTCATCCTCCTGCTTGCTGCTTCTTTTCTTTCAGCCGTCCATTGTTGTTTCTTCTTGGTCGCTGTTTCTGGCTCTAGGAAACCCTTAAATGTGTGTAACTTGTTTCTGAAGGTGGTTCTATTGCGGATGTCTTGATGTGTGATGTTCATTTCTTGCAAATCCTTCTTCGTGTTAACAAACCATTTTTCATAAGAGCTGCCTTTCCTATTGGGCTTATTGAAGTGCTTAAAGATTTTCTTGGCAAGTCTGTTATCAGGCATTCTTGAAATATGTCCAAAAATTTAACTCTTCGCTTTCGAATGACATCTGAAATCCTACTGCATGTTTTATATATTTCTTTGTTACTGCGTAATCGATTATTATTATTATTATTATTATAAGAGTTCTCTTAGTACCAGTACCCAGAAGGCATACGAAAGATTTTTTTTGCTAGTGGCTTTACGTCGCACCGACACAGATAGGTCTTATGGCGACGATGGGAAAGGAAAGGCCTAGGAGTTTGAAGGAAGCGGTCGTGACCTTAATTAAGGTACAGCCCCACTATCTCCCAGATGCAAGCTCACAGCCGCGCGCCATCACTTTATACTATCTAGTTTGAGACAGCAACTCAGACCTTTCGCACCAATGAATCGATGAAATCACGTAACCTTCAGATACTGGTACACAATTAAAAGACTAGTGTCACAGGAGCATGAAGATAGGCACAATATCAGTGCTTAGCAGGAAGGAACATAGACTATGTGTGTTGAACTACAGCGTAGTGTTTTGGAGGACTCGATCTTAAGAAATGGAAAGTAGCACACAAGTAGCGGTGATAATAGTAATTATAGGAGATTGTACGTGCTAGCTGGTGGCGCCACGAAGTTACTGCCTTTCGAAACTCAAATTAGTTCACATTATAGGAGACCACATGACGTCACTGATATTCGTGGAACACGAATACAGATACGTGACCGAGGGGTGCGTGAAAAGGTAACGAGGCTGTGCACCATAGCCGTGCGAGTGAAGTCACGTTCCATGGAACTCAAAAGTGAGTGCTGTAGTAGTCTGTATGTTGAGAAATCCCAACATTTCAGTTTGTCATACGCCCAGTGGTCGAGTGTCGACCTCCGGGTTCCAAGATCATGGGTTCAAATCCACCAGAGGTAATAGGATTTTTGAAGGGCGGGAAAGGAATTCGACATGCATGTCGTACGCTGTCGGCATGTAATACACAGATACATTTGGTGTTTAACCGACAAAATTAATTAAAACTCAGATCGCCCGCTTTACTCTGCCATCCTGTAGAGCAAATCTCTCTCTCCAGTCGTTCCACTCATGACTGAGAATCGTGACCCAAGGACTTTGTTGTTTCTTTTATAAGCTCATACCATTCTGTACGTACTTGCGTTTTCCGGACAGTAACTCTCCGTAGTAAGTCCATGATACCTCTTACTTGATCAACCCTTCTTTTTGCGACCCGTCCTCGTGTCCTTGTGCCAGAAACTTTTCCTTGGACAATTAATTTTTCCAGGTTGTCATCCTGTCTTCTCATAATGTGACCAAAGAATTGCAGGATTCTCTGGTACACAACTTGGCATAGACTTTCTTGTATTCCAATTTCCCGGATGACAGAATCATTTGTTCGCCTGGCTGTCCACGGTATAAGCAACATCCTTCTCCAACACCACATTTCAAAGGCGTTGTTTCGGTTCCTGTCTTTAGCTTTTATGGTCCAAGTTCCGCATCTATACAGGAAGGTCGAGAACACAAGCGAATGGACTAATCTTTTCTTCGTATTCATAGATATTGCTCTATCTTGCCATATCTTCTTTAATTTTGCCATAGCTGTACGCCCTAGAATGATGCGACGTTTGATTTCTTTTTCGAACTTACTTGTATGCTCGATTATTGAACCAAGATAAGGAAACTGACAGACTCTTTGGAGATTGTTCAGGTGCTGTGGCAGCTGAATCTCTCCACCTTCCTTGACAATCATTAGTTTTGTCTTGTTCCAATTAATTTCTGTGCCAAGATTTTGACTTTCCTGTTGTACACGATCTATTACCTCGACAAATAGGAAGAACGAAATTGACACGGAGGCAGCCTATATGGCCATATTATTTTTATTCTTTCTTCGTTATGCCCAACTAAGGAGGGCAATTGATTGAACTTATTTAGCTGATGTCGTTGCCGCTTTTTTCCCATAAAATCTCTTCATTTCCTCGCTGTGGCTTTTCTTGCGATCTTCTGACCAGATTTTGTTGTGTTTAATGCGGTGATTGTCGACTAATTTTCTGAACTTAGGTCTGTCTAACACAATGTCATCTGTGATGCCTATTTCCTCAAGATCTTTTCCGACTTCGAGCAGCCAATTGTTTTTTACTTTCATTGATAGGGCAAAGTTCAAAATTCTCTGATTACTCATTCTGAGAATTTGTCCATAAAATGTCAAATGTATTTTCCTAAATATGACTGAGATTTTCTCACAATGCTGGTACAAGACATGAGATTTCCTTATCATCCAATTCCCCCCTGAACAGACTGGTCCAAAAATTGTCCTCAAGATTTTTCTTTCTTGCTTTTCCACATCTTTAATCAATGATCTGCCCCAAATGATCAGTGTTTCAGATGCATATAGTGCTTCAGGCTTGATTACAGTGTTATAATGTCTTTATTTTGCATTTCGGGATATAGATTTTTTATTACATCCGCCCCTATTCTCTTTGTAGTTTAGATACCCTTTCTTCGTTTGCTTCACGATTGAGTCGTGAAGCTTGGATGACTTCTCCCAGGTATTTGAATTTAGACACTTGGGATATTTTGCCATATTGGGTTTTCATTGGTTGACCATCTTGGTTCCAAATAAATCCTTCCACGTAATGAGTTTTCTGATATGAGATCTGGAGTCCTGTTCTGGATGCAATTTCATGGAGTTTTTCAATGGATGCAATCACTTCCTGTCTGTTATTGGACAAGACCCCCAAGTCATCAGCGAAGGCCATACACTGTAAATTAACTTTGTTTTCACGTTATTATTATTATTATTATTATTATTATTATTATTATTATTATTATTATTATTATTATTATTAGCTTGGGGGCATGATTAGCTCAATGGCTTAACTGATGGCCGAGGTTCGAATCCCGTTCGATCCTGGGTTGAGATTTTATCTCAAAATGCACGGGGCATCAGGAAGGGCATCCGGCCAAAACTGAAATGAGCTTTGGTGATTCCAGTGACCCCAGATTTAACTGGGATTAGCTGAAGAAAGTAGTTAAGTATTATTATTAGCATGTGATAACGCAAAGTCTGACGATGAACTGGTATACCCTACAGATCATTTTCACATTAAGATGCAGATGCTTTTCGCGCCGAACAAAAATAAACTTTTCATCGTTTTTCTATGGACGTTTTCCATTAGCATGAGAAGTGATGATGTGTGGCGCTTTCAACGATATCGGCAACATTTTGCTTTCCCGATCTTTTCTTGTGTAAGTTGTCTGAGTCCTTCTCGTAAACTCTCATGCTCCCAGTTTGAGAAACACTGCCCTAAAGTCTTCATTTTCAATATGACCTCTTTTGGTTTACAAGATCTTAAAACATAAATTTCTCTAGAGTTCACATTTCACACCCGACTGTCAGGTTCAAAGGTCAATGTCTCGCCGTAAACTGTGTACTAAGGCGGGGCATGTTTCCTTCGCGAAATCCGGCTCCTAACTTTCTTTCCGGGAATGTTTTAAAATCACTCACTCGGAAGTTGTTGTGACGAGTTTAACTTCTTGAGTGGCAAATATTTTGAGATGAACAGGTAATTCTGTGATGATAATTATGGCTTTAAGTCAATCGAACCCATCCACCATTTAACTACTGTCTTATGTAGCTCCATATTACATATGAACATTACTTTTGTCATACACTTAATGTAATTACCTATGATTAGTCGTTTCCTTGTCTAATTTTGAAACGCGTAGATGCAGAATCCTACATGGCTTATTATTATATTGCTGGGAATATCATCAAAGTTTTCTCCCGATTCTGAGTTAAAGAACAATTCGTTTTATCGAAGATTAGCCATATTATTTTACTCGAACAAATATGTGTTTAACCGGGCGAGTTGGCCGTGCGGTTAGGGGCGCGCGGCTGTGAGCATGCATCCGGCAGATAGTGGGTTCGAATCTCACTGTCGGCAGCTCTGAAGATGGCTTTTCGTGGTTTCCTATTTTCACACCAGGCAAATGCTGGGGCTGTACCTTAATTAAGGCCACGGCCGCTTCCTTCCAACTCCTAGGCCTTTCCTATCCCATCTTCGCCATAAGATCTATCTGTGTCGGTGCGACGTAAAGCCACTAGTAAAAGAATATTTATTTAAAACTGTGAACATTTTGAGGCACTAATACAGTAGTTCTAACTTAAAGACAGATACGAGACATCTGGCTAAATCTACGTCCTAATAACATCGCCGCAACATCGCGAAAGATTAGTTCGATCCCAGAGTTCAGCTACATTCGTCCACCATTCCAAATGTTGTTTTCCTTCAGAGTTTTGCGGATTCATATCTATCAAATAACTGAATAGTTCTATTTACAGGGTCTCGTATTAGTGACCGAAAATAAAGTAACACCCAACGACACACATGCACACAGGACTAAAATCCTGATATTGAAACTGCTACTTTAAAGACATGCTGTACGTGTACTAAACGTGACCAGGTTGTGTGATGTTCACCTTATAAGTGAAATGTACAGCAATGCGATTTAATAAGCATAACGCTCAGTATAAGAAGTACTGTGAACACAGCAGAGTTTGAATGAAGTCCATACAAGGCTCTACAGCACCTACCAAGAAAGTTGTGAAATGTCATCTACTACAACAAGAAGTTGCATTGCGGTATACAAGGGGCAATGGAGTGTTGTGTTTCTGAATGAAACCAGTTCAGAGTCTTCAGAAATTATGCTAACCAGTCTTACTGGCTCTGTATTTGTGTTCACAAGATTGTGAGTTCGAGTCCAAATGAGATCTGTAGTAATTAAGGTTGTTCAAATGTAACAACTCCAGTCATTATCCTTCACACGTTAAAGAACTCTTGAGGGAAAAATTTCTGACACCTCAACGATTGTCAAGGCCGTTTACAATTAGAACGAAAGTGAGACTTTTTACTTCTTTGACTTCTTCTTCTCCTCTCCTTCTTCTTTTTCTTCTTCTTCTTGCCTTTTTGCCCAGTTTCTTTAGGCCAGCACTTGATGTGGATTTGGCCCAACCCCGTGTGGAGGGATGTATTGTTTCTTCCTGTTAGATGGTGTGTAAATGGAGAGATCTGCATTAAGGTGACCACAGAGCCCCAAACCCGAGCTAGAAGAGTTAACCACATGCAGTAAGAATCCCCGGCCCGTCCGGGAATCGAACCCGGAGGCCTCTAAAGGCATTAACTACGCTGACCATTCATCCGAGGAACTGGACAAAATTTAAATCAGCAACATTATAATTAAATTATAGGGAGGTTTCTAGAAGACTTCAACAAATGTCGACTGAATGTAGTGACAGACGTCACGCCGTATATAATTTCAAAACGATGTCTAATTTTTTCCTGATCAAGCGTGTCGTATTTTTGAACCCATTTACTCGTACGACACTGTCATAGGTAAACAGGCTACTGTACATATCAGATCATCTTGGGAGAAACTGAGAACTTTCATTGTGTTTAACGCACAGGCACTGCGAACCTGATACGCAAGCGGACAGTTTCTCCACTAGAAGAATTGAATATCTGTAATAAAGCTGAAAGTATTACAATCATAAGAGTGAAATCAGTGCAATTATACACAATTTTTCCGCTATAAGTTGAAGCTTTTGCGGTCTGTTGAAATACAATATTGCGTTCGTCGGGCGGCTTGGACAAAGACGCGGTCCGATCCGGATGAATAACGTAATATTAACAATACCTATAGTTTCCAGTTAGATAGAACAAAGGGATATATTTCATTTTACAAAATCTAACCTTTTGAATTGAAGCTGGCACTTTTCCTTTAGTTTTAAAGGTTAAATATTTGCCTTCTCGTGGGCATAACCCTATGAAGTTTTATGTAAAATTTCTGCCTTTCATGAATGTTTACATTCGAACGAGGTTTCCTTATTATTCTACATAAAACCACAGGAACAAAGAGGAAGCAAATGAGGCAAAATGTACGCAATCGGAACATGTTTCAATTGCTAAAGGTGACAGTCCAATATATTAAACTACCGTATAACTTTAGAAACCTATATTCGATTTTAAAGCAACCCCATCCTCTTCTCCTTGCACTGCTCATAAAAGGTCCTAACGTCGTGTCGCTGAAGCCTTAGACTTCTTCTTGTAGAATCTGAACCCGTGCAGATAGACTACGAATAGAATGGCAGTTGTTGAGTATTATGAGCTACCTGAAAGTAATTTGTGATGCACCTAGCTACGAGTACCAGATGGACATTACGAACTAGCTGATAAAAGTTCTGAGATACCTTCTTAACATATCTGACTAGTGCTCTAAGTGGCTAAAAGTAGAGGATCTAGCGAATCTTCGTGGACATGAACTGACAGATGTATACTGTACAGTCGCTCGCATAAGTATTCGTCCATGTGTCCTTTTCATATACTGAACTCCAAAACTGCATTACAAGGCTTCGGAGACGTTCAGAAACGAAATATGCAGTGAATATGCAATATATATGTACTATAATACCGGCAGAATATACCTCTTGCACGTCAGTACTCTTTAATAATAAAGAATGAGTGTGGTTGGGCTAGGAAATGGCAACGCAAAAGTATTCGTCCGCATTGTGCATTATCTTGTGTAACGAACACAGCATTGAGGAAGGGGGACACACCACCAAGCTCAGTCCATCAGTGATACGGACAGTGTCGGTGAGACAACATCTAGTGCATGCCCCGAGTACGATGGGAAAGATAAGGAAACGAACTGTTGTTGAACGCCAACGAAATATCCAACTCCACATACTTGGTCATTCGTGAAGAGTAATTGCTGAAAAACAGGAATACCGCGAACTACAGTCGCAAGTATCATTCAACGATACAAGACCAGCGTAACTTAATCAATAGAGCAAGAGCTGGGCGGTCGAGGAAGCTGACAACACGCGAAGAGCGAAGCATAATACACTGACTGTCAGAGCAAATGCAACACCAAGAAGGAGTGGTCAGAACTTTATGCCAATTGCAGGGTAGACTGACGTCACTGAGGTATGCTCATGATGTGAAATGCGCCGCTGTGCTGCGCACGTAGCGAACGATAAATGGGACACGGCGTTGGCGAATGGCCCACTTCGTACCGTGATTTCTCAGCCGACAGTCATTGTAGAACGTGTTGTCGTGTGCCACAGGACACGTGTATAGCTAAGAATGCCAGGCCGCCGTCAACGGAGGCATTTCCAGCAAACAGACGACTTTACGAGGGGTATGGTGATCGGGCTGAGAAGGGCAGGTTGGTCGCTTCGTCAAATCGCAGCCGATACCCATAGGGAAGTGTCCACGGTGCAGCGCCTGTGGCGAAGATGGGGTTGGCGCAGGGACATGTGGCACGTGCGAGGGGTCCAGGCGCAGCCCGAGTGACGTCAGCACGCGAGGATCGGCGCATCCGCCGCCAAGCGGTGGCAGCCCCGCACGCCACGTCGACCGCCATTCTTCAACATGTGCAAGACACCCTGGCTGTTCCAATATCGACCAGAACAATTTCCCGTCGATTGGTTGAAGGAGGCCTGCACTCCCGGCGTTCGCTCAGAAGACTACCATTAACTCCACAGCATAGACGTGCACGCCTGGCATGGTGCCGGGCTAGAGCGACTTGGATGAGGGAATGGCGGAACGTCGTGTTCTCCGATGAGTCACGCTTCTGTTCTGTCAGTGATAGTCACCGCAGACGAGTGTGGCGTCGGCGTGGAGAAAGGTCAAATCCGGCAGTAACTGTGGAGCGCCCTACCGCTAGACAACGCGGCATCATGGTTTGGGGCGCTATTGCGTATGATTCCACGTCACCTCTAGTGCGTATTCAAGGCACGTTAAATGCCCACCGCTACGTGCAGCACGTGCTGCGACCGGTGGCACTCCCGTACCTTCAGGGGCTGCCCAATGCTCTGTTTCAGCAGGATAATGCCCGCCTACACACCGCTCGCTTCTCCCAACAGGCTCTACGAGGTGTACAGATGCTTCCGTGGCCAGCGTAGTCTCCGGATCTCTCACCAATCGAACACGTGTGGGATCTCATCGGACGCCGTTTGCAAACTCTGCCCCAGCCTCGTACGGACGACCAACTGTAGCAAATGGTTGACAGAGAATGGAGAACCATCCCTCAGGACACCATCCGCACTCTTATTGACTCTGTACCTCGACGTGTTTCTGCGTGCATCGCCGCTCGCGGTGGTCCTACATCCTACTGAGTCGATGCCGTGCGCATTGTGTAACCTGCATATCGGTTTGAAATAAACATCAATTATTCGTCCGTGCCGTCTCTGTTTTTTCCCCAACTTTCATCCCTTTCAACCACTCCTTCTTGGTGTTGCATTTGCTCTGTCAGTCAGTGTACGTACCGTCCAGAAAAATCCCCATGTGTCTGGACCTGTGCTTCGAACAGAAGTACAAACCTCCACTGGGAAGAACATGAGCACCGACACCGTACGACGTGTGTTACACAGAGATGGTTTGCAGGGGCGAACAAGCCGGAAGAAGCCCTGGATAAGTGAGGTGAACCATAAGAAGAGACTGGCGTTCGCCAAACAGTACGTTATGAAGCCACCAGCTTTATGGAAACGCTTGTTGTTTGCGGACAAGAGCAAATTCTGTTTATTCACTTGCTCTGGAAAGCGACGTGTATGGAGAAAGAAGAACGCCGAGCTCCAAAGTCAAAATCTGCAACCAACCGCAAAATATAGAGGAGGTTCCATAATGGTATGCGGGTGTATGTCGGCGGCTGTGGTAGCCAACTGCCACATAATACCTGAACGGTTAGATAAGATGGTATATTTGAGTATATTAAAGCAACACTTAACACCCAGCGTGGCAAAATTAGGTCTTAGTTGTGGGCACTTCTTCCAGCAAGATACCCACTGCTCGTGGTGTTAGGGAATGGCTACTCTACAATTCACCTCATGTGCTGCAGACACCACCCCACTCCCCAGACTTAAACCCCATACGTCATTTATGGGCGGAATTAAAATGTACACTGAGCAAGCAGCGTATTCCAAATAAAAAAGCTCTTAAGCAATACTTCATGGAAGAATGGTACGAAATAGGCCCGGAAGTGACAGAAAACCTGGTGACATCAATGCCGAAACGCCTTCAAGCCGTGATTTGTTCCAAAGGACGTTCGACACACTACTGATATTTAGAAAACGACTGAGCATTCCTTGACTTCTTATTGTGGACGAATACTTTAGTAACGTGACTTTTCTGCAAGCAGTGCGATTGCTTTTTATTTGTTCCAAATCCCAGTGCTTAGGGTGCTATAAATGATGTCCTCAGATGTTCAGATGGCAAATAAAACATACGATTACTTGTTTGCAATTAACTTCTTTATTATATTGGTGCTACTGGCTATTGTCCTCACATGAAGAGCGCGGACGAATAATTTTGCGAGCGGCTGTATATGTGAATGTCTTGATGACGTATCTTTTCAATGCTAGATAAGGAAGGACAAACCATTACGGTGATAACCTCTAAATAATTATCAATTGGATATGTAATAGACTACATGATACTAGACTATTATGCTAGTGCGTATTCTAACAAGTAGATCCAGCCATTCTTTCCATCCGACACGTCTTCCTACACGATTGCGAGGGTAATTTTGGCAGAGAAAAATCAACAATCTCATCACCGTTCCTTGTCTTAGTGTGATTTTTCTTGAATTCGGGTCAATATTCGGAGGGTATCAATCTTGTAGGTCAATATTCGGAGGGTATCAATCTTGTAGGTCAATATTCGGAGGGTATCAATCTTGTAGGTCAATATTCGGAGGGTATCAATCTTGTAGGTCAATATTCGGAGGGTATCAATCTTGTAGGTCAATATTCGGAGGGTAATGGAATATATTATGATGGGACATTGAACAGTATCAAATGCTCGCACACAGGATTACCAGTTGTCTCCCTTGTAACGTGGCGAGGTATTGCTCAAGTTTCAGTGAATGCCGCTCAAAGGATGGGTCATTCCTCTCTGTACTGTATGTCCCCAGTCTAAGTGGCCTCCACTTTACATGTGATGAAGCGTTGCTCACATGTTAATTGTACCACAGAAGTGACATCATTTAGAAAAGAGTCGTTTTCAAACAATGCGGTTAATTCAGGTGTCTCAACCGGAGGCATGTTTGTCAATTTGTTCCTCTTTATCTTGCGACCACGTTCATCAATTCCTCCGTTAAACAGCAGCCCCTTATTCTGGATGATATCCGCGTTAGAAGCAGTCCTGTTAGGCTGAACCTTCATTTCCTTGTCTACTTCCATATGCAGTAACCGTCCATCAAGTTTTTTCCCTATTTGCTTAACGTCGTACTAAAACATCGAAGGTTTTCGGCGACGGGGGGATGGGAAGAGGCTAGGACTGGGAGGGTAGCGGTCGTGGCCTTAATTAAGGTACAGCCCCAGCGATCCATTCGTTCCTAGATCAAGACAAGCAAAGGATATATTTGAGTGGTACCGTGATTATTAATGCTGATGAACATGCTGTTTGCTAGCCTTTCATTGTCTACCGAACTGTTCCTTCATTCATTTTCCTTTCATGCTTTTTTTCAGACAATTTGGACACAGCTGTAACAGATTAATGGCTAATACAGGCAAGTTTCGCACAAAAGTGTATAAATGGCTCCAGTATATAAGTGGAATGTACCTAGTTGGAGGTATTTGAGCAAACTGTGGAGCTGGATTGATTGAGTGGTGGTGGAGTGACGGATGAAGCCCTAAAAAGAAAACAACATCCCTATATCTTTCATATCAGAACAAATGTACTTTCTAAAAAAATAAAATCATAAATTCCTGTGTACTGGTCTTGAATTTACACGAATAAATATTATATTTTTGCTAACAGTGTAATTATATTACACTGAAAAACAGTTTCTACATAATCGTCATTGCAGAACTGCCGTGAGGGTTTGTTTAAAAAATCTGTACTTCTTGGCGTTGAAATAAAGCAAGGGGATTTTATGAAATTGTACATTTATATTACAGATCCCCTAATTGCTATGAATATTCTGATATTCTGTTGGTGATGATGTTTGTTGTTTTAAGGGGCCTAACACCGAAGGACTCTGATTTTCTATCTTCTTTTAAATGTAAGATATTTTCAAACTTGTAATATGGTGAAGTTTGAAATATACTCCGCGTTGTTGTTTGTATTTGAACCCACATACTGATTTGACGGCCGCTTGTCCTGTATTAATCGTTCCATGCCTATGAAACCGTGCATCAGAAGCAATCTAAAATATCTTTAATTGTCTTAACCTCAACTGTTCCTTTCCTCCCTAAGAAATATGGTCCTGTGTATCTCAAAATCCATCCTAATAATTTCTCCCTATCATTCACCACAAAGTGCCTAAATCACAGATCAACCATTTTACGTTTTAGTAGTTAATTTTATCTGATCAACCATTTTCATCATTGTCATTGGCAGATGCCGCCCACCCTCATTGGAGGGTCTGCCTTAGAAGGGCTGCACTCGGCTAGAAATAGCCACACGAAATTAATTAATTAATAATCATTGCCTTGCAACATCTGATTTTAAATCTTCCAATTTCATTCTCTTCCTACTTATTATAAAATCGGTCGAGGTATAATTTGCATAGAATTCCACATCGGAAATTTTGAATTCATTTCTACTACCTAGATCAATATTTGGTAGGAACAAATTCCCATTTCTATGCTATAAGAATTCTTTCTTTAATTTTACTAATCAATTCTCAACTTCTTGCATGAGTTTACCATCACTATTTCATTTCTTCTTCTTCTTTCTTCTTTTGTTACCGCTTTTTCCCACACATGTGGTGTTGCGGGTGCGAACTGCGTCGCAACCTATTGCGTGTTTCTCTGGTGGTTGGTAGTGTAGTGTGTTGTCTGAATATGATGAGGAGAGTGTTGGTACGGAATTAATCAGAAGCGATTAAAATTCCAGACCCGGCCAGGAATCGAACTCGGGGCCCTCTGAACCGAAGGTCAGTACGCTAACCATTCATTCAACGAGCCGGAAACCACTATTTCATTTCTAAACGAGCAAAATTGTATTCTCTTTCACTTTTTCATCTGCTATTCGATCACTATTGCCTGATCTGATTCCTTCTGCTGTATACAGTTACATTTGTTTCACTATAATTGTCTCAATGATGTTACCATTCAAAGCTTTCTTCAGATAATCTTCTGACTGGCCTAAAACACTAATGTCATCAGGGTCATGATATTGGCTGACTGCTGGGCCATATTTCTCTCCAGTTACGTTCAGTGCTTATTCAATACACAGTGTTCTCTCATCGGTTTGAAGGCAGGCGCACCCAGCATATTTGCCTCCCGTTGACTTAAGGCCGCCGGCCCCGTGGTGTAGGGGTAGCGTGCCTGCCTCTCACCCAGAGGCCCCGGGTTCGATTCCCGGCCAGGTCAGGGATTTTTACCTGGACCTGAGGGCTGGTTCGAGGTCCACTCAGCCTGCGTGATTAGAATTGAGGAGCTATCTGACGGTGAGATAGCGGCCCCGGTCTAGAAAGCCAAGAATAATGGCCGAGAGGATTCGTCGTGCTGACCACATGACACCTCGTAATCTGCAGGCCTGCGGGCTGAGCAGCGGTCACTTGGTAGGCCAAGGCCCTTCAAGGGCTGTAGTGCCATGGGGTTTGGGGTTTGACTTAAGGCCACGGCCGCTTCCTACCCTCTTCGTTGTCTATCCCTTTCGATCTTCCCGTCCCCCTACAAGGTCCCTGTTTAGCATAGCAGGTGAGGCCGCGTGGGCGAGGTACTGGTCCGCCACCCCAGTTGTATCTCCCCGACCAAATGCTCACGCTCCAGGACACTGCTCTTGAGGCGGTAAAGATGGGATTCCTCGCTGAGTCCGAGAGAAAAAAACAACCCTGGAGCGTAAACAGATTAAGAAAGAAGAAAGAAACAAAGATTCATAACATACGGTAAATTTTAAAATTTTGAATTTAGGAAATATGAAAATAACTCTAGGCTGTCATGCTATTTTGTAGTTGTAGGGAATAAAGAATTTATACGCTTCTTAATGACAGAAATTCCACGTAATGGCTAAAAGTAATTATCTTATTTTTCGCAGTTCAGAAAGTTTCATAAACAATAAAACGTACGTAATCTGTTTACCCTCCAGGGTCGGATTTCCCTCGGACTGAGCGAGGGATCCCACCTCTACCGCCTCAAGGGCAGTGTCCTGGAGCTGCAGACTCTGGGTCGGGGGATACAACTGGGGATGATGACCAGTATCTCGCCCAGGCGACCTCACCTGCTATGCTGAACAGGGGCCTTGTGGGGGGATGGGAAGTTTGGAAGGGATAGATAAGGAAGAGGGAAGGAAGCGGCCGTAGCCTTAAGTTAGGTACCATCCCGGCATTTGCCTGGAGGAGAAGTGGGAAACCACGGAAAACCACTTCCAGGATGGCTGAGGAGGGAATCGAACCTCCCTCTACACAGTTGACCTCCCGAGGCTGAGTGGACCCCGTTCCAGCCCTCTTACCACTTTTCAAATTTCGTGGCAGAGCCTGGAATCGAACCCGGGCCTCTGGGGTGGTAGCTAATCACACTAACCACTACACCACAGAGGCGGACTTAAACAATAAAACGCTGTGCAATTATTTTCTTCATTAAACCATGTATGTATTGGGCATGTAAAATACAATTTGTCATACCGTATACCCAAACTATATTATACGTTGACCAATGAATTTCCAAGCCTCTAAACTAAAACAGCAGTATATCACAATGTGTGAACTGGAAAAAAAGAGTGTGAAGAAGTCGTTCTATCCACTAGCTGCGTAAAACCAGCGGTATATTTGTCTTTGGAAATGGGTGGATATGTGGTCGGTGAGTGGCATAGGCATTGTCTTATCACCAAGGCAGTCGGTATTCCAATCCGGGTCAATGCATGTGGGATTTTTCAATCAAAATGTCACTTCCTTATAGTTCGGATTCCGCTTAAACTGGAGGACTTATGGCTACGATCACGATATCAAAACGTCATGTAAAACTAGAGGATTGCTTGCTACCTGTCGTTGATGGGTTAGTTTCTGTACAAACACAGTTGTAATGCCATCCTACGGAAATGTGTGACAGAAGAAGTAATAATAGTTATCCGATGTAATATTATTTTTGATTAGTTTTTAGGGGCTTAGAATACTGTAGGTCATCATCCCCACGTACTAGAACGTGCCTAATAATTTGTGTTACTGTGCTAGTATAGGCCTATTCCAGGAGAGCGTAGAATGCCTCAGGGGAAAACTGTTTTCAGGATAACTACACCATTATGGTTTACTATTATTCGCATTTTTCAATGTGAAAAATATCAGCGAGTTTTCTGCACATACAGTATATCAATACTAGTAATTCTTCGTCCTATCAGAAAATGAATTCAACAAAAAATGGTTAATTATATTTCCTGCAACTTTGTATTTTTATAAAATGAACCATTGTGAAATTATATGCAAAAACACTTAGGAACCTCTTCAACTCCCTCTCTCTCTACAGAAATATATTGTTATAATTTACAGGCTAATTTTCGTTTTTCCATTGCCATCAACTCAATTACTTACTTTCATGTCAATCAAATTAAGATTAAAGAGCAAAAACGGAAGCCATCTCCGTACAGGCCCCGTAGGACCTTGGAAGAGTGAAAGGTAAAGTCTTCCACAATCGGCATCCTCGGTACTAAGTGGGATTGAGAGATTAGCTCCAAATCCCGTAGCCTTTGCAACCAGGAATTCATTTGGTGCTCATTTTTGGTGCAAACTAAGTGAATCTTGGAATACTGGGCTTCTCAAGATGTGGAAATCTCTTTTCTAAATATTAATACGGTACCTTCTTTTTTTTTCTAGGGGATTTACGTCGCACCGACACAGGTAGGTTTTATGGCGACGATGGGATGGGAAAGGCCTAGGAGTTGGAAGGAAGCGGCCGTGGCCTTAATTAAGGTACAGCCCCAGCATTTTCCTGGTGTGAAAATGGGAAACAACGGAAAACCATTTTCAGGGCTGCCGACAGTGGGATTCGAACCCACTATCTCCCGGATACAAGCTCGCTGCCGCGCGCCTCAACGCGCACGGCCAACTCGCCCGGTTTCCTACCTTCTGATGGGGATTCTAACCCAGGTCCTCCCAAGAGGAATGACCACACCTTTACTTCCTCGACTTGGCAGACTCTACTTCTATTCAAACCAAACAAACGCCATGGTGCTACAGCCTTAATGAACTTAATGGTCGACGGCTGCTCAGCCCGAAGTTCTTCAGATTAAGAGGTGACGCCTGGTCAGCGCGCCCGGCCGTTATTCTTGGCTTTCAGATAGCTCCTCAATGGCTCTCACTTACGCTGAGTGGACATCGAACGAACACTTAGATGTAGTTAAAAATCAGTGACTTGACCGGGAACAGAACCGGGAGCCTCCAAGTAAGAGTCAGGCCCGCTATCCCTAGATAGCAGGGACAGCTCCTATTCAAAGACCAATCTCAAGTATCAATCAATATCAATCAAAGATAGTAAACAAGTTGGTAGTTTTACGTGACTGCTGATTTCGTGATCATAGCCAGCAGTATTGCCAATTTAGCTATTTTATAGCTAGTTCTAGCTATTTTGAAAAGTCGTTTGCTACATAACTTTGAGTTTAGCTCTTACCTACATTTTTAGCTATAAATTTCCGTTACGATTGAAATTTTGGCTTTCTTCCATTTTAATACTTTATTCACGATTCATGAACTTCTTTTTATTGCAAGTGTGCAATAAAATTAAATGTCACAGGCACAACGCGATAACCTTTGAAAGAACGTCTGGTCCGTTCACCAGTCTGCATCAGCGAACAACAGACATTCACACTACAAGCGCATTAGGTGTACGTGAGGCAGAAGGTAAAATTAAAATATTTGTGTCAGAACATAGTGCAATAACTTGCTTTACGTCTCACCGACACAGATAGGTCCCATGGCGACGAGGGAATAGGAAAGGGCTAGGAGTGGGAAGGAATCGGCCGTGGCCTTAATTAAGATACAGCCCCAGCATTTGCCTGGTGTGGAAAAATGGGAAACCACCTTCAGGGCTGCCGACAGTGGGGTTCGAACCCACTACCTTCAGAATACTGGATACTGGCCGCACTTAATGCAGCTATTCTGCTCGTTCAGAACATAGTGCTCTACTCTAAAGTGACCAGACATAGTATCATAACTGACCGTCAGTTTAACATACGCCAGAGATGAACAAATTTTACTGTAAAATTGACCGGTCATGCTTTCCACACGATATAATTACTAGGCAAATGATAAGCATTTTGTTGTTGTTGGGGAAATCCTGAAAGTACTGAAACTTTCCACTCGATATCGCACGTGACCTTGTGTTATTTCTGATAATATAGACTTACTGGTAATCCAATGGAAAAATATAGCTTACAGCAAATAGCAAAATACATTAATAAAAGAGAGTTTTGGGTTGAGATATATGATAGTGATGCCTTTGGTGGCAGGACCTAGTGTTTACAGTGCACTATGTCTTCTGGTATGGGCTAGAGCAATCTTGTTACTTTCATTGATCTGTCTCAGCTTTATCCTTGGCTTTGACAAAATGAAAGTGACTGAGGTATGAGTGATGCTAGTAATGCCATTCCTTCTGCAGCCAGTCGCTGCTATGAATGGTGTGAAAATATTGCTCATAGGGTCGGTTGGTGCATGCATTTCAGTTGGCTTGGCAGACTGATATGTAATAACATCTTCTGGCTCGGTGAGGAAAACAACGGGAAACTACCTCACTCCTCATTTCCCTAGTATGCCTCTTCAGTGATGCCTAGGCCATCTAAGACAGCTGATGGCGGAGCTGTTGAGGATCCAACCAGCCTTCGGGCTGAGGACTAAACATACATACTTACATACATACATACATACATACATACATATGATAGTGAAGAAAATCTCTATCAAGAACTTATATTCTTGGCATTTCCTTTATTAAGACTACCATATTCAAATGCGCCAACGGCCGTAGCCGTGTTGAAACATCGGATCCCGTGAGATCTCTGAAGTTAAGCAACATTGGGCGTGGTCAGGATTTGGGTGGGTTGCCACGCGCTGGTGGTGGGAGATAAGGGAATGGATGAGCGGAAAGGAACTGGCCACCCTACCGTACGTAAACTCCTGCTCAGGCACACCTCTGCAGAGGTTCGGACCTGCCTTCGGGCAGAATACACCCTTACCTTACCTTATATTCAAATGCTGATGTAGAACGTGTCTTCAGTTACTTTAATATTGTAAAATCAAAATCAAGATAGAGAATGATGACACAAATATTAGATGTAATTCTGATTGTACATTCTGGCCCCAGAAAAACCGACAGCTGCTGCCAGTTATACAAACTCCCTACAAGTGTGCTTAAAATAATTGGCACCTCTCTTTTGAGGGTGCTTCTACTACTGCTACTGTATCTTCTGCTACCTCAAGTAGTGCTATTGGAGACGAAGAGCAGGATGAGGAAACCATATTTTTCAATAGCTGGGCAAGGAGTTCATCTAGCATTTTTAAAATTATTTCAGTCTGTAATTTTAGCCACATTTAACTATATTTTTAATAGAGTTCAGCTACATTTTGTGTTCGTGAGCTGGCAACACTGGTGGCCAGGGAACCGCCAGTATCACATGGAATTCGAACAACAGGAACGTGAATATTCGTTCCAAAAATCCCTTGCGCATTGTCCAGAATTCGAACCGCAGCCACCTTGGTGAGAAGTCAGTGACAACGACACTCCACTATCACGCCTCCAGATACCAGTCACTCGAGTAAACTTGGCATGATACCTCTACAAACACACAGCAGATAAAAAGGGCTGCAGATGTTGGAATTCCTCACTGAACACCACATCCGAGTTTTATTTTTTTATTTTATCGAAGTAGTAGTTGAAAATTCGAAAGATACTGACAGAATGGCAATTTTATAATGAATTCCGTACAGTTTTGCCGTTTTGTTTTAGGTAGAGATTATATCCAGCCTTAGGGTGTAGGCGCGGAGTGCTTTCCTCTTACCACGAGCCCCCGGGTTCGATTCCCGGCCAGGTCAGGGATTTTTACCTGAATCTGAGGGCTGGTTCGAGGTCCATTTAGCCTAAGTAATTACAGTCGAGGAGCTATCTGACGATGAGATAGCGGGGCCAGTCTAGAAAGCCAAGAATAACGGCTGAGAGGATTCGTCGTGCCGACAACAGGCCTTCGGGCTAAGCACCGGTCGCTTTGTTGACCATGGCTCCCCAGGGCCGTTGCGTCATGGGGTTTGCTTTGCTTTGCTTTGGTTTAGGAGGAGATTGTGCAAAACAATGGAATATATTCTGTTTAATCTTAATCCGCCGAATGAAATCTGCTCGCAGGGAATAATTGGTAAAAGAGAGAAAAACTATGGCCTATTGTTTACCCGAGTCAATACTAATCACCTTACCTTTCGAAAAAGCTTTAAAGCAGACAACAACCGAACCCTATCAACCAGATATTTTCTATGAGCAACAAAATGTGCTTCATCTACGCCAGGATGAAGAAGAAACCTTGTAAATGCGAACACCCTCGCTACCATTTTCTCCCCAGCACGCAAGGCGTTCATCCTAGCTGGAGCGAACTCCCTGGCACGTCCAGTTACTAACTACCGATTAAAGGCTTCGCTCGAAAACATAAGTAATGCAGTTAGTGTCTTGACGGACACAATCTGTATGACAGTGCGGATAATTTTGCAGATAATTTCTAATGATGACGTTTATTGATTTTCACTCAGGTATACTCTTGATATTGGTATGGAAGAATGATGGGATATATAGAGTCTTGACACCATAAAGCCGTAAATCTGACCTAAGCCTAACTGGCTTCTTTCCTTCTTAGTCTGTTTACCCTCCAGGGTCGGTTTTTCCCTCGGACTCTTTCACCGGGCGAGTTGGCCGTGCGCGTAGAGGCGCGCGGCTGTGAGCTTGCATCCGGGAGATAGTAGGTTCGAATCCCACTATCGGCAGCCCTGAAGATGGTTTTCCGTGGTTTCCCATTTTCACACCAGGCAAATGCTGGGGCTGTACCTTAATTAAGGCCACGGCCACTTCCTTCCAACTCCTAGGCCTTTCCTATCCCATCGTCGCCGTAAGACCTATCTGTGTCGGTGCGACGAAAAGCCCCTAGCAAAAAGAAAATAATTCCCTCGGACTCAGCGAGGGATCCCACCTCTACCACCTCAAGGGCAGTGTCCTGGAGCGTGAGACATTGGGTCGGGGGATCAAAACGGGGGAGGAGGACCAGTACCTCGCCCAGGCTGCCTCACCCGCTATGCTGAACAGGGGTCTTGTTGGGGGATGGAACGATTGGAAGGGATAGACAAGGAAGAGGATAGGAAGCGGCCGTGGCCTTAAGTTAGGTACCATCCCGGCATTTGCCTGGAGGAGAAGTGGGAATCCACGGAAAACCACTTCCAGGATGGCTGAGGTGGGGATCGAATCCACCTCTACTCAGTTGACCTCCCGCGGCTGAGTGGACCCCGTTCCAACGCTCGTACCACTTTTCAAATTTCGTGGTAGAGCCAGGAATCGAACCCGGGCCTCCGGGTGTGGCAGCTAATCACATTAACCACTACACCACAGAGGCGGACCTAACTGGCTCCTGCCCGCAATTAATGGAAGGAACAAAGGTCAACACGTCAGTACTTGTCGTAAGAGACAATCCTTCATAAACCTGTTCAGCAGGGGTTCTGGCCTATTGTATTATGTTAACAGATCTACCCGTTTCAATACCTTGGGTGTAATATACTGTATTTATATATTTACAGTATCTACAGATAACCTCTTTTCGAATACGGATAACCATTTGCGGATGCGGGTGCGGATGAAGAAAGTGCGGATGCTGTTATTATTTTTACATCCGCGCAGGGCTCTAAACATCAGCTCTCGCGGAAGTCGATAACAGCTTTATGGAATATTTCGAAGCTGAGACAAGGCCAGCATAGTAACACATTCGTGTGATAAGAGTGATGTAAGAAAAACACACATTTCTCAAGTCTGCTTCCTGATTACGATAAATTGAAGGGGTCGGGGCAAAAGAGTGCCAAGCAACATTATCTTAATTTTAAGGGAGAGCATTTAGAAAGTTTGTTCAAATCGTGAAATCGTACCATTCACGGGAATGATGTATTGATAGCTTTGAAAGGTTCAGTAATGTTCATTGTATGTGATTTGCAAGCATAATTTCTTTTGGGCTGCTATTTGTAGGGTCAAAAGTCAAGACTTTTAATACTGTGTCATAGAATACTGTGGCTTGGCACTTTATTGCCCCAATGGGAGTGACACTTATCTTAGGAATATTATTTTATGATAATGAAACAATGTCTGATATTTCAACTATTTTTTGCTATTGACTTTACGTCGCACCGACACAGATATGTCTTATGGCGACGATAGGACAGGAAAGGGCTAAGAGTGGGAAGGAAGTGGCCGTGGCCTTAATTAAGGTACAGCCCCAGCATTTGCCTGGTGTGAAAATGGGAAACCACGGAAAACCATTTTCAGGGCTGCCGACAGTGGGATTCGAACCTACTATCTCCCGAATACTGGATACTGGCCGCACTTAAGCGACTGCAGCTATCGAGCTCGGTCAACTATTTTAATCAGAAATGAAAACTATTACCAATCTTCAGTTAAAACATTTTCCACCAATAATATTTAAATTGGTAGCAGTGGAAATCGGGGTGGGGGTGGGGGGAGAACTGGCAACTGAAAAGAAATGTAAATAAATTAACATAAATCCATCATGGAAAAGGGTCTGTTTGTATCTTTTCACTATGATGTTCTTTCCAAAATATGGAATTTAGGAACTTATAACTCCACATGAATAACATTAAAACTAACAGATCAGCTGCTCCTTTCCTACACTTCTTGAACTTCATTTGTATCTTCAGAGTCAGGAATCAAGCTGAGATAAAACTGGCGATGGACAGGTGGGACATAGTCCAGGAGTTTCAACACATCTTGCAGTTTGTTTTTCTTTATTTTTCGCACAGTAGTTTACTTTTGTTTCAAGCTCAACGTTGTGGTGTTGCCTCTTTTTTCATACGTTACAATCTTCAAAATCCATCTCCACTCTTGATTTCAGTTTGATAAACCATGGATTACTTGCTTCAAATTTGAAACAAATTAAGTCTGTGAATTTAAATTCCATGTCACTTACACATGTTTTTTTTTACTGGTGTTCAGGAGTCCAAATTTTTGTGTCGCCAGGTCATAAAAGTCGTCTTGTTTCATGTCTGTTACACTGAACTTCATCATTCTCCCACATTCTTGAATGATACGTTTCCAGTTGGCAGGGTCGTACACATGCGGTTGATTTCGTTGGTACTTCTCAATTTTGGCAAAGTCTCTATCTGATGGCAAGAATGTGTGGCTAGATGTTAAAAACCAGTGCTCGATCTCATCAAATCGTTTAGTATGAATTAAATAAGACCAGAGTGCCATTATATTCCAGTTTTTATTCTGGCCCCCACAGTTATCAGAAAAATATCACAAGCTTTTTAGTATCGACGGCGTTTGTTTTCAGATACTTCAAAATTGCACTATCTATTTCGTCACTGCCTCTTCCTGCAATACTCTCATCCCACAAAAACATGCACCCTAAGTCTTTACCACAGTCATGAATTACATTGTATGTCCACAATTTCCGCACCTTGGCTCTCCTTCAGGTGCCCTGTATCTCCGTTTTACAGGAATAGCTTCCATGCATCCAAATAAATAAGCATTTTTCGTATCAATATCAGCGAGATCCCAAAACCCATTAAATGTTGACAATATCTGTTGTTCTTCAAGTTCAAAACATCTCAGGGGACAGCGACACAGCTCTCCAACTTTTGCTCCTGGGACAACTTTTCCGGTCTTACGCACTACATATTCTCTTCCTTCGTTTCGCCTCTTCTTATTCATCTGTATCTTCTTAATACGTCTATTTCTCTTCCTAGATTTCGCCCAGGCGAATGTAACGGTGACCTTGAATGACCCAGGATATCCTAAACTGTGCAAAACACCAAGTCTTAGTACGAGAAATACCCATGTTGTATCCTCTGTTATGTAACTAATAACGATTACTTTAACAAGAGTGCAGTAAAATTATGCACTAGTTTTTCTGTTAACTCATATAAACCTCTGGTAGCAAGTGACAATGTAACCTTTCTTGAGAAAAGTGATGACTGACAGCAACAGATTTAAAATTGGAACAATATAGTGCCAAGCCACACAATACATATTTACGAATGTTGGTCAACAAAGGCCTTAAACTAACCACAGTAAACTTTGAACTGAAAAAGCCACTTGCTATAAATCCAAGAGTGTGTTATGACGGTTCCTAAAACATAACCCAATGACTTAATAAGTTACATAACCCCAGCAACAATGGCGGAAACTTTTGTTATGGTCAAAATAATGCCAAGCAACACTTACCTCACTTCCACTTTCAGAGGAAATTTCACATGCTATGTGAGGAAGATAGTCAGGGTTTACATCAGGATCACTGAGATATTATTCAGAATCACTGGATAACACAAGCTTCCTCCTACAATCCATGGTAATCTGGGTCTCCTGGTGGCTTGACACTGTTTTGCTCCGAGTGTTTCTAAGAACTGTTGGGGGCAACAAGATGAAAGTCGCATGAATGTGTTTCTGTGCAAGTTTTCCGAATTTACTGATAGCTTACCATAATCGTCAGCAAATGGCACGAATAGCTCAGTTTTGCCAAAAATGTTGCTTGGCACTCTTTTGCCCCGACCCCTTCAATTAAGGAATCAATTAAAATTAATGGTACTGTAGATATTAAAATGTAAGGTTCTTCACTTAACTGACGACGAAGTGCAAACGGTTACCGATACAATTCCGAAATATGCATATTCTTCAGTACGTTTATATAACAATGGATTCTCACTCAGCCCTATATTTGACGTATGCTCTACTCCTATTGAGCAAACTGTACAAATTAATTCACCAATGCCACGTGCCTATAGTGAAGCAATTGCAGTGTCCAGCCGAATATAAAAACCTAGAATAGTGCTGGTGCTGAAAACGTTCTGATAAGGAACTCATTACTTATTATAATACAGGAATAGAAACTGAATATGTATTGCATTCTAAGGGCGTCTTCCTTTTGCAAAGAAGGCCTATGTTCTAATACTTATTTTATACTGATTTTAATTCATCTACCATGATATTTAACTGTTATTATTACACATCTAAATACACTGAGTTTTAATGTTTTAATCTACCCTCCCGATTTTGACTCATACTTCGTCTGCATCACTAATTAGATCTACAAAAGTCGAAAGCAGGTCCAATTCAATCATTGCTCGTATGTTCGTATGTTTGTAATATAATAATGTTATTTCTTTTTACGTCCCACGAACTATTTTTGACGGTTTTCGGAGACACCGAGACGTCGGAATTACGTCCCACAGGAGTTCTTTTACGTGCCAGTAAATCTACCGACACAAGGCTGGCGTATTTTAGCAGCTTCAGATACCACAGGACTTAGCCAGGATCGAACTGCCAAGTCGGGGTCAGAAGGCCAGCACTTCAACTGTCTGAACCATTTAAAATGATAGGCAGGCTGTACTGTAGGCTCTGTTGTATCATAAGTATACGATGATGTAGCAATATTAAGGGGGCCAAAACAGAACATATTAAATTTCACTGTCAATGTTAGCTATTTCCAAAATTTGTATACAATAAAATATTCTGCAAAGTTTAATTTTCGATCTTTCATATTCCATGTGTTTTTACCGCACGAGAAATAATAAAGATTATTATAGCGACTAGTGTTTTTTGCAGAAACTTCCATTATCTCCTCAAATATCAGTTCTATCTAAAACTCGTAAATAACCACAGTTTTAGAAAATCCAATTTTCAATATTTTACGAATGTTGTATGTCCCGTATAATAACTTTAGCTTAGGTATGTCCATTTGGTTTTCATTTCACTTGATGGCGCAGATATTGTATGTCCGGACACACTAATTTGCTGTTGAAAATTTCAAGTCCTTACTGCCTTGATGGAGCACAAATGTTGTATGTCCTGGACACTGTTTTGAAAGATTTGAGACATATTTATAACCTAGCAGTGATTATTCAACTTTAATTACTTATTATTCATACCTTGTGATTTTATTAAGAAAATAAAATCATTTAATAATAAATTATGAAAAACAATGTTGAAACCAATTCCTTTCAGAAATACAACGTTTGTGCTATGAAGTTCTCTTTCACATTGTTAGTGCAAAATGTATGTCCCAATCTTCCATTAAAATATAGTGAATAATTCCTTTACTGGTGCACAAAAATGTGGTCCAGTTGTCGAAATACAATGACAAAGAAATAATCTACAAATCAGTAACACTGGCTATAGCTATATTATTTGTCGTAAGTAGCAGCAACTTCATAAACTTTCAATTTAAGTTTTCTCAGAATCATGATTTTTGGACATAAATGTTTGTCCACTAAGCCATCGATATGTTGCACTAAGTCCGTGTGCGCTGACGTGGAAACATCAATAACTTGTCACGGATGGGTAGCGCAGCTAGTCTACACTATACAATTATTATGAACTTATAATTTGGTGATGATTCATGGTCTGGGTTCCTATAGTCGGGTCCAAGTTCGTGAACATAGTAAGTGGTCCTGAGAGTCGGGAAACCAGTTACTACGGAATAGGAGTGGACATCTCGGACATATTCTGAGCCGTGGCCCTCCTTGTGCTCAGGCGGCTAGGATCATGGAATCCACCAGCGATCCCTAACACGTTAGAGGAGAGGTCCTCGTTGGCCGTGCAATCCACCAGCGATCCCTAACACGTTAGAGGATAGGTCCTCACTTTGACTATGTGTAAGTAAGGGTAGCATCATGCTTCACAGTAATTTCAACGAGCACGCTCAGAACGTTTTAAGCAACCCTCGGGCCTAGGGGAATAACGGAGTCCCATTCCCGTTTGACAGGCGAGGGATTCCTTGGAAACAACTTAGTAACAGAAATAGAATTTGACGGGGAACTATCATTATTAATGGAGCTTATGAAAGAAAGAAAGAAAGAAAGAAAGAAAGAAAGAAAGAAAGAAAGAAAGTAGAAGTAGCTGAGTGCGCAAAGAGGATGCATCTAGATGTGATAGAAGTTAATGATATTCGGGTAAGGGGAGATAACGAATAAGATATAGGAGATTGTAAAGTGTACTTGACGTGTGTTATAATGGAAGGAGCAGAGTGTGGGGTAGGACTGTTCATCAGGAATGCTATAGCACGCAACATAGTTTCTGTTAGGCACGAGAATGAGTGAATGATGTGGTTAGACTTGGCAGCTGGAGGAGTTAAGTCGAAAATTGTCTCAGTATATTCACCATGTGAGGGGGGAATATGACGATAAAGTTGATAAGTTTTATGAAGCATTGAGTGACATCGTAGTCGGGGTCAATAGTAAGGACAGGATAGAGCTAATGGGCGATTTCTATGCAAAAGTTGGAAATAGAACTGAAGGATACGGAAGTGTGTTTGGTAAGTTTGGAGAAGATATGGAAGCTAATAGGAGTCGAAAGCGTTTACTGGACTACTGTACTAGTATGATAATGGCAGTTACAATTACATTCATCAAGCATAAAGCTATTCGTCACTACACATTTCAGGGTAAACAGATCCATAATAGTCTATGTCTTAACCGACTTTCAATTCAGGAAATCTGTTAGGAATCTGACTGTTTCCGGGGATTTTTCAATGATACAGACCGCTATCTGATCTGTAGTGAACTATGTATCTCTAAGCCTAGGAGAGATAAAGTGAAATCTGTCTACAGACGGATAAGTGTAGAAAATCTCCAGGACGAGAAAATTAGACGGAAATACGTGGATATGATTAGTTAAAAGTTCTAAAGAGTGAACAGTAAGCAGACTCAGAATATAGAGAGAGAATGGGGTGGCATACAGGGATGCTGTAGTAGAAACAGCAAGGGAATGCCTGGGAACAACTGAGTATAAATATGGAAAGAAGCGATCATCTTGGTGGAATTATGAAGTGAGAGCAGCTTGTAAACATAAAAATAAGGCTACCAGAAATGGCTCCAATCAAGGATTGATGTAGATGAAAGAAACACAGCGAAACAAATATTTGATGAATCCAAGAAGAAGTCGTTTTTGGTAATAACATGGAAGGAGTAGGTAAAGCAGCAGGTAACCCTTTCTGGACAGTAAAAAAATAAGAAAGTAAGGGAAAAAGGAAATGAATAGTTTTTTTTGGGTAAACCATTTGAACTCATAATCGATCCCAGGGAATCACTGGATAGGTGGAAGGATATTTTGAAAATCTCCTCAACCTAAAAGGAAATCTTCCTGCTGACATCGCGAGCAACCGAGCTCATGGGGAGGGGGACAACGATGTTGGTGAAATTACGGTTGGGTAGTGGAAATGATGGTGCATAAACTCCGTTGTCAGCAGCAGGAATAAATCAAATTACATTTTAAGTGGGGAAATATAGTGAAATGGCTTCATAATATAATAAGATTGGCATGGAGTTTTATTTAGGTACCTTCTGATTGGGCAAAAGCAGTAATTGCACCTATCTATAAGCAACGGAACAGGAAGGATTTTGTTAAATTTTTGCTATTTGCTTTACGTCGCACCGACGCAGGAAGGTCTTATGGCGACGATGGTATAGGAAAAGCCTAGGAGTTGGAAGGAAGCGGCCGTGGCCTTAATTAAGGTACAGCCCCAGCATTTTCCTGGCGTGAAAACGGGAAACAACGGAAAAACATCTTCAGGGCTGCCGACAGTGGGGTTCGAACCCACTATCTCCCGGATGCAAGCTCACAGCTGCCCGACCCCAACCGCACGGCCAGCTCGCCCGGTACAGGAAGGATTGCTACAGCCGTCGAGGTATCTAATTAATCACTACACCAAGCACGGTTTTTAAAGGGAGGGTGCGATCAGTAGTTGAGAGTAAGTTGGATGAAAACCAGAGGAGTTGTCAGGATTGGATTTTCAGTATGCGCCTGGTAATTGCAAAATTCTACAAGAGGATTATGTTAATGTTATGGTTATGTTTATATAGATCTAGAGAAGCCATATGACAGAGTATTGGAAAAGCCGAACCCACTAGGCCTACTGAGGGACTGTAGGATGAAGGGTAGTTTATTGAAATCAATCAAAGGAAAATGTGTTAACAACTGGGCTACAGTGAGAATTGATGGGAGAATGAGTTCTTGGTTCAGAGTACTTACTGGGGTTAGACAAGGCTGTAATATTTCACCTTTGTTGTTCATAATTTACATGGACCAATTGCCGGAAGGTATTAAATGGCAGGGAGGGATTCAGTTACGTGAAAATGTAGTAAGCAGTTTGGCCTATGCTCATGACTTGGTCTTAATGGCAGATTGTGCAGAAAGCCTGCAGTCTAATATCTGGGAACCTGAAAATAGGTGCAATGAGTATGGTACGAAAATTAGCTTTTCAAGACTAAATTGATGTTAGCAGTTAAGAAATCTAAGAGAAGTGAATGCCAGATTGGGGATACAAAGCTGGAACAGGTAGTTATTCGAATGTGTTTTGATGATGATGATGATGATGATGATGATGATGATGAAGATGCTTGTTGTTTAAAGGGGCCTAACATCAAAAGGTCATCGGCCCCACCGAATGTGTTTTACCCCAGGATGGTGGTATATTATGTGAGATGGAAACAAGGTGCAACAGTGCTAATGCAGTGAGCTCGCAGTTGCGATCAGCAGTATTCTGTAAGAAAGAAGTCAGCTTCCGGACGAAAATATCTTTACATCGGTCTGTTTTCAGAACAACTTTTCTTAACGGGATTGAAAGGTGGGTGGACTCAGGTTATCTCATGAATAAGTTAGAAGTAACAGACATGAAATAAGGGAGAATGATTGCTGGTACTGACAGGTGGGAAGAGTGGCAGGATGATACTCGGAATGAGGAGACGAACGATATGTTAGGAATGAACACGATGGATGAATCTGTACACGTAAACCGGCTTCGGTGTTGAGGTCATGTGAGGAGAATGGATGAGGGTAGGTTATCTAGGAGAATAATGGACTCTGTTATGGAGGTTAAGAGAAGTAGAGGAAGAATAGACGACGGTGGTTAGACTCAGTTTTTAACCATTTAAAGATAAGAGGTACAGAAATATCCGAGGCCACAGCACTAAATACGAAAAAGAGGATTGCAGACTGAACGCTGAAAGCCACAACAGTCTATTATGAAGATGTATATAATTTGAAGAAGAACGAATTATCTGAAGAGAAAGAATTGCAGGCTCTTGGAGGAGAAACGAGGATGATTTTTTCATTTTTCCAGCACCATCGATATTTCTCTTAAAATGTGCAAAATCAATTATTTGCACAAGTTCAGGGTGCATAGATATCAATACGGAATTGGAGTGTGTATCGTAGAGTTAGGATAGGAATGGTAGGAGGAGGGTATTCATTCTGATGAAAATGAATTTGTAAGCTACGAAGAAGTTGAAGATGACTGACATGAAATTATAGGTGTAAGGCTCATCTCTAAACATAATAGGCAGCTATGCTGGGGGGAAACTATATGGAAAGGAACGTGATTGTAGCGGATGATCTCAATTTACCAATGTCAATTGAGAAGGTAAATCGAACGAAAGGAAGCATGACCAACAAATGGCAAATAAGTTAATATGAGAAGGACAGCTGATTCAGAAATTGACGGTACCAACTAGAGGGAAGAATATTCTTGACGTGGTGCTGGTAAAACCGGATGAGCTCTATAGAGAAAACGAAGTAATAGATGGTATTAATGATCACAATGTCCGGCTCCTTGGCTAAATGGTTAGCGTGCTGGCCTTTGGTCACAGGGGCCCCGGGTTCGATTCATGGCAGGGTCTGGAATTTTAACCATAATTGGTTAATTTCGCTGGCACGGGGGCTGGGTGTATGTGTCGTCTTCATCATCATTTCATCCTCATCACGACGCGCAGGTCGCCTACGGGAGTCAAATCAAAAGACCTGCACCTGGCGAGCCGAACATGTCCTCGGACACTCCCGGCACTAAAAGCCATACGCCATTTCATTTCAATGATCACGAAGCTTTCTTATGTCGTAGTTAAAAATATATATGATAGAAAGGAAGGTCTTAAAAGTAGGACTATTAGGCGGTACCACATGGCTGATAAACAGGCATGAGGTTTTTTAAAAAGTAACTACAATCGGTGCGATTTAAAAGATCACAGTATGAAGATAAATTTGGAATTCAAGGGGACAAATTGGGGCATATATTCCTTTATACGAAGGGGAGTTAAGGAGTGGAATAACTTACCAAAGGAGATGTTCAACAAATTTTCAATTTCTTTGCAATCATTTAAGAAAAGGCTAGGAAAACAACAGATAGGGTATCTGACACCTGGACCTCTGCCCTAAATGGAGATCAGTAGTGATTGATTGATTGATTGATTGATTGATTGATTGATTGATTGATTGATTGATTGATTGATTGATTGATTGATTGATTGATTGATTGATTGATTGATTGATTGATTGATTGATTGATTGATTGATTGATTGATTGATTGATTGATTGATTGATTGAGAGAGTACATAGACAAATAGATGCGAATTCCGCTATCAGCCGCTCTCAAAATTCCCAATTTATCTGAATTGTACCCATAATAATTTTCTTTTCAATCTCAACCCCCAAATAATTGTTATAGAAACTCTTACACACTCGAAATGGACACAGAAACTCATGTTGTCAAAAAGCGCAGTACATACACGGAGCCCATGACCTTCCTTCCCCAACTTGACAGGTTCAATCCTGGCTCATTCCGGTGGTACTTGAAGTTGCTCAAATACGTCAGCCTCGTGTCGGCAGATTTACGGGCACGTGAAAGAACTCCTGCGGGATAAAATTCCGGCATCTCGACGTCTTCGGAAACAGTCAAAAGTAGTTACCGGGACGTTAAAATGGTAACATTATTATCTCTATGTCCTAATCTCTAAACAAATAACAGCAACAACAACAAAAACAACAACAACCTTGGGCCTTCTTTTTCCAGGCTGATTGAGTCCACCATAAATACTGTATATCAGGAAACTGAAGTTGCTAAACAATGTATAAATTATTGAACCCTTGAAGAGCATCGTATGAAGAACAAGGCTATTGGCTACCTAGCTGTGTTGTTCTATGGAGGAAAAACCTCACAGGTCTGAAGATCAGCTGGCCCATAATTCATAAAACAAACAGCAGACGGAGAAGCAACAGCAACAATAACAATGAGAACAATATTGACACTACCTGTACATGCTATGAAACCTTTTGAGGAGTAGAAGATAAAGGGATCCACTCCCAAAACTCGGCCATTAAGTAGGGTAGAGTGGTTAGCTCTATCCTCGGCCACTTTTGGCCCAGAAATTAACTTGCTAATTATTTCTGTTGTAGCCTGAATGAGTCCCAAGGTAATGTACCTCTCTAAAAGGGAATGATTTCTCAACAAGAAATCGAACCCATGTTCATCCGAGTGAACCGGCTAGGTAGTCCCCGATGAAAACTAAAACCCTCCAAGCAGTTTCCGACAACAGACTCGGTTTTCCTTTCCTTCAAGGTTGAATCCCAACTGGTTACTCACTTCGGTTTTTCTGCTATTTGAAGACCTTTCCACGAGACTTCTGTGATGGGATCGAACTGAAAGTGTTATTTTGCTAGCACCTTGACATTTCAGTGAAATAAACTCAAGGCTACTTGGAGTTCAGAACCTTTCCCAGTCCCAAGAGACAATTACTTACTTAACAAGTGCTATACGGGGTATCATCCTTTCGTTCCACACGATGACTTAATGAAAAAGGGCGCGGGGTCTTGCACTTGTAATCCAGCAGAATATTTTTCACTTTACTGTTCTTTTTTAGAAACCTAACTCCAAATCTACCGAAGTCAAAATGTTTCTGTTCTTGTTTCAAGTCTTGGAACATGATAGTGAACAGGTCCGTGTACTTCATTTATGTGTGAATTCAATTGGATAACTCATGATACTGAGACCTCTCTTCCAGCTTGGGCAGTTTATATTAATTTAGGCTTATGCTGAGAAAGAAACGACCGTGGCACTGCGAATGGTACAATTGAGGCGTCTAGTATCAAAACCGGCCAAGTCACTCAAGGCATATTTTTCAATATGGACGAAAAACCTGTAGAGACAAAGCAATGATGGTCAGAAAAGATTTTTTTCACAGTTATATCCTTAATGGTTTAATATTTAAGTTCCGTTGTTTTGAGAAATCTAACTCATAATTAACCCATGTTTTTTGTTAATTTAAATTTTGACTTGGCCGTTTTTGTTGCAATTTTGTACAATTTCACAAGGTATGAAAGTAAATTTTTCAGTTCACGACTTGGAACAATATCCACGTTACAGCACACAATAATGACAAAATACGAGCACACCGGAAATAGGATTGCTTTGGCGCCAATAACGGTAAGAAGCCCGCGAATACGTAAATCAGTGTTGCAAACGAACAAAAAACAAAATATTATGACTTCAAAGAATATACATTACGAGGAACGATTTTGCCTACTGATATTATCACATTGTTGCTTAATGTAACAACACAAGGTTCCAGACAATAATGCTGCATCATAAAGATTGTCGCTCGTTCCTTGACTTGGCCGGTTTTGAATTCACTGGCTGCATGACTTGGCCGATTCTGTTGCACGACCGAGAATTCAGTGCTCTATAACATGAAGACATGGACGATTTTAAAGCATATTCTTGTTTCACCTGATAGTGCTATACTTCTACTTCAAATTTATAACCTTAACTCATTTTCGTAAATTTTGTGACTTGGCCGGTTTTGATACTAGACGCCTCAATTATTGAGAAATTATTTCCAAGAACCAAGTAACCCTAATTAGGGCTTTCTTGTTTGGTCTCCTTCACCATTCACATACCCTTATCCACCACATAAGTGTACAAGATCGGAAATGTCTACTGCTAATATAGATCGCTGAATAGAACGTTGTAGCTGGCGATCAGTAGTTTCATGCAGCCGATAGAATGGATTACGTTCAGTCGCTAGTGAAACAACAATACTATTCCTTTTAGGTATATTAAATTTATGTTACCGAGCGAGTTGGTGTGAACTTGCATTCGGGAGACAGTGGGTTCGAATCCCAATGTCGGTAGCACTGAAGATGGTTTACCGTGCTTACCCATTTTCACATGAGGCAAAAACTGGGACTGTACCTTAATTAAGGCCACGGTCGCTTCCTGTCCACTCCCAGCCTTTTCCTATCCCATCGTCGGCATAAGGTTTTTCTGCGCCGGTGCGACATAAAGCGAACTGTAAAAATTGTAAAGTTACATTTGTAAAATATTACCTGAAGTAGCTTGAAACTATTTTGTTTACTTTCATAAATAGTATTTTGAATTTTCTTTCGTAAACCATTATTTGAATTAACGTGGAATCATCTTACTTTATTTCCTTTAAACATTAATGTTAGTGTAAGAACTATTTTATTATACTTAAATTCTTTTAGGTAATTTCAATGTCCAATAAACCCAAAAATAAAAAATATGTTTGAAATGATTGACTGAATTCTGTAGACTTCTATGCGAGAATCCCTTTCATCTCCCGTCCTATTTCATTAGTGTCTTGAAATGAAAATATATAGCAAAATCCATTTGTGTCATTATCTTCTCTCTTACAATAAATGGTATATTACTAATTTGAGAGATATAAAAAGCCTCTGTATAGTCAAACACATTTTTGTTTCCTAAAATCCCCTTCAATCTGCTTTCAATCTATCTGTTTTATGTTTCCTGGCTAAGTAGTTTATTGAGGAAACTGATCAATTATAATCGTCAGCATTATGCAATCAGCTGGTGGACTGACCCTATCTTGCGAGGAGGCTTTCCTGAGCCATTGTTCATTTATGGTAATGTGGACAAAGTATTTTTTTCGCTTCTCGATAAGTCAGCTGCTCCTGATTGTACAGTATGTAGTAGTAGAAGTACTATACTAGCAAGATACCCGTGCTTCGCTACGGTTCTAAACTGAAAGTTATTATTCAAAGTTTTACATTTTGGAGAGTCCACTGTTAGCTGGACCTGTAAAATACGCCCTCAATTCGTACGGCAAACGGTTTTGGGGGAATGATTATCTATTTTCTGATCTAACACTCATTTGAACCCCTTACGGAAAAATTTGAATGTTGTAAACCCTATGGTATTTAACATCTAGTGTTTAAAAGCGACCAGCCTGTGAAATTTAATTTTGTACGTCGAACAGTAATAGAGGAATGAATGCTTCTTTTTTTTGGGGGGGGGGGGTGAATGTTTTTAAGGTCATCACCCTTCGTAAAAATTGAGGTTCGTGCCTGAAACGGTATCGAAAGAATGGATATTGTGTTTATGAGAGTCAATCAGCATCTAAGTCTTTTAAGGGAGAAATATTTTGTAGTATACGATATTTTACACCTAGGACATAAAAGAAGACGCTTCTCGTAAAATTACAACTTTGTACATCAAACGGTGTTTGAGGGAGGAATAATGTCGGCTTCGGATCTAACCTCATTCAACACTTTAGGAGTGGAATGTTTAAAAATATTTCCTAATTCACACCTAGGATTTAAAATATATACCGCTATTTGGAATTTTGTCTTTTTTACGTTCAACCGTTTCGGAGGAAGGAATGAATTGTTTGTTTTCAGATCTTAAACCACATTTAACACTCTGACGGCTTAAATGTGTTTAACACCTAGGATTGCCTAACATCTAGGATATCATTTGAAATTTTAACTTCGTAATTGGAACGGTCCCATATAAATGCAAATTTTTGTCATCAATCCGCCACCCCACAGTCAAAACCCCGTAGGGGTGTATTCTTTTAAGTCCACATCTTATTTGTATCCTCATAAAAATAATTTAACTCATTTTAACCCTCCTCCCTCCCATAAGTTGATTCCCCCGCCACAAAATACCTCTTTAGTTTTAAAGGAGGCTCCAAATACCAATTTTCACGTCCATAAAATCTTTCGTTCTTCGTTTTAGTATCCTCATACAAAGAATTCAACACATTTCTCAATCCATTTACCTCCCTCCATTAATTGGATATTCCGAAAACAAAAGAATACGTATTACGTATACAAATTTTCATGTCTATAAAATATTCAGTATTTGATATATCAGTATCCTCACAAAAATAATTCAACACATTCATAATGTTTTGCACCCACCCCACCCGCTTAAGTGAATTTCTTTATTTTTGAAGATTTCAAACAAAAATTTTCATGTCTGTAACATGATCAGTTTTTGAGATATAAGTATCCTCATAAAAAGAAATCAAACCCTTTTTTCAGTCACTTTTGCAAACCACTCAATTAAGTGAATTTTCTTAAAACAAAACAATACGTGCCTATTTATTATTAAACGAAATTCCAAATACCAATTTTCACGTCTGTAATATGTTAATTTTTTAGATATACTGCAGATATGCTCATTTTAAAGTTCACCCCATTTAACACTTCCCGTTGGTGAATTTTCAGAAAACAAATTATGCGTGTTCCTTTGCTTGTACGGGAGATTCCAAATATCATTTTCATGTCTGTAACCTTCAGTTTTTGAGATATAAGTATCTCCACAAAAAGAATTCAACTCCTTTTTCACCCACCCTCAGTTGATTCTCCCCCTTACATGGGTGTTTGTTTATTTTTAAAGAAGCTCCCAAATATCATTTTTCACGTCTGTGACATCTTCACTTTTTTTTTAGATATAAGTACCCTCATACACATAATCAACTAATTTTTCGATTCTTTCACCCAACTTAAGTAGATTTTCCGAAAACAAAAGAACAAGGGTCTCTTTATTTTTGAAGAAGATTCCAAATACCAATTTTCACATCTGCAACATCTTTAGTTCTTGAGGTGTAAGTATCCTAATACAAAGAATTCAAGTAATATTTCAATTCTTTCACTCCCCCCCCCTATTTGTATTTTCCGAATCAGAGAAATTCGCATTGCTTTACTTTGAAAGGAGACTCCAAATACCAATTTTCACGTCTGTAACATCTTCAGTTTTTGAAATATCACTATCCTAGTAAAAAGAATTCGTCCTCCTTTTCAGTCCTTTTTACCATCTACCCTCAAGAGGAATTTCTGGAAACAAAATGTATATGTTTATTTTCAAAAGAGATTAAAAATACCAATTTTCACATCTGTAACATGTAATACTTGTGAGATGTTCTGTAGATATGGAAATTTTAAAAATTCAACTTCATTAACATTTCCCCTTAAGTGAATTTTCAGAAAACAAATTGTCTATGTTTCTTTACCTTTACAGGAGATTCCACATACTAATTTTCACGTCTGTAACATCTTTAGTATCCTCATAAAAGTAATTCTACACTTTCTTCACTCCTTTTCACCCACGCCACCCCCTAAAGTGGACTTTTCGGAAATAAAAACTTACGTGTTTCTTCATTTTTACAGAAGATTCCAAATACAAATTTTCATGTCTATAACATTTTCGGTTTTTGAGATATACGTATCCTCATAAAAAGAATTCAACACTTTTTCAGTCCTTTTTACAACCCTCCTAAGTGAATTTTCCGGAAAAAATGTGTACTTCTTTATTTTTAAAGGAGATTCCAAATACCAATTTTCACGTATGTAACATTTTCAGTTTTGGAGATATCAGTAAGGTAAGGGTTAATCTGCCCGAAGGCAGGTCCGAACCTCCGCAGAGGTGTTCCTGAGCCGGAATTTACGTGCGGTAGGGTGACCAGTTCCTTTCCGCTCCTCCATTCCTTACCCCCACCAACAGCGCGTGGCAACCCATCCAACGCCTGACCACGCCCAATGTTGCTTAACTTCGGGGATCTCACGGGATCCGGTGTTTCAACACGGCTACGGCCGTTGGCGAGATATCAGTATCCTAATAAAAATAATTCAACCCCCTTCTTCAGTCATTTTTAGCTCCCCCTTAAGAGTGTTGGTTCATAGTGTAGGTTACTGTAGTCACGTCCTAGTTCGTGAACCATGGGCAACGGCTGAGTGGCCTAGTAAGTGGTCCTGAGAGCCGGGATACCAGTTGCTATGGAATGGGAGTCGGCATCTCGGACATATTCTGAGTCATGGCCCTCCTTGTGCTCAGGCGACTAGGACTATACAGTTCACCGGTGGCGAGGAGAGATCCTCACTTGGACTATGTGCAAGTAGGGTAGCATCCTGCTTCATGAATTTACCGAGCTCAGAACATTTTAAGCAAGCCTCGGACCTATGGGAGTAACGGAGTCCCACTCCCATTTGACAGGCGAAGGACTCCTTGGACAGAACTTGGCCAACGAAATGGAATTCGATGGGGAGCTATCAATATAAATGGGGCTTATGGAAGAAAGAAGGTAGAACTAGCTGAGTCAGCAAAGAGGATGCATCTGGATGTGCTAGGAGTAAGGGATATTCGGGTAAGGGGAGATAACGAGGAAGAGATAGGAGATTATAAAGGCAAAGGCAGAGTCTGGGGTAGGGCTCTTTATCAGGAATACCATTGCACGCAACATAGTTTCTGTTAGGTACGTACATGAGCGAATGATGTGAGTAGATTTGTCAGTTGGAGGAATCAGGACTAGAATTGTCTCCATGTATTCACGATGTGAGGATGCAGATGAGGATGAAGTTGACAAGTTTATGAAGCATTGAGTGACATCGTGGTCAGGGTCTACAGCAAGGATAGAATAGTGCTAATGGGCGATTTCAATGCGAGAGTTGGGAAGAGAACTGAAGGATACGAAAGGGTGATTGGTAAATGTAGGGAAGATATGGAAGCTAATGGGAATGGGAAGCGTTTGCTGGACTTCTGTGCTAGTATGGGTTTAGCAATTATGAATACATTCTTCAAGCATAAGGCTATAAACCGCTACAGATGGGAGGCTAGTGGTACCAGATCCATAATATAATATATCTTAACCGACTTCGAATTCAGGTAATCTGTTAGGAATGTACGAGTTTTCCGGGGATTCTTCGATGATACAGACCACTAGCTGATCTGTAGTGAACTAAGTATCTCTAGGTCTAGGGTAGAGAAAGTAAAATCTGTCTGCAAACGAATAAGGGTAGAAAATCTCCTGGACGAGGAAATTAGACAGAAGTACATGGATATGATTAATGAGAAGTTTCGAACAGTAGACAGTAAGCAGGTTCAGGATATAGAAAGTGAATGGTTGGCATACAGGGTTGCTGTAGTAGAAACAGCAAGGGAATGCCTAGGAACAACTGTGTGTAAAGATGGGAAAAGGCGAACAACTTGGTGGAATGATGAAGTAAGAGCAGCTTGTAAACGTAAAAGGAAGGCTTATCAGGAATGGCTCCAAACAAGGGCCGAGGCAGACAGGGATTTGTACTTAGATGAAAGAAACAGAGCGAAACAAATAGTTGGTGAATCCAAAAAGAAGTCGTGGGAAGGTTTTGGTAATAACCTGGAAAGACTAGGTCAAGCAGCACGGAAACCTTTCTGGACTGTAATAAAGAATCTTAGGAAGGGAGGGAAAAAGGAAATGAACAGTGTTTTGAGTAATTCAGGTGAACTCATAATAGATCCCAGGGAATCACTGGAGAGGTGGATGGAATATTTTGAACATCTCCTCAATGTAAAAGGAAATTATCCTGGTGGTGTTGCGAATAGCCAAGCTCATGGGGAGGAGGAAAATGATGTTGGTGAAATTACGCTTGAGGGAGTGGAAAGGATGGTAAATAAATTCCATTGTCATAAAGCAGCAGGAATAGATGAAATTATACCTGAAATGGTGAAGTATAGTGGGAAGGCAGGTATGAAATGGCTTCATAGAGTAGTAAGATTAGCATGGAGTGTTGGTAAGGTACCTTCAGATTGGACAAAAGCAGTAATTGCACCTTTCTATAAGCGGGGGAACAGGAAGGATTGCAACAACTATCGCGGTATCTCATTGATTAGTATACCAGGCAAAGTATTCACTGGCATCTTGGAAGATAGGGTGCGATCAGTCGTTGAGAGGAAGTTGGATGAAAACCAGTGTGGTTTCAGACCACAGAGAGGCTGTCAGGATCAGATTTTCAGTATGCGCCAGGTAACTGAAAATTGTTACGAAAGGAATAGGCAGTTGTGTTTATGTTTCGTAGATCTAGAGAAAGCATATGACAGGGTACCGAGGGAAAAGATGTTCGCTATATTGGGGGACTATGGAATTAAAGGTAGATTATTAAAATCAATCAAAGGCATTTATGTTGACAATTGGGCTTCAGTAAGAATTGATGGTAGAATGAGTTCTTGGTTCAGGGTACTTACAGGGGTTAGACAAGGCTGTAATCTTTCACCTTTGCTGTTCGTAGTTTACATGGATCATCTGCTGAAAGGTATAACATGGCAGGGAGGGATTCAGTTAAGTGGAAATGTATTATGCAGTCTGGCCTATGCTGACGACTTGGTCTTAACGGCAGACTGTGCCGAAAGCCTGCAGTCTAATATCTTGGAACTTGAAAATAGGTGTAATGAGTATGTTATGAAAAATAGCCTCTCGAAGACAAAATTGATGTCAGTGGGTAAGAAATTCAATAGAATTGAATGTCAGATTGGTGATACAAAGCTAGAACAGGACGATAATTTCAAGTATTTAGGTTGTGTGTTTTCCCAGGATGGTAATATAGTAAGTGAGATTGAATCAAGGTGTCGTAAAGCTAATGCAGTGAGCTCGCAGTTGCGATCAACAGTATTATGTAAGAAGGAAGTCAACTCCCAGACGAAACTGTCTTTTCATCGGTCTGTTTTCAGACCAACTTCGCTTTACGGGAGCGAAAGCTGGGTGGACTCAGAATATCTCATTCATAAGTTAGAAGTAACAGACATGAATGTAGCGAGAATGATTGCTGGTACGAACAGGTGGGAACAATGGCAGGAGGGAACTCGGAATGAGGAGATAAAGGCTAATTTAGGAATGAACTCGATGGATGAAGCTGTACGCTCAAACTGGCTTCGGTGGTGTGGTCATGTGAGGCGAATGGAGGAGGGGGGTTACCTAGGAGAAGAATGGATTCTGTTATGGAGGGTAAGATAACTATCATTCAATCACTGCTGATCTGCTTTCAGGGTAGTCGCCCAAGTGGCAGATTCCCTATCTGTTGTTTTCCTGGCCTTTTCTTAAATGATCGCATAGAAATTGGAAATTGGTAAGTTATTCCAATCCCTAACTTCCCTTCCTATAAACGAATATTTGCCCCAATTTGTCCTTTTGAATTCCAACTTTTTCTTCATATTGTCATCTTTCCTGCTTTTAAAGACACCACTCAAACGAATTCGTCTACTGATGTCCTCCCACGCCATCTCTCCGCTGACAGCTCGGAACATACCACTTAATCGAGCAGCTCGTTCCCTTTCTCCCAATTCTTCCCAGCCCAAATTTTGCAACATTTTTGTAACGCTGCTCTTTTGTCGGAAATCACCCAGAACAAATCGAGCTGCTTTTCTTTGGATTTTTTTCAGTTCTTGAATCACGTAATCCTGGTGAGGGTCCCATACAATGGAACCATACTCTAGTTGTGGTCTTACCTCTTCTTTACATCCTGGCCGATGACCTTCGATGTTAGGCCCCTTATAACAACAAGCAAGCACCTTTACATCCTTACTACAACCCCTAAATATCCTCATAACCATGTGCAGAGATCTGTACCCTTTATTAACAATCATATTTATGTGATTACCCCAATGAAGATCTTTTCTTATATTAAGACCTAGGTACTTACAATGAACCCCAAAAGGAACTTTCACCCCATCAACACAGTAATTAAAACTGATAGGACTTTTTCTATTTGTGAAACTCACTACCTGACTTTTAAACCTGTTTATCATCATACCATTGCCCACCGTCCATCTCACAACACTATCAAGGTCACCCTGCAGCCGCTCTCAGTCTTCTAACTTATTTATTACTCTGTACAAAATATCATCTGCAAACAGCCGTATTTCTGATTCCACTTCTTTACACATATCATTGATATATATAAGAAAACATAAAGGTCCAATAATACTGCCTTCAAGAATTCCCCTCTTAATTGTTACAGGGTCAGATAAAGCTTCGCCTACTGTAATTCTCTGAGTTCTATATTCTAGATATATAGCCACCCATTCAGTCACTCTTTTTCTAGTCCAATAGCACACATTTTTGCCAGTAGTCTTCCATGATCTACCCTATCAAATGCCTTAGATAGGTCAATCGCAATACAGTGCATTTGGCCTCCTGAATCCAGGATATCTGCTATATCTTGCTGAAATCCTACAAGCTGAGCTTCAGTGGAATAACCTTTCCTGAACCCAAACTGCCTTCTGTCAAACCAGTTATTAATTTCGAAAACATGTCTAATATAATCGGAAAGAATGCTTTTCCAAGGCTTACATGCAATGCATGTCAAACTGACTGGCCCGTAATTTTCAGCTTTATGTCTATCACCCTTTCCTTTATACACAGGTGCTACTATAGCAACTCTCTACTCATTTGGTATAGCTCCTTCAACCAAACAATAATCAAATAAGTATTTCAGACATGGTACTATATCCCAACCCATTGCCTTTAGTATATCCCCAGAAATCTCATGAATTCCAGCTGCTTTTCTAGTTTTCAACTTTTGTATCTTACTGTAAATGTCATTGTTATCATATGTAAATTTTATTACTTCTTTGGCCTTAGTCTCCTCCTCTATCTCGACATTATCCTTGTAACCAACAATCTTTACATACTGCTGACTGAATACTTCTGCCTTTTGAAGATCCTCGCATACACACTCCCCTCGTTCATTAATGATTCCTGGAATGCCCTGAAGGTACCTATACATACCCTTCCATTTTTCACTAAAATTTGTATGACCACCAACTATGCTTGCCATCATGTTATCCTTAGCTGACTTCTTTGCTAGATTCAATTTCCGAGTAAGTTCCTTGCGTTTCTCCTTACTTCCATAACCATTTCTAACTCTATTTCGTTCCAACCTGCACCTCCTTCTTAGTCTGTTTACTTCTCTGTTATAATATAGTGGATCTTTACCATTCTTTAAGACCTTTAAAGTTACAAACTTATTTTCACGTTCCTCAACAATTGCGTTAAACCCATGCCAGAGTCTGGTTACATTTTTATTTACCATTTTCCAGCGATCATGGTTTCTTTTTAAAAACTCCCTCATGCCTGTTTTATCAGCCATATGGTACTCCCTAATAGTCCTAATTTTAATACCTTCCTTTCTTTCACTTTTATTTTTAACTACGACAAAAACAGCTTCGTAATCACTAATACCATCTATTACTTCGGTTTCTATATAGTGCTTATCTGGTTTTATCAGCACCACATACAAAATATTCTTCCCTCTAGTTGGTTCCATCACTTTCTGTATGAGGTGCCCTTCCCATATGAACTTATTTGTCATTTGTTGTTCATGCTTCCTGTCGTTCGCATTACCTTCTCAATTGACATTTTGTAAATTGAGATCGCCCGCTACAATCACGTTCCTTTCCTTATCGTTTCCCACATAGCTGATTATCTTATCAAATAATTCTAAATCAGCTTCAGCGCTACCCTTTCCCGGTCTGTACACCCCGAAGACATTAAGTTGCCTATTATCTTTAGAGATGACCCTTACACCCAGAATTTCATGTTTTTCATCCGTAACATTTTCGTAGCTTACAAATTCTTCTTTCACCAGAATGAATACTCCCCCTCCTACCATTCCTATCCTAAGACCAAGACGACGATGGTTAGACTCAGTTTCTAACAATTTACAGATAAGAGGTATAGAACTAAATGAGGCCACAACAGTAGCTGCAAATCGAGGATTGTGGCGACGTTTAGTAAATTCACAGAGGCTTGCAGACTGAACGCTGAAAGGCATAACAGTCTATAATGATAATGTATGTAAGAGTGTTTTCTGAAAACAAAAAATACGTCTTACTTCATTTTTAAAAGAGATTAAATATAAAAATTTTCACGTCTGTGATACGTTAAGTTTTTTAAATACTTATACTGTAGATATGCTCATTTTAAAAATTCACCCCCTTTAACACACCCCCATTAACACTCCCCCTTAAGGGGATTTTCAGTAAACAAATTATTCGTGTGCCTTTACTTTTACACGAGATTCCAAATATGAATTTAGACGTCTGTAACATGTTACGTTTTTTGAGATACCTATATTGTACATATACTCATTTTAAAAATTCAGCCCGTTTTGTCACTAATGTTTACCACCTCTTAAGTATAATTTCCGGAAACAAAAAAATAAGTGTTTATTTTTAAATGGGATTCAAAATACCAATTTTCATGACTGTAATATCTTCCGTTTTTGAGATATAAGTATCTTCATAAAATGTATTCTACCAGTCTTTCACCTCTTTTCACCGCCGTTAAGGGGATTTCCCCAAAACAAAAAATGTTTCCTCAATTTTAAAGGAGATTCCAAATACCAATTTTCATGTTTTTAAACGGTTAAGTTTTTGAGATATAGCTATCCTCATTTTAAAAATTCACCCCCCCTTTCCCCACCTCAGCTACGGAATATTCAAAAGTCCTCCATTAGAGCACGTACATTGCAATATATATATATGTGTATCACCAAAATTTCATTTCTTTATGTCCAGTAGTTTTGGCTCGGCGGTGATGAATCAGTTAGTCAGGACATGTTATTTTTTATATAGAGGTGAGATCCGTAATTTCAATACGGCTAAACTGATATCCTTATACAAAGAGTCGGGCAAAAGATGTAGACTAATATTTCTGGTACAGTCATGGTCATTATTGGAAGATCTTTGACAAGGTCCATTTCAACGTTAAAGAGCCTTTGTAACAATGGATCCTGTAGGACGTTAGTAACATTATATTATTTACGGTCACGAGTTTATCTTCCAGGAAATATAATAAGAAAAGATTTGGCTGTGTGCTGTAGTCAGTTGTACTCAGGTTTTAAGATAGAAACTTGTGTTAATACATCCAGTCAGTGTTGAACGTTGCTTATAAGCAAAGGACCGTCATTTTCGAGAATGTTGCATTTACGTGGATTTAAAAGGAAGTCATGCACAACTATTTTTCTTCTTTCTTCGATTTTGGCCATCTTCTTTTCATGGCTTCCAATTGTTCGTGACATTTTCACTTTGCTATTTCCTCCTCTCTTGTGTCCATATGCTATTATTACCTTTCCTCTTTTCCTTCCATTGAAAATCCTTGAAATTTTGTATCAATCTTCTGAATGTTGTTCTGTCTTGTATTACATCGTCTGTTGTTATCCAGTCTCTGTCAAATGTTTTTTTACTCCTTGAATTCACTGGTTGCCGTTCTTGCTCTAAACATGGCTAAACACTCGTTTTGTCAATCTACTGTTATCAATCCTCATTATGTGAACAAAAAATTTTATTCTCCTCTTTCTGATCGTGTCTAACAGCCTTCCATTTTCTTCATCCTTGAATAGATCTTTATTCCTCCTATATGTATACTCTCCTTCCTTCGTTCTCTATGGTCCCCAAATTTTCCTCAATATTTTCCTTTCTTTTTTCTCTATCTCTTCTATTTCACCGGTTTCTATAGAGAACATGCATTCTATGGCATACAGATTACTGTGTTGTAGTGTTTGATTTTAGTTTTCCTTGGGAGATTCTTCTTATTGTAGGTACCTTTAATGAGTTGCTATGCTAGATCCAGTTTTCTTGCTCTTGATCTGTTTGCCTCCTTATCGAGTCCGTTAACATGAATTATTTCACCTAGGTATTTAAATTTATTAACCTTTTTGATTTTCCCGTACTATGATTTTAGCGCTGTGGGTGAATCCCTAATATTTGACATGAATTTAGACTTCTCAAAAGACATCTGAAGTCCAACTTTACCTGCTATTTCTTTCAGAAGGTTTATTTGCTCTAAGGCAGTCTGTGTACTTCCAGAGAGGATTGCTGTATCATCAGGAAAGGCCAAACAGTTTACACCAACCCCTTTGTGCTTTGAACCTAGTCTTGTATCATTATGGAGTCCCTTTCTTTTAAGTTTTTCTTCCCATACTCTTATTACCTTTTCCAGGAAGATATTGAACAGAATCGGGGAAAGCCCATCTCCCTGCCTGAAACGGGTTTTAATTTCAAATTCATCTGAGATCTCTCCCGTAAATTTCACTCTGTTCTTTGTTTCAGTCAGAGTTTGGCTAATTATATTGACCGATTTTGTGTCAACTCCAAATTCCTCTAAAATGTTCAGTAGCGAAATTCTGTCTACTGAATCGTACGCTTTTTTGAAGTCCACAAAAACTATGACATAGATTTTGTTCTTTGTAACCCTGTCTCGTATTATAGTTTTCAGGTTTAGGATCTGTTCTGCACATGATCTGCCTTTTCTGAACCCACTTTGGTATTCTCCAATTTGTTTGTCTATTGTTGGTTGAATTCTGTTATGAAGAGCTTTTTGACAGTATTTTATATGTAACTGCTACTAGGGAGATTCCTTAATTCTTCTCATCTGTTTTGTCACAGTTCTTATATAATGGGTGTATCAGTGCGTTCTTTTAACCATCAGGTATTTTCTCCGTTCGCCAGATCTCTTGTATTATGTTTGTCAGTCCCTGTCTTGCTTGGCTGCCTGCTTCTTTCCAAAGCTCTGCAACAATCAAATCTTCCCCTGCAGTCTTATTGTTTTTCAGACTTCGGATTATGTCATATATTTCTTTCTCATCTGGTGGGTCCGAGGGTTTAGCTTTTGTTTGTAGTTGACTGAATTCTAATCTTTCTTACAGTTCTTCGCAGTTCAGTATTTTTTTCAAAATAGCATGCCAAAATTTCACAATTGTCGTTGTTTAGTCCGATTTTTTCCATTTTCGTATTTAAAACCGAGAATGGGTGTTTAATATTTTGTTGTTTCCTCTTTGAATATTTTGTAAAAATTTCTTATATTACGTTTAGTGAAATCTTCTTCAATTTGCATAAGAGGACTTCTTTCATATTTTCTCTTCACATTTCTTACAGTTTTAGAAGTTTGTTCCCGCACTGTCTTGAAAGTCTGAAAATTCCCATCAGTTTTAGAGGAGTGCCACATTCTCCAGGCTGTCAGTCTCTCATTTATGGCCTCTTCACATTCCACCATCTATGCTTCTTTTCCCTCCTCAAAAGTCATAGTTCGTGTGCAGCTTTAGTTATTTTTGTTCTCAGATCCTCCCAGTTCTTCGCACTGTTCTTTTCTAACTTCTCTTTAAATTTTTGGTTTACTTCCGAGTTGTTTTTTAACATTTCAACAAAAAATTTAGTTCTCCTGTTTGATCTCTTGTTTTGTCTATTTTCAGGGATGAATCTCATTTTTATGGTCATGAGGTAATGATCACTTTCAATGTTGGTTCCTTGACATTTTGGATCTCCTTTTTGCTCTTAGCGGAGATAGCTACGTGGTCAATTTCTAATTCCCCGAGGTGTGGGTTTGGAGACCACCAGGTTTTTTGTTTTCTACTCAGCTTTTTAAAGTAGGTAGACATTAGTTTGAGATTAAAAGCCTTGCATAGCTCTACAAGCCTTATTCCGTTTCTATTTGTAGCTTTGTGTGCCGGGAACTGTCCTACAATTTTCCTATAAATCCTTTCTCTCACAACATATGCACTGAAGTCTCCAAGTAACACATTGACGTTATCTGCAGGAATTCTGTGGCGTTCGTTTTCCAGGAGTTCGCCACTTTGTCAGGATTTTTCCTGTTATCATCATTTATTGGAGCATGAGCGTTAATTAATGTATAATTTTTATTTCCACATCTTATGGTCAAGAGAGACAGTCTTTCAGAGGGTGAATTGAAGTTTTGCACTGGTTCCATTATTATTATTATTATTATTATTATTATTATTATTATTATTATTATTATTATTATTTTTGCTACGGGCTTTACGTCGCACCGACACAGATAGGTCTTATGGCGACGATGGGATAGGAAAGGCCTAGGAGTTGGAAGGAAGCGGCCGTGGCCTTAATTAAGGTACAGCCCCCGCATTTGCCTGGTGTGAAAATGGGAAACCACGGAAAATTATTATTATTATTATTATTATTATTATTATTATTATTATTATTATTATTATTATTATTATTATTATTATTATTATTATTGCACCTGTTAATATATTAATGTTCCCGCGGTGACTCCCGCTATTGCGCCGCGTTGGAGCATTAACTGAATATACACATGTGTAAATATTGCTCCGGCCAAATAATTTTAAGCATCGGGTCGTAAATCATACCTAGACTCTGAACTGAAATATAATTTATGAACATGAGCTCCAACAACACGGTGCATAATCGCTTCTCAGGGTAAAATTCGCTTCCTTATGTTCCCATATGCTTTATATAAATCGTAGATTCCGTTGAAGAGTATCGGTCCGTTGAAATAGTCATTCCGAATCCATACGTGAAGGAAATTATCTAATCATCACCTAATATCTAACATAAATTAATTTAATAGATCAGTATATTATCATATTACTATATATTACAAGTTACTTAAGGAATAGAAACGCGAAATCAAAATTATATCTAGTTTATTAGCATGCTAATGTATAATAAAATTGAATAATATGCATCCATCGGCAATAAAGAAAGGAACAATCGTGTGAAATTACAAATATCATCCTCAAATGCTTGAGTTCCGAGATAAACATACTGTATTTGAAAAATCTTTAAGTTATCATATTTGCTTACATTTTTCGTTAAGTTTCAAAAATATACCATATCTTCCATGTTTAAATTGATACAAGGGGAAAAATAGGGACCATAACTTTATTAATTCAAGGAGGAGTGGAATATCTTCCTTTTAATATTGTTTGGGATTTTCTTTGGGGCATCATTTATGTTTCATCTTTCTTTTCGGACTGTTTGACAAAATTTACTTGGATTCATGTTTGGACTCTTGTTTGGATTCTTGTTTGTGACTCTCCACGTTACGAGATAAGCATTACCATATTTAAATTTGGGTTCAAAACACCCATAAAGTTATTAATATTCCTATCATAACCCAAAATGAATAAATTAAACAGTACATCACCATATGTACAAAATAAACCAAATAATCTTACTACAGAGTGCCATAACTATGATAGTACGTCGGTCTTTCCTGCGAAAATCGTGCCATGCATTCTTAATCATGTGCCAATATATTTACATATTCTCAAATATCTCTTCACTATGCCAATATTAAGTCAAACTAAACCGTACTTCATATTAGCGTTAATGCGCTGACCTTCCAATATGAAAATGTGCGAGACTCCATTCTATTCCTGAATATATATATTACGTAATGTATAACAAACACGTAACCTATCAATATCTTCCGCTGAAAGTTACTACGAGACACATTCTGCTTAACTCGAGACATACATTCAACTTAACATGGCCTAAATCCTTCACTTGCAGTGCTAATCCAAATATAAATGTAATACGTAACACAGGAATTCGCAATTCAACCATCTATCCCATTCTTAAGCAACGAACAGAAACATATCTCCTCACTCAAATTACAACTTGCCACAATAACATTCCTTTTCCTTCATATAAATATATACCTCCATATTTAAAAAATATCTTCATTCAATTCCACTTAAATAACCTCTGTGTTACGGTAGCATTACTTAATAACCTGATTATTCTCCCATACACTGCAACTTCGTAATATTTCCAACATCTCCGTACAATACAATTATCGTACTGGCCATGATTGCTACACATATTGACCTGAAGTTTTAGGTTACGTCTCGTATCTTGTCTGCATTTTCTACAATCTCTACTGGTTAAACATTTCACGGTCTACACGTATGGATTGGCACTAAACATGCACAAATACTCAATCAGATCTAGTCTCCATTAACCTTAAAATTTTCACATTAGCACCGTAGTTATATAGCATAAATTGGCACATTTCATCGGCTAATAATTGGCATTTATATTCATATATCCTTTCATTGGCACTACAACTCTTACTTCTAGCACTCCTGTACATATATAAATATTTTTCATCAATTGATTTCAAATTTATTACGATGCAATTCATAATACTTATCTCGTAACGGGATTTTGCTGCTGGATCTCTCCTGGACTACGGCATCTTGGAGTAGGCAGCCCCTGCGATCCAAAGATTACGTCATCTGCGGCTCCGGCTCGGGATCTTGGCTTGAGCTATTAAGTCTTGAGCGACCATTTCCATCTGTTTAAGCTGAGTCCATCTTGTCACCAGTTCTCATGCAATCATAAAAGAACAAATACATAGTATAATTCATAGTATACTGGTGAATAGTAGGCTACTCAATATGTAATACTTGTTTTCAGAATCTCGTATTGCTCGAGAATATTCTTTTCTTTTAAATTTAGAGATTTCTCTAATTCGGCCTACTTCTTGCTATTTCTTCCGCTTAAACAGATATTGTCTCCCTCCTGGAAACAAAAAATTTTGCCTTCCTTAGCAAGGATTTGCCGTTACAATACTACTTTCGGCAATGTATAGCTTGGCTGAAGTTTCCTTTCGTTTCTGAGTTTAGGTGTTACAGTAACGAATATTTCCTTCAAATCTACGCCTTTTCTGCCGATATTTTTGTAGATGTAATCTTCACTGCTGTTTATCTATTAATACTTTAGTAATTAACGACGCGTTGACCCTTTTATATCCTTCCGTATGTCGTGCTGCTTCTCTTCAACTCGTAATTCTTTCTTCTCAAGGTAGTCAAGAATCGGTTTCTTTCAAATTCTTTTTAGCCCATCATTATTTAATTCTTGAGATTCTTTTTCCTTGCGGCCGGCCGATATCGATTGACTAGATCTCTACTCTGTGTACTTGCACCTGAAGCTATTGTGCGCCATATTTGTCCACTGTTTCCATGACATTTACGGCCGCTAATGTAACGTAATGGTACATTATTATGAAGTAATAATAATGTTATTTGCTTTAAGTCCCACTAACTACTTTTACGGTTTTCGGAGACGCCGAGGTGCCGGAATTTTGTCCCACAGGAGTTCTTTAACGTGCCGGTAAATCTACCGACACCACGATGCTGACGTATTTGAGCACCTTCAAATACCACCGGACTAAGCCAGGATCGAACCTGCCAAGTTGGGATCAGACGGCCAGCGCTTCAACCATCTGAGCCACTCAGCCGGGCATTATTATTATTATTATTAGTATTATTATTATTATTATTATTATTATTATTACTATTCCACATATATCAAAACGATTATCATTATTAAACATAATAAATCAGTACATTTGGCCCAGCTTGATTTATCCATTGCAATGTGTCCCTATACAAACACTTCGACAAGGCTTCTTAGATGATATTGATAAATGAATTAGGAGTGATTTTAAAGAAGTAATTGCTTTACCGACAGATGGTCCTGATCCCATGCTTTACAATGCCAAGAAGGTCGGCAGCTTAAGAGTTATTCGATCATCATGAGAAGCTTTCCTCCAACACATAAATATGTGCAGTAGCTTGAAGTTACTTGTCGTACAGTAATTTCGAGGGTCAAATTAGAGAATTTTAGAACATCTTGCTTTCAGTACCGATGACGAACCTTAGGAAACTTAGAGGCAATTTCGGAGAGAAACAGTACGAGATTTGGAAAAACTTACATCTCTGTGATTGAGGGGTATCGCGGTTCTCGAATTCGACAAGAACAAACACCTGAATTTCCACGGAAAATGGCCTTGCTTCATCTCAGTGGACTAATGCAATAAAAATTAAACGTAACGTCATCGCAGTTTGTAGTATCCCTGTTAAAAGCCAAGATACCCATTGCTGTCACTGCAATGAGAATCAATCAATCAATCAATCAATCAATCAATCAATCAATACTGATCTGCATTTAGGGCAGTCGCCCACGTGGCAGATTCCCTATTTGTTGTTTTCCTAGCCTTTTCCTAAATGATTTCAAAGAAATTGGAAATTTATTGAACATCTCCCTTGGTAAGTTATTCCAATCCCTAACTCCCCTTCCTATAAATGAATATTTGCCCCAGTTTGTCCTCTTGAATTCCAACTTTATCTTCATATTGTGATCTTTCCTACTTTTATAAACGCCATTCAAACTTATTCGTCTACTAATGTCATTCCACGCCATCTCTCCGCGGACAGCCCGGAACATACCACTTAGTCGAGCAGCTCTTCTTCTTTCTCTCAATTCTTCCCAACCCAAACATTGTAACATTTTTGTAACGCTACTCTTTTGTCGGAAATCGCCCAGAACAAATCGAGCTGCTTTCCTTTGGATTTTTTCCAGTTCTTGAATCAGTTAATCCTGGTGAGGGTCCCATACACTGGAACCATACTCTAGTTGGGGTCTTACCATAGACTTATATGCCCTCTCCTTTACATCCTTACTACAACCCCTAAACACCCTCATAACCATGTGCAGAGATCTGTACCCTTTATTTACAATCCCATTTATGTGATTACCCCAATGAAGATCTTTCCTTATATTAACACCTAGATACTTACAATGATCCCCAAAAGGAACTTTCACCCCATCAACGCAGTAATTAAAACTGAGAGGACTTTTCCTATTTGTGAAACTCACAACCTGACTTTTAACCCCGTTTATCGACATACCATTGCTTGCTGTCCATCTCACAACATTTTCGAGGTCACGTTGCAGTTGCTCACAATCTTGTAACTTATTTATCACTCTATAGAGAATAACATCATCTGCAAAAAGCCTTACCTCCGATTCCACTCCTATACTCATATCATTTATATATATAAGAAAACATAAAGGTCCGATAATACTGCCTTGAGGAATTCCCCTCTTAATTATTACAGGGTCAGATAAAGCTTCACCTACTCTAATTCTCTGAGATCTATTTTCTAGAAATATAGCAACCCATTCAGTCACTCTTTTGTCTAGTCCAATTGCACTCATTTTTGCCAGTAGTCTCCCATGATCCACCCTATCAAATGCTTTAGACAGGTCAATCGCGAACCCTTCCCCATGTTTTTGGTTTCTGGCGCAAATGGGATAAACTGAGAAACAATAAACACCACAGAGTCCGGAGCTGTATTGCTTGTTGCCTCAAAAAGTCGAGCAAGCATTAACTATTTGAAAAAAGTGCATTGTAGGGCTATTTCATCTGAGGGCTCCTACAAGCGTGCTGACTTGATAGCAATCGACAGAAAGAACATCGGCTTCGTTATCGATCCAACTGTGAGGTTTCAAGGAGGAAACACACAAGCAAAAGAGCTTGATGAAACGAAGAGGCTCCACGCACCGTGCTTTAAACATATAGAGGAGAAATACAACATCCCGTTTCGAAACTGGGAAGTGACTGGTCTGGTGTTCGGTGCTCGAGGAGTGATTAGTAAATTCTGTGTGATCTTCTTTCGGAGTTTTGGAATTACTATGCTGGAACTAAAAGAAGTTGCCACTAATATTCTCAGGGACTCTCTACAAATTGTTAAATCACCATTTGTATAGTACGGCAAATTACAAATGAAACGAATGTTTCCATTCGGGAATAACTACCGCCTCTTTAGAGGAATCTTGAAAAAATATTAAATCAATTAATAATAGATACTTTAATTCAATATAGTACTGTTTGAAAAACTAATTATGAGGCTGTATCTTCAAGATAACCCTTACGCAAAGGCAGCTGCCATTTTTTGATTTACACTCTCTCTCTCTACCGATCTCGAAAGCTGCAGTCGCTTAAGCGCGGACAGTATCCAGAATTCGGGAGATAGTGGGTTCGAAGCTCACTGTCGGCAGCCCTGAAGATGGTTTTCCGTGGTTTCCCATTTTCACACCAGGCAAATGCTGGGGCTTAAATAAGGCCACGGCCACTACCCTCCCACTCCTAGTCCTGTCCTGTTCCATCGTCGCCATAAGACCTATCTGTGTAGGTGCAACGTAAAGCAAATTGTAAAAAAAAAAAATTAAATCTCTCTCTCTCCTCTTCTCCTCTCTCTTCTTCTGCAAAGTTACTGGAATATCTCGTACACTTGTTCGGAATATGAAGACAAGTGTCGCTTCGATATTATGGTCAACAGTTCCACGTAATTGGCATAACTTGTAAGAAGTCTGTCTGGTTATTTGTGTTACTCTTGGGGCTATATTTTTAAAAAATGTTGTGGCTAGAATCGGAATGGAAGTGACTGTGACACATGTCTTAATAATATTATTTTCAACGTCACATTCTTATGTTTCTGAAGGGTTGGCCGAGCACCCTGGCTCAATTTAGGACTCAGCCGTGGGTTCAAAGAAAGAACCCCTTCCTATAGCGACATCCTTCTTCTTGGTGTCGCACCCGAATTCGCCGGGATTTGAGCCCAGAATACTGGGATTAAGTGCCAAGTGGAAATGCCACGTCCCTTAATAATAATAAACATATAATAATAATAATAATAATAATAATAATAATAATAATAATAATAATAATAATAATAATAATAATAATAATAATAATAATATCCGAAGTAAAATAAACGTTTCATTCAATTTCGCTCTTTCCATGCGTTTGGGACTTCTGCGAGAGTTTTGTCTACGCCGTGTTGTTCCCTACGTCGACTAAATCTGTCACTCCATCGTGGGAGACGGAACTCCAAAGAGACGCTCCAGGAGGCTCTATATACCATCAAATCGGAAGTGGAATGATTCTCTGAGCCAGGGTTTGAATAATTCTATTATAACGTGTTTTTTAAATGAGATCCAAGGCGTGGAGAGTAACTTGTATGTGTCCCTTCAAATATCAATCTCCGCACTACGATGATCGAAGTTTGTGATTTATTGAAGTAGTTCCAAGATTATCATGTTCGAGTTTCATCTGATAGGTGGATAGGGGTCTCTTGGCCTACAAGGAGAGTTACAACTTGAGAGGGACACAAGCCAAGTTAGCGGAAACGATGTTGAAAAAATACTGTTCCCTGTTCTTACTTTCTGGGACTAATGAAACCTTTACTTCATGATTCCTGGGACTATAGTGTGTGGAGCCTGTCCAATAACAATAGGATATCTGTGCTATGCATTCGAAGTCTCAGTACCTACTGGTATTAAAGGATTCTAATGAGCCAGAAATTTTGCCCTGAAAGAGGTTCTTTAAATGCCCCGATGTTTACTGACACAAGAGGTTCTCACTCTCAAGTATTGTCTCAATTCACAACGAGTAAGTGTTGTGACATTTTGTTCTGCTAGTTGCTTTACGTCGCACCGACACAGATAGGTCTTATGGCGACGATGGGATAGGAAAGGCCTAGGACTTGGAAGGAAGTGGCCGTGGCCTTAATTAAGGTACAGCCCCAGCATTTGCCTAGTGTGAAAATGGTAAACCACAGAAAACCATCTTCAGGGCTGCCGACAGTGGGATTCGAATCCACTATCTCCCAGATGCAAGCTCACTGCCGCGCGCCTCTAACCGCACGGCCAACTCGCTCGGTAGTGTGACTATTCTTGATGTCGATAACAGTAATTGTGAGACTAATTTCATATGGTGTGTGGTAACCGAGTGTTAATTTTTAGAATATGCTTTACGTCGCACGGACACAGATAGGTCTTATGGCGACGATGGGATAGGAAAGGCGTAGGAGTGGGAAGGAAACAGCCGTGGCCTTAATTAAGGCATTTGCCTGGTGTGAAAGTGGGAAACCGCAGAAAACCATCTTCAGGACTGTCGACTGTGGGGTTCGAACCCACTATGTCCCGAATGCAAGCTCAAATCTGCGCGCACCGCACGGCCATCTTTCCCGGTTCCAGTGATATTGTCACTAACGCTAACGAATAGATGAAATGTGGGGGTTCCAGCGTCTCCTCCTCAGCGGGCTGCCCTTCCCGAGTCAGACCATTACGATCAACGCGATAAGCAAGCTCAGGGCCAAGTGGGCAAGATGGCCGCCACGCGCAATCCACCTCTTGCCACGCGCTACGACATCTGACAACTTCAGACAATAGAATGTCGTCATCTTATGGAATAATGTTGAAAAAACCTACTAAAAGGGGCACCTGACATGAGAGAGCATGGGTTAGCGAACTCGGGGCCTTTAGCCGAGTCTAGTCATGGTGTGTGCTAAGCTGTTGTCTACCTAACCTCCCTTGGCCAACTCTTGTAGGGGACTCTCAATCAGTCACTACTGATCTGCATTTAGGGCAGTCGCCCAGGTGGCATATTCCCTATCTGTTGTTTTCCTAGCCTTCTCTTAAATGATTGTAAAGAAATTGGAAATTTATTGAACATCTCCCTTGGTAAGTTATTCCAATCCCTAACTCCCGTTCCTATAAACGAATATTTGCCCCGATGTGTCCTCTTGAATTCCAAATTTATCTTCATATTGTGATCTTTCCTGTTTTTAAAGACACCACTCAAACTTATTCGTCTACAGATGTCCTCCCACGCCATCTCTCCACTGACAGCTCGGAACATACCACTTAGTCGAGCAGCTCGTCTCCTTTCTCCCAAGTCTTCCCAGGCCAAACTTTGCAACATTTTTGTAACGCTACTCCTTTGTCGGAAATCGCCCAGAACAAATCGAGCTGCTTTTCTTTGGATTTTTTCCAGTTCTTGAATCAAGTAATCCTGGTGAAGGTCCCATACACTGGAACCATCCTCTAGTTGGGGTCTTACCAGAGACTTGTACGCCCTCTCCTTTAAATCCTTACTACAACCCGTAAATACCCTCATAACCATGTGCAGAGATCTGTACCCTTTATTTACAATCATATTTATGTGATTACCTCAATGAAGATCTTTCCTTATATTAATACCTAGGTATTAACTATGATCCCCAAACGGAACTTTCACCCCATCAACGCAGTAATTAAAACTGAAAGGAGTTTTCCTATTTGTGAAACTCACAACCTGACTTTTAACCCCGTTTTTCATCATGCCATTGCCTACTGTCCATCTCACAACATTGTCAAGGTCATTTTGCAGTTGCTCACAATCTTGTGACTCATTTATTACTCTGTACAGAATAACATCATCTGCAAAAACCCTTATCTCTGATTCCACTTCCTTACACATATCATTCATTTATATAAGAAAACATAAAGGTCCGATAATACTGCCTTGAGGAATTCCCCTCTCAGTTATTACAGGGACAGATAAACCTTCGCCTAATCTAATTCTCTGAGTTCTTTTTTCTAGAAACAGAGCCACCCATTCAGTCACTCTTTTGTCAAGTCCAACTGCACTCATTTTTACCAGTAGTCTCGCATGATCTACCTTATCAAATGCCTTAGACAGGTCAATCGCAATACAGTCCAATTGACCTCCTGAATCCAGGATATCTGCTATATCTTGCTGGAATCCTACAAGTTGAGCTTCAGTGGAATAACCTTTTCTAAACCCAAACTGCTTTTTTATCAAACCAGTTATTAATTTCGCAAACATGTGTTATATAATCAGAAAGAATGCTTTCCCAAAGCTTACATGCAATGCATGTCCAACTAACTGGCCTGCAATTTTCAGCTTTATGTCTATCACCCGTTCCTTTATACACAGTGGCTACTATAGCAACTCTCTATTCATTTGGTATAGTTCCTTCATGCAAACAATAATCAAATAAGTACTTCAGATATGGTACTATATCCCAACCCATTGTCACTTCCGCCCGGGGTGTGGTTGACGAGAGTAAATACCACTCCTAAGGATTCGAACGTGGTGTTGACGTAGAAAGAGCGTGAGAGCAATTCAAATATCCGCACCCTGATTGAAATGTGCGTACTATGAACGTGTACTGACAAGAGTAAAGAGACATGTACATTTCAGCAGAACAAAAATGATTTTGCGAGCTAAGCTGTATTTTCTGATCTGGTGTAGTGAAGGAATGCCGACAATGTGTTAGGATGCAAGACACCTGACTTGAGAGAACTCGGGGTCTTCAGCTACAGGTCAAAACTTGTTAGCGGTTGTTACTACAGCTCTCGCTACTACGACGTTACTCTAAGGCCTAACTCTACAGAGCTACCCGAGGGGCTCACACTTGTAACTAATGACCTAATCGTTTTATCAGCCTAACTTTCGAGACAAGGGCTACTATGCAAGATAGCTGCCATACTCTATTCGTTTAGACATAACTAGAGGGTTCCTTCAGGAGCTCACAACTTGTAACTTATAACCTATTAGTTTTATCAGCCTAACTTTCGAGACAAGGGCTAGTATGCAAGATGGCTGCTATACTCTATTCGTTTAGACTTAACTAGAGGGCTATACAACCGCGCGCTACAACCTCTGACACCCTGAGACAATAGGATGTCGTCATATTATGGAATACTGTCGAAATAGGCTACTAAAAGGGGCACCTGACTTGAGAGAGCATAGGCTAGCGACCTCGGGGTCTTTAGCTGAGTCTAGACATTTTTGTGTGTTCTAGTAGGCTCTAAACTCCTGAGCGTAGGTTAGCGGTTATAGGACCTCGAATTGTCTGCTATAAAATAAATTTTCTCTATGCGAACTCTTGTTACCTGTTTTTGAAGTTCATTTGTAACATACAGGAATGCTGATCAAGAAACAGCTACTGAGAGCTTGCGAACAACAGTGAGTAAAGATGGTAGAAATATAGTGGACTATGCAGTCAAAGCAGTGTGTTTGCCCAACCCTTGTCCCGTTGCTACTATTACTATTAATGTGTCGTGGCGGTTTGTTTTGGCCGGACGTCAACCTCATCAGAGGAGTTCATGAGATGAAATGAATGACGTGATATATGACAGTAGGAAGGGAGGGGGTGAAACTCGGTGCCGGCACATAACCTACTCCTCTCGAATAGCACCAAGGGGTCTGCTCAAGGCTTAACCTCTACGTCCGACGGACGAATCACCTTCAACAGCGTCATATGCCCTCACTCCATACGAGCACTGTGGAGAGGTTTGGAATTTAATCCAGGCTTATGGCACGCAATCTACTGATCAGAAATTGTATACCACCATCTCCCCTACCTTGCCGGCCAACATTCTGATAGTGAAATTTTTTCTACCAACGGGACTCGAACCAGCTAACCTGGGTGTCAGACCGTTTAGACTTTAACGCCTTAACGATCATGGCTACCAGGCGGGCTGATGCAGCCAAAGCAGTATATAATTATTAAGAGAAGGCATGAAAATGGTTTCAAACACGGAATGTAGAATACAGAACACGTTATTTATTCTTCTTCTTCTCCGCCTTCTTCTTCTCCTCCTTCTTGACCTTTTTCTCTATTTATTTGGATCAACACGAGGAAAACACTTAGTTTCCAAGCCAGAAAACGTAATCATGTGCAGTTAAAATCACGACCTAGCCAAAAATCGAATCCAAGTCCTTGTTTATGTAGGTGAAGAGAAGTTTATTAAGAAGAAAACACTTAGTTCCCAAGCCAGGAAACTTAATCATGCGCTGTTAAAATCACGACCCACCCGGAATCGAAGCCAAGGTCTTGTAAACCTAAGGTCAGTATACTAATCATACAGCCAAGGAGCCTTGTATCTAATAAAATCCCTAACCCAGCCTGGAATGAAGTAATCTGAAATATTTAAATCAACCTGATGGAATATTGCTGTAAGATTTTTTAAATATTTTTTTGCTAGTCTTATGGCGACGATGGGACAGGAAAGGCCTAGGAATGGGAAGGAGGCGTCCGTGGCCTCAATTAAGGTACAGCCCCAGCATTTGCCTGGTGTGAAAATGGGGAAACCACGGAAAACCATCCTCAGGACTGCCGACAGTGGGGTTCGAACCCACTCTCCCAAATGCAAGCTCACAGCTCTGCGACTCTAATCGCACGGCCAACTCGCTCGGTAGCTACGTAGTTTAAACGTGCCTGTATCGCATATTTGTAACAAAATGTTCCACAACCTCCTTTGCCTCTTCCCAGTACAGCATGTAGAGAATTGCATTGATCCTTGGGTCTCCCGTGACTAACACTGGCAATGAGTCATGGCTAAATACGTCAACAGGTGGAAGCAGTAATGGCAGGTCATTCCGTAACAGGCTATTCCAATTGTCGTGTAGGGTGTGTGATAGCCGAGTGGCATAGTCACTGGCTTCTGACTGAGCCTCCGCGGCTAAAATGCATGTACGATTTATGAAATTACTCGTTATTCAGATTCCACGTCAAACTGGACGTTCCGGGGCTATTATCACGATATCATTAGAGTAGGAAACTGGATTCAATTACCCATCGAATACTAACAGGGGCTGCCTGGCCGAGGCGGTAAAGGCGTGCTCGGTTCGCCCGGAAGGACGTGGGTTCGAATCCCCGTGAGGAAGTCGTAACATTTAAGAAACGAGATTTCCATTTCCGGACGTGCATATGGCCTTGAGGTTCACTCAGCCTACACCAAAAATGAGTACCAGGGCGTAGAGCTAACCACTCTACCCCATCACGTCCCGCGGTTAACAATGGTGGAAGCCTTTACCTTCCACTCCTCTAAGGGCCTTCATGGCATGTACGGAGGTGTCTTTGTCTTTTTATCAAATACTAATAAGCGCATAAGCCGAACTCCGAGGCGTAGTCGATTAATCGTATCCTCACTGTTCTTATTATTTATATGTGACAACTCGATGTTGTTGGGCTCTGGCACGTTAAAGAACTTCTAGAGGGCAAAATGACACACCCTAGCGTCTCTTAAAATCTATAGCAACTGGAGGAACTTAAACCGGATAACGTTTTTCTTCCTTCTCCGTTTACCGCCAAGGGTTGGTTTTCCCTGGGACTCAGCGAGGGATCGCCCTATACCGCCTCAAGGGCCGTGTCCTGGAGCGTGAGACTTTGCGTCGGTTGATACAACTGCGGAGGAGGATCAGTACCTCACCAGGCGGCCTCACCTGCTATGCTGAACAGGGTCCTTGGCCGGGATTGGAAGGGATAGACAAGGAAGAGGGAAGGATGCGACCGTGGCCTGAAGTTAGGTACCATCCCGGCATTTGTCTGGAGGAGAAGTGGGGAACCCACTTCGAGGATGGCTGAGTTGGGGATCAAACCCACCTCTACTCAGTTGACCTCCCGACGCTGAGTGGATCCCGTCCCAGCCCTCGAACCACTTTTCAAATTTCGTGGCAGAGCCGGGGATCGAACCCGGGCCTCCGGGCGTGGCAGCTAATCACGCTAACCACTACACCACAGAGGCGGACAATAATGTTATTATTATTATTATTATTATTATTATTATTATTATTATTATTATTATTATTATTATTATTATTATAACAGATGGAGTGAACGAACTGACTACGTGGTACGAGTCCTATAGCTTTGAACTTGTTTTACTTTACTCCTTGCCGCTACAGCCCCTTTAGGTCCTTGGCCTCCTGGACAATCTCCACCCACTCTTCTCTGTTGACTGCTCTGGTTCTCTTGAACTTGTGTTCGGGAGACGACATATTCCAGACACACACTCCTCAGTTCCGAAGATTGTTCTCCATGGTTTCCTATTTCCACACTAAGCCAAAGCCGGGGCTGTACCGTAATGAAGACCACGGCCGCTTCCAGCCCATTCCTGGCCTTTTCCCATCTCAGTGTCGCCGAAAACCTGTATGTGTATTGCGACATTATATCACTAGCAAAAAGGATTGATTGATTGATTGATTGATTGATTGATTGATTGATTGATTGATTGATTGATTGATTGATTGATTGATTGATTGATTGATTGATTGATTGATTGATTGATTGATTGATTGATTGATTGATTGATTGATTGATTGATTGATTGATTGATTGATGCGACGAGTGGCAGCATTAATATCTACCTCATCAGACCCAGGAAATGACGTTAGCACAGTGATGACCTATAAAATACATGATCTTAGCTTGTAACTCTCATAATTCATTAAGTGCAACTAGATAATTGTCCCCATCCTGCAGAAAGGCGAGGGTTCCTCGCAATTTTGAAACACTCAGATACTCTGTAGAAGTCTGGACTGGAACCAGGTCAATAACAAACATAGACAAGGACAACCCAAAATAGCTATATCGAAAATTGATAGAAATACATGATATCCAGGTCTATATTCATCCCTCCAAAGGTGCTAAATTCATTACACTCTAACAGAATCCGACTATAATGCACGATATTGACGTGTTTCATACTTAGGTGAAGGGACCTTTAGCCTTATAGTCATGAATCGTAAATAATAATGTTACTGGCTTTACATCCCAATAACTACAGTACTTTTACGCATTTTGGAGACGCCGAGTTGCTGAACTTTTTCCCACAGGAGTGCGTTTAGTACCGACACGGGCCTTGCGTATTTCAGCACATTAAAATGCCACCGGACTGAATGAGGGTCAAACCCGCCAGCTCTATCATCGGCGCCACACAGCTCGACTGCCTTGAAACGATTTGTAAACAGGATACATTAACAAACGTATAGAATATCTTGCAAGGAGATATATACAGCGTGCGTGGGTTTTTTTCAGCAATAAGTTATAACGATGCAAAGTAAGAATGCGAAGTTAAGGGAAATACGCATTTGCAGCAGTTCAAATCACGATTTAAGAACTATCAATAAGCGAAATGAGTGTATAAGTTCAACTTATTCGATCAAGAAAGAACTAAAATATGGGTGACATTTTTATAGTGTTGTAAGCAGAATGGAAGTAATTTCTAAGTTCGGGAACTATGAATGTTATCAACTCTGTGTCTATGACGTACCCTGCGGTATTACGTGTAAAATAGTACGCAACCCAACATTATTTAAATTGTTCTACGTTCCTAAACATTGTTTTTCTGCGTGTTTACAGTTTATTTCTTGTTTAAATACTTCTGAACGTTGCAGTTGAGAATTTTATTATGAAACGTATAGGTCTACATTTATATTAGTGATATATTTTCCAATTTCCAAATGCATTGTCTTGAGAAGTGATGCTTTCCAAAACTGCAACCTAATTGAAAATAAAATTTAAAGGAAATTCTTGTATCAGCAGAATGTGGACGCTACTTTAACTATACAAATCAGATGTGAATGTTTTATCTCTTCGTAAACGATGACCTCTCCATATGAATCTCAAATAAATTAAATTCAAATCAGCATCAGCACCCTCAAACAACCCCAAGTTAATGAGCAGTTTGAAAAGAACGTGGATGACAACGGATTTTCGAATGGTTAGGACTGAATTTTACCTGTCGTCAGCACTGTTGTGTCACAGGTAAATACATTTTGCGTCATCTCTCAAGTAACCAGGTAGATCTGCATCCTGAAACACGATTTTCCAAATTTAGTCCACGACCGGCGGTTGAAACAAAGAAATGGACTCAGCCCCGTAGCCAGCCTTACAGTGCAGGGCGAACATTGGTTGAACTGTTTTTCAGAAGGTGCATCAATATTCCCACATAAAACATAATAGGAAATACGGTCTTAAATAAAAATGATTCACCCCCAGTTATTAATCCGGCACTCATTTTTTGGTGTAAGCCGAGTAAACCTCCAGGAGCTGAAATATTGTTTCTCAAATTTTTCGACTTCCTGGCGGGGAATCAATCAATCAATCAATCAATCAATCAATCAATACTCTTCTGCATTGAGGGCAGTCGCCCACGTGGCAGATTCCCTATCTGTTGTTTTCCTAGCCTTTCCCTAAATGATTTCAAAGAAATTTGAAATTTATTGAACATCTCCCTTGGTAATTTTTTTTTTTTTTTTTTTTTTTGCTATTTGCTTTACGTCGCACTGACACAGATAGGTCTTATGGCGACGATGGGATAGGAAAGGCCTAGGAGTTGGAAGGAAGCGGCCGTGGCCTTAATTATGGTACAGCCCCGGCATTTGCCTGGTGTGAAAATGGGAAACCACGGAAAACCATCTTCAAGGCTGCCGACAGTGGGACTCGAACCCACTATCTCCCGATTACTGGATACTGGCCGCACTTAAGCGACTGCAGCTATCGAGCTCGGTCCTTGGTAATTTATTCCAATCCCCTTAATATAAACGAATATTTGCCCCAATGTGTCCTCTTGAATTTTTTAACTTTATCTTCACATTGTGGTTTTTCCTACTTTTAAAACACCACTCAAACTTATTCGTCTACTAATGCCATTCCAAGCCATCTCTCCGCTGACAGCTCGGGACATACCACTTCGTCGAGCAGCTCGTCTTCTTTCTCCCAAGTCTTCCCAGCCCAAACTTTGCAACATTTTTGTAACGCTATTCTTTTGTCGTAAATCACCCAGAACAAATCGAGCTGCTTTTCTTTGGATTTTTTCCAGTTCTTGAATCAAGTAATCCTGGTGAGGTTCCCATACACTGTAACCATACACTGTACTTGGGGCCTTACCAGAGACTTATATGCCCTTTCCTTTACATCCGTACTACAACCCCTAAACACCCTCATAACCATGTGCATAGATCTGTACCTATGTCCTTTTGGGTGAGCCGACCACGATTTTGCCTCCTCTGTTATGCATTCCCCAAGAGAGGGTATAGATGGAAATGAAATTACACGGCGCATGGTTTTTAGCGCCGGGAGTGTCAGAGGACATGTTCGGCTCGCCAGATGCAGGTCTTTGGATTTGACGTTCGTAGGCGACCTGCGCGTCGTGATGAGGATGAAATGATGATGAAGACAACACATACACCCAGCCCCCGTGCCAGGAAAATTAACCAAGTTATAGATGGAAGTTAAAGTATATGCTAAAGTGCTTCTGCCGCTTACCCCACACTACAGTGACTCTATATCTACAGCGTGGCCAAGTCCATGTTTTAGCCAAGTACTCAAACAGTTGATAGATGAAAGGGACTGATATTATTATTGTTTCAATAAAGAATAGACTAGGTCAATGTTTTAATATGTTATTGATTTTGGTTATGCTGTGTGTATATAGGCATATCAGTATTTGTTATATTCAGAGTCTGACTACCTGACGTAAGACTTCAAGCCTACAAGTCACAATTACTGAAGAGGTTAGAAATTCTGAGTTGATAGCTGTGCCTATAATAACATTTATATTATAATACATGTGGCATGAAAGGTTAAAGTCATTGCCTTGAATAATGTATGTGATGACTGTAAAGTTCGCCTACATTTAAATTTAAAAATATAACATTACCATAATCCAGGTTCCATAGTTTTACATATCAGAATATACAACGCAGTATCGTCAAACTATACATACCCATGCACTTTTTTATATGTGACTTATCGGTCTTTATATAATATTAACACATGCAGAAGATAGAAAATAACATTTGTTAACCGAAATGTAGACAAAATTGTATTACCTAGCTCCATATTTATGTTAACATAATATACTGTACCATTTTACTCGTGGTACTAATGGAAATAATAACGAAAACCAGCTACTCTTTAGTGGTGAAAACGACCAATTGCCATGGTCCCCGGGTTGTGTATAGTGCTCCTTCAATGATGGCTACGGTTTGATCCCCGGAATGAGGAATTAAATATTAGTATCACTATACAGCAGGCCTATCGTTTGAGAAAATACTACTTGTTGCTCGGTGAAAACAATCAGTTATCCTGGTCCCGAACTACTTGTATTCAGGACTCAATTATCGACCACCCATGGTACGATCCCCATGATGTGCGACTAATTCTGTACCCAGTTTCAGCTAGTACTGGTAGATATACGCAGTATTTTAAACATTCTATTTGCTCCTATCGCTTTGCTAATACTTTATTATTACCGTTATCATTACCTTCTTCTTTATCTACTACTCTTCCCACAACTGTGGGGTTGTAGGTGGGAGCTACGTCACACATATGTAGATTTGGTCCTGTTTAACGTCCAAACGGCCGGATGCTCTTCCCGACGTAAATTCTATATTGAGGGATGTAATCACTATTGCGTGTTTCTGTGATGATTTGTAGTGTAGTATGTTGTCTGAATATGAAGAAGAGAAGGTTGGGACAAACACAAGTACCCAGTCCCAAAGCCCGAGCTATTAAAATATTTCATCCGGCCGGGAATCGAACCCGGAACACTCTGGACCGAAGGGCAGTACGCTGACCATTCAGCTATGGAGTCGGACTATTACTGTTATCATTATTGTTCCGAGGTATCTGTGGAACAGCAGAGGTGAAAGAAGGTGCGGGCTGGAATAGGTCTCAACTACCAAATTAAAGTTAATTTAAAACTTTAACAAAGGTTATATTTTCTTTTCAAAATCAACAAATAACAAAGTATAATAGGTACCAAGTAGCAGAACAACAAATTAAGAAATTACAGATTACAGTTCGTTACAAGTTTTGGGCTTCGAGCCCCAGAATTACAATCCTTGAGCTATGAGCCCAACTTTACCAATGTACCCAGTTCATACAAAGGGGCAGAAAACCCGAATCATGCCAAGGAGCACTTGCTCCCAATTACCATGTTAAGCCTCCTAGAGGCACGTTTCACACCCAAGAAAGAGCAGATGCGCTCTCAATGTCTTCAAGCCTATTTAAGAGGCCATAAACTGACTTTACACTAACTGCCCTCAAGACACACATACAGTGAAACAGGGGTATCTAATACCCAATCTACGGGGCCTTCGCAGGAAGGAAAACAAAACGGGTTAAGTAAATGGCCCAAAATACAAAATTGAATGGAGGCGATAACTTGCACTTCTACACAAGGTTTTTGTCTAAAACCTATGTGGCGCTAGGCCGATCATTCAGGGGCTAATCCCAAGCTAGGGAGGTGACACGTATGAGAAAACTTACTACATTAAAGAAGAGAAGAACGGTTATGAAAACGTAGTCACCTCCTTTTCAAAATGAAGGGGAGTTCGAGAGGGTGAAGCACTCTCTATCCCCGCTTTACAGTTCAAGAAATAGTAGTTTTTACATAGATAGCAAAAAGGAATTACATTTTATGGAAGATGGATTACATTTTAAAGGTTTCGAACCTTCTCCGAGAGTTAAACTGCTGAGCTAGCAAGAAATAAAGATGTTAACAGGCCATTACCTTGTTGAAAAACTTCGGCTTGAAGAAAGAGGCGCTTCCCGCCCCCTGCTACATATTCACACACTAAGAGAGATGTTACTGAAGTGGCCCCGAGACCAGAAAATCAGCAGTTTTTATACCCTCGTGGAAAGTTCGAGACTTTTCATGAATGATAACAACCCGCCCACAAACGTTTATTGGATAACAGCAAAAAATAATACACAAGACGAGGAAGAAACACCTTATTGGTGGAAAATTAATTACAGAAATTCTTGATTGGCTACATTAAAAACAGGTGGAAAGAAAGGATTTATATTGCCAACCCACAAACCACAGAACAAAATTTAGTAAAACCAAAACTTAGGAATACAAAAGTTCTTCAGGAGAGTACATTCCTTTACACCAGAGTGCGTTATCATAGTTTTGGTAGAGACATCTGTTAGAGAATGTCCAAACTTCTTGATACGGAGCAAACAAACACAAATCGAAATAGACACAGTTCAGAACACTTCAAAATTACCAAATTTACAGTAGTGACATCTTCCGAGAAACCGTTGAGTTAATACAGTTTGTTAAAGTTCAGGCTTTCTCCTGTAGAGGAGTTTCAACTGGCGCAATATTTGAACTAGCGGCGTGGAGGTGTACCGCCCGGTACAATTATAATGAATAACCATAAATGTTTGAATTCGAGAATATATCAGTTATAATATACTGTGAAAATGAATGAGACATACAGTAAATGATAGGGAGTGATCTTTTCTGTAACTGTCGTTATGTCTAGGTTTCAGGAAAAACAAATATTTTTGGAGATATTTGCAAATATGTGAAAAATAATGTAATCGTGAAAATCTATTATTTTTCCTTACATGGTAAAAGAGCATAAAACGTAAAAGATTGGAAATTTTATTCCAAACTATTTCGTTATGTATAGGTTTTTGATAAGGTGAATATTAGCGAAGAAATCTGACATTTATTGTCTTGGCCTCCATAAAATTACTAACCCATTTCGTTATTGTTGTTACCATTATAATGCATGAGACAACTCTACTTGTTGCTGGGAGCGTCTTATAACGTGCTACCTTCAGAGCTGAAAACAAGCAATTGTCCAATTTCATTTTAAAACACTTTCCGGATCTGTTTCTTAATCCATAAGCATAACAAACGGGCGTTATTTTCTTCAAAACTCAGACCTCAGAAATACGTAAATTCACATACATTTCAAAACTAATAATACTAAACCATCTTCTGTGTTTAATAAAAACATATTTTTGGTTGTATTAAGGTTAAAACAGGTAGCCTGTAGTTCGCTGAAATTGCATAAAGAGTGATCTTAACATCTTACCCTGTGGGGAATAGCTTACATACGTTTAAATCAGCTGACAGGACATTTGGCTAAAACATGGCGGACCCAATAAGAATGAAGCACTCGTTGGCCACGCTGTACATATAGAGTCACTGTACCCCACACTTATGGGGTCGCGGGTGCGGGCTGTGCCGCGCATATGGATTTGGCCCTGTTCTACATCCAGATGTCCTTCCTGGCGCAAACTCTATGTCCGGGGATGTAATCAATATTGCACGTTTCTGTAGCGGTTGGTAGTCTGGTATAGTGTCTGAATATGAAGAAGAGAATTTTGGGACAAACACAAACACTCAGCCTCGAGCCAGAAGAATTAATCAGACGCCATTAAAATCCCCGACCGACCGGGAATCGAATCCGGAGCCCTCTGAACCTATGGCTTCAACGCTGACCATTCAGCCAAGGACTCAGGGGCTAAGGTAATGCCACTATATATGCAATAACAGGAACAAAACTAAAACGTTGGTGGTCAGACTGATTTGCCATTGGAGAGCAGTATAATTTCAAACAAAAGTACAGAGGAGGTGAGTATACCAGCGATGAAGTGAATGGAAGAGAGAAGTGAAAGGGAGAGTGAAGGGACTGGTATTCATAATGGGCACTCTGTAATTTCGTACAATGCTATGTGTACATACAATCACGCCATATATTCTCACGTTCACATTAATATATCTAAGAATCAACCAATTGCATTTGAGCTAGGCGGGGTGAAAATTACGCCAGTACGAGCAATGTCCGTCCTGGACTCCCCTCCGCCCCTGGCTATGTGCTTGAATGAAAGTAGGATTATTTCTTTTTGAAATGGGTTGCATTAAAGGACAAATAATAACAGTTATTCGGCTAATGTGATTACTGATTAGTACAGTACTGTATTTAAAACTACATATTTGAAGCCAATACATTGTCCTAAATGTAAGCCTACTGTTTATGTTGGCCAGTCTCGTAGTGTAGGGGCGGACTACGAAAGGTAAAGACTACGCAAGCATTCGATTTATCATTCTATGTAAACAATGGTTTCGGTACTTACCTTTTAACTGAAGATACATCACTTCCATCATTACAGGACCGGTCGAAAGTTTGGGGTTACATAAAGAAATCCTGAAATGTCATCTAGAACCTAAAATTGTGCCTCTAGACTTCTGTAAAAAAAGTCTGAGCTCTTACATCTAATAGGGCATATGCCGCCTGATTGCACTGAGTTAGACTAAGTATTGTAGAGGTTATGAATTTTTAACTGTTGGAAGGTCACACTAAAAAATCAGTTTTTTAAATATGACGTACTGTATGCTCTAATTGGTTGCAAGTATTACCACCAACATTTTTGGTAGACTTAGTAATAGTTAGGGGTCGTTTTAGTACAAATATTCAAATTCCGGAAAAATGTGGCACCTTCTGATTGTGTGTTTTTAAGCAGTGCCAGAATGGTCGAATTTTCCTTGTTCTTGTCATATGTCGCAGGGTGAGCTATCGACATCAGAAATTAGTTCTTGGATGCCATATATGTAGTGTGCAGGTGAAACTATCAGGGAAGATAAGTCTAAAAACCTTGGACCTTACATGACACGGCTTTGAAAAAAAACAAGCCGAAAACCCGTCGTCACATTTTTTTTTAAAATTTATATCTGTACTGAAATGAATCTCCCTGCCCACATATTGCTAAGCCCACAAAACATCGTGCTGATAATATTTGCAATCAATTAGAGCATAAAGTGATGATAAACGGGGTTAAAAGTCAGGTTGTGAGTTTCACAAATAGGAAAAGTCCTCTCAGTTTTAATTACTGCGTTGATGGGGTGAAAGTTCCTTTTGGGGATCATTGTAAGTATCTAGGTATTAATAAAAGGAAAGATCTTCATTGGGGTAATCACATAAATGGGATTGTAAATAAAGGGTACAGCTCTCTGCACGTGGTTATGAGGGTGTTTAGGGGTTGTAGTAAGGATGTAAAGGAGAGGGCATATAAGTTTCTGGTAAGACCCCAACTAGAGTATGGTTCCAGTGTATGAGACCCTAACCAGGACTACCTGATTCAAGAACTGGAAAAAAATCCAAAGAAAAGCAGCTCGATTTGTTCTGCGCCATTTTCGACAAAAGAGCAGAGTTACAAAACTGTTGCAAATTTTGGGCTGGGAAGAACTGAGAGAAAGAAGAAGAGCTGCTCGGCTAAGTGGTATATTCCGAGCTGTCAGCGGAGAGATGGCGTGGAATGACATTAGTACACGAATAAGTTTGAGTGGCGTTTATGAAAGTAGGAAAGATCAAAATATGAAGATGAAGTTGGAATTCAAGAGGACAAACTGGGGCAAATATTCATTTATAGGAAGGGGAGTTAGGGATTGGAATAACTTACCAAGGGAGATGTTCAATAAATTTCCAGTTTCTTTGAAATCATTTAGGAACAGGCTAGGAAAACAACAGATAGGGAATATGCGACCTGGGCGACTGTCCTAAATGAAGATCAGTATTGATTGACAGATTGATTGATTGAGATTGATTGCACTGTATTTCCAAAAATGTTGATTTTTCGTGTGAACTTCCAAGAGTTAAAAATGCATAACGCCTACAATACTTGGCCTAACTCAATGAAATCAGGCAGCATATGCCCTACTAGGTGTAGAAGCTCGTAAAAATAATTACGTAGAGGCGCGCGGCTGTGAGCTTGCATCCGGGAGATAGTAGGTTCGAATCCCACTATCGGCAGCCCTGAAAATGGTTTTCCGTGGTTTCCCATTTTCACACCAGGCAAATGCTGGGGCTGTACCTTATTTAAGGCCACGGCCGCTTCCTTCCAATTCCTAGGCCTTTCCTATCCCATCGCCGCCATAAGACCTATCTGTGTCGGTGCGACGTAAAACCCCTAGCAATAATAAAAAAAATAATTACAGAGGTCTAGGGGCACAGTTTTATGTTCTAGATGACATATCATGGTTTCGTTATGTGGTCCTAAACTTTTGACCGGTACTGTAAGATGAGGCTCGGATATGCATGCTATGCAAACCATTTACTCAGAATTAATGCCATTGAATTTCCAATCTGTCCATTCAGATCTCTATGAGGTTGCAGATCTGAATCACTTCTAGAAAATATAACAGCAAGAAAATTTGTACCAAGCGCTCGCAAAATTACGTGTACCCCTACCAACTTCATTTCCCTACCTTTTAAGTTCTGATGCCAAAATATACCTTCATATAGTTCAGTTTGAGAGCTGGCAGCATAGTCCTTCGGACAGAATGCCAATTTAATATTTATTTACTTTTAGAAAGGGCCTTGTCATGGGACTGTGTTGTTGCCTTTGTACTGTTTGTGTAAAAAATATTACTAGTAATTTTGCTATCTGTTTAACATCGTACTAATAAAGTTGGGCTTTAAGATACACTGATATAGGTAAGTACTTTGTAAGTAATGACTGTGGTTTTAAGCAGGGTACTGTTTTTGTATTTGCTTAATGTGAAAATGAGAATCCAAGGGAAACCATCTTCAGGGTTTTCGACGGTGGGAATTCAACGCCACCATCTCTCGAATGTGAGTCTACAGCTACATGACTAGTACCACGTAGTCACCTCACTCTGAAAAAGCAACTTAAGCTCTAGAGGCCCGGGACATTTTTGGGGTCAAGTCTTACAGAATGTATTGGACCAATTATACGTGCACCACGATGTAGTAATCAATCATGAAATGGCAATACAGACACGAATATATACAGGGTGGTTAGAACGTGAACCTGGAATATGAGCGTTAGAGGGTTGCTCATGCTGATAAATAATTTGAAAAAATTAATTCGATATCTCGCATCGTTGTTATTTTATGAGCTGCTGAAACTAGCCTATCAGATCACATCGCGGGCGAATTCAAATATGCGTTAAGAGGTAGTGATGCTAAAGCTGTACGTGACCTAATACCACTTGAGATTACCAATCGAGAAAACAATCTTCGCCATGGGGAAAGATTTGAACGCTGACGTCCCAGGTGATAAGATCGCGCCATAGCAAGCACGTTACGGTGGCACCAGTTGAAACCCACGGTGTGTTGGTGTTTGATAATGATATCTCGTCATGGCTCCGGACCATGTGCAGATTTAGCAACATAGCCTCGCAAACCCCATTTGAATTCGCCCGCTAAGTGATGTGATTGGCTAACTTCAGTAACTTATGAAATGACAACGATGGTGCGTCAAGGCCACCCGACAGGCTGCAGTGGAACCAGGGAACATCAAGACACGTTTTTTACTGTAACAGTTCAGCGAACCCTTCTGCGAATGGGGCTCCGGAGTAAACGGAAGATGACTGCACCCATGCTAACACAGGTGTATCGACGAAAAAGACTGAAATTTGCTCGAAATTTTGGTGGCTGGACCGTTGCTGATTGGCGGCGGGTAGCCTCTTCCGACGAGTCACGATTTTCAGCTGCATCGATCTGGTTATGAATCCATCCTCAGCGATCACGTTCACGCGTGCATGACGACTGCCTTTCTTCGGGAGCATGGGATCTTCGGACATGATAATGCACCTTGTCACACGGCTATACGTGTCCTCACGTGGCTGGAAGAGCACGATCAAGACTTCAAAGTTCGTTCCTGGCCCCCAAATAGCCCCGATCTCAGTCCACCACCTCTGGGACCAGTTTGATCGTCGTGTTCGTAGTTTATGTCCTCTGCCACGCACCTTTCAACACTTGTGGGACGTACTGCGGACAACATGCTTCCAGATACCCATGGAGACCTATCAGCACCTGACTGAGTCACTGCCAGCACGTACAGCTTGATTACTCTGTAGACACTACCAGGTGGTCGTATGCATGTGATTCGACTGTGTAAATATGTAGGCCATGTGTGTGGTATGCTTTTTAAATAAATTTTCCAGTCATTATTTCAATCATTCATTCTTTAGAGAAGCTTTCTGATTAGCGGAGAAGTGTCCGGCTCCATGGCTAAATGGTTAGCGTGCTGGCCTTTGGTCACAAGGGTCCCGGGTTCGATTCCCGGCAGGGTCGGGAATTTTAACCATCATTGGTTAATTTCACTGGCACTGGGTGTATGTGTCGTCTTCATCATCATTTCATCCTCATCACGACGCGCAGGTCACCTACGGGTGTCAAATCGAAAGACCTGCCCCTGGCGAGCCGAACATGTCCTCGGACACTCCCGGCACTAAAAGCCATACGCCATTTCATTTCAGCGGAGAAGTAAACTTACTTCAGTGCTTGACAATGAATAATGTAACAACTGGCGTCTCCATTCCTTTTGTGCCTAGCTCTAACTGTATTTTGGCGAGAGTCAGCGAAGTGACATTCAAACAACACCAAGATAAAGATGTTTCCAAAATTTGAAGCGGAAATACATACTCAATATTTTTTCCCCTGCGGGAATTCTCATGTTAAACCTCAGTGTTTAAAAGAAAACACCAGATCCCAGCAGGTTAATAGCAACAAAATATCAAAAGAAAATTACGTCAAAAATAAAGAAGGTTGATGAAAATATTTCTAGACCACCGAATATGTTTTTTAATTTATTTTTACAATTTGCTTTACGTCGTACCGACATAGTGTCGTATCCCGGCCAACAGGTGAGACGCCGAGCGGTGAGTGGAATCACCTGATGGCTAACAACAGTACTAAAAACGAAAGGGATATAAGATGGTAATTTATAGGCGTTAGGTAAGTTGGTTGTTAAGAGTTGAAACTCATATGATTTCCTATATATGTGCGTATATTGACAGATGATGTACAAAGAATATACACGTACAATTGAAGTCGGTCACGTATTGTGACGTACTGGAACTAGCCTTCCTCAGAACGGCTACTCCAAGTAAATGCAAGTGGACTCTAAAGCATTAGAGTCCCACTGAAATGCTAAGCGATGTTAAAAACAGAGTATCGTGAAATCTCACAGAGATTCCTCAAGCTTTAAGTTGCCAACTACGATAAAACCCAGAAGAACTCGGGCTTAAGTCGAGAATCAAAGTATGAATGGTGAATACCAAGTGTTAGCACCACCGTTCAACCTGATCTACTAAGAAATATTCTAAGTAGCGAGACCGCTTGGAGAATTGATCGCAACCCTCTAACGTGAGCGGAAGGCAAGGCTCCCAAAGCGAAGACTAATGCAATAAGACGCTTGTTCCTTCAATTACATACGTATTTAAAGGGACTAGCAATATGATATGAGGTTCTCCCCTCCTCTCAGATAAAGCCTTACTGGCTTACTATTGGTGCTACCACCTCCCCCATGTATCTCAAATCCCACACTATGCACGTGGCAATATTTATTAACATGAACTTGACTTCTCGCCCTTAAACCTATGCTCATAAAATAACTTCCCCATTTCTAATAATTGTCATCATAAACATGACACTGCGTCCCGTTTCACTTAATTGGGTCGCCCATTATTTTTAAGTATCGTATCCTTCAAACTACCCCCATTTTCTTGCCATCTCCAGACGACAGGACGTGACTTTTTAGATTTGTCCGTATCGACTTCCTCGTGAGACCTCTTGACCTCACACAACTCTGTTTTTAACTGTCATTCTATATCACCCCCAACACATGGCTGCTCAGACAGCAAGGCCAATGGATTGAGTTACAAAAATAATCACTATGTATTACTTATGTGCTGCTACTTGATGAAGGTTCGTGTCCCTGGACATGACACCTCCCCCCTTAGGAAAGAAACTAGTTGCCACACATGCAACTGGTTTCCACCTGAGTACACGTACATACAGGGTTAATTACCGCATGTACCTTACATAGCACATTACATTTTAGCAATATTACATTACATTTCATAGATACACTTCAACTTATTACATTTTGACATTAATACAATTCTCTTTACCCTTCATACAATTAATGTTCATAATACATTTCACATTACAATTAACATATTTTTTCACAGTAAACCATATTGCATTAATACATTTCAATTCATATATTCCACAGTACATGTAGTACTTAATATAACACAGTTTAGATTTAACATCTAATACATATCAATTTATATGTTTCACAGTACATATAACATTTCATTTTTTATTTCACAGTACTGATATAACTCATTTACATTTTTCATTTCACATTTTACAGTGATTAATACATATCAATTTATATATGTCACAGTACATATAACACTTCATTTTTTTTTCATTTTACAGTACTTAATATCACTCATTTACATTTCACATTTTTTTCATTTCACATTTCACAGTAATTAACACATATCAATTTATATGCTTCACAGTACATACAACCTTACCTTCCAGCCTTCTCTGGTCGGTTTTTACTTCCGTACCAAACTCTTGGAATGGCCGGCTTCGAGATTGCAATAGCAACTCGGTTCCCCTGACTATACTTCTTGAGTAAGTCTTACAAACTTGTGCAGTCACTGCTGACACATTATCCGTACCAAACTCATAGGAATGGACGCTTGGACCGTGCCTCTCTCGACACGTCCGAACTGTGCCTCCTTAGGCCAGTCTCACAAATTTTTGTGCAGTCATTACTGACACATAACCCGTACCAAACTCATAGGAATGGACGCTTGGGTCTTGCCACCCTCGACAAGCCCGAACTGTGCCTCCTTAGGCCAGTCTCACAATTCTTGTGCAGCTATTACTGACATTACCCGTACCAAACTCATAGGAATGGACGCTTGGGTCTTGCCTCCCTCGACAAGCCCGAACTGTGCCTCCTTAGGCCAGTCTCATGAAATTTTACCTTAACATAAGGTTGCCTGTTCGACTCTGCCCCTTGGCAAGTCTTTTTTTTTTTTTCGTACTTTAACAATTTTAAAGTTACATTTGTTACATTACAGCCTTAACACTGTCTTACTAGTGATTCATTACTTATACAATGGTCATTGAAATTTTTTTTACTTTACTAATGTGGTTATGTTCCCTCTTTATTGCCTCCTTGGCTCTCTGATGAGAGACCTTTCATTAAGCTCTATACTGGAAGTAGTAAGATCTGTCATACTTCTACCCCTGCGCTCATTTACGCGCTTACCTCTTACATACTCCTGTCTATCAAAGTGCACTGTAACGTCCTCGTCTGAACAATGTGAGTTAGGACCATTAATTATAGTTTGGCGGATACATACCTTTCCGCAACACTCATCTCCTAGCTCTGACAGTTTATGAGCAAGTGTAAATCTTTTGCAACATCTTTTGCAACAACAGCAGGAACATAATAATAACAAAATAACAGCAATTGTTCCTCCACCTATATAAGACAGAAAATTCAACTTATCCAATTTATGATTTTGCTTTAATTCATCCTCCTGTTCAAGTATTAATTTTTCAACTGCCTCTACTTTATGACTTGCTAATTTTAATTCCTCTGCATGGTGAAGTACATTTACCAACGGTATCTTTCCTTCATCCTGCAATTGACTCAATTTAGTGTTAATTCCTAAATGATCGCAACAGTCATACTGTAACAATAGATCAGGTACAAACCCTTGATCTTTGGTACTATTTGTTTTAATTACATTTGAAGATTGAATTTTTGATTTTGGCCCAAAGGCCGTACATCTATTAAACATTGTTATTATTCCTGTACCTGTTAACTTAGCATCACTTGTGTGCAGCTCTTGACATACTACTGTTATTTTTACCTCCCGTGGAGCGATATAAATCCATTTATTTTCTCTTAAGGGAAACCACATTACTTCTTGTACTCTAATTACATTTTTTTGACAATCTTGTGGCATAACCTGTGCCCCTGTCAACAATTTTACTACACATTCCTCATGTGAATGAGCTAGTTTGATAGCAAACTCTTGTTTGCATACCTTAAGTTTATCATTCAACCTCTTACAATTATTAATTTGATTTTCAGTTAACATTACATAATTTTGCCTGTTCTGGTCCAAAAGAATAAATTCATTTTCACTATTAATAAAAACAAAGTTGTCTACCTCACCATTCACTCTTGTTGGGAATGGTATAACCTTAATAAGATCATATTTTACCTTATCTACCAAAGGTACCTTTACAATGTAACCAAGTATTTCTTTAGTAATGAACACTTCAATCTCTGCTATTCTAGTTATTAAATAGCCATAAGCCAGTCTCAACTCAACAGGTAATGTCATTCCTGGTGGGAAATTATTCTGTGCCTTTGAAAACGACTTTATTATATCACTAGGACTTATAATCTGAGGTTGTAAGACTCCCTTTTGAGCCAACATTATTCCATTTAACAGAATCTCATAATGATCTTTTAATTGCGCTAAGAATCCTTGCGTGTCAATTAAATGCCTATTGACCGCGATTTCAATCTCCGTTCTCCTAAATGCGCTTTCTATTTGCTCAGTCTCATCCTTCAGATATCCCCGTATTGTTGCTATATTATCGCTTAATTCTTTTTCGTTCTTAGCGACGTCATACAATGAGCTATTCATTGATTGTAACGTACTTTTTACTACAATCATCTGTTCTTTCGCGACTTTCAACATCGACAAATTCTCTGATTCAAGATCCTTAATGTGACTTTGATAATAGGCTGCATCCTGCGAATCTAAGGTTCCGAATAAAATTTTAGCAATACTTCCTACAAAATTAAGAACTCCTCTCTTCATTCTATTTTGATCTGAATTTTCCTTCTCCTCAGTCTTAGTTGTTTGTCTTATTAATTCACGCAAATTTTGAGTTTTATTTAATTGCATAATTAAAAGCTTTACCTCATTCTCACACGTATGTGTTAAATTTACTTCCAGTTCTGAACACAATCTCATGGTTCTCTGAATGTATTTCTTACCAACATTATACGCATCATTTAACGCTTCTAAATTTACATAAGTTACTACCTTCCATTCAGTGTTATAGAGTTGAACTTCACCTAGCTTGTCGAAATAAACCCCTGGGGTGGACTCATATGGTTGGAGCTGGAAATCAATTGCCTTTCCTCCTTTCGTAAATATCGCCATCACTGCGATCGCCGCTGCTATCAGCGCCATTGACCTGCAAGTAACAGATTTGTGTTACCTTGCGTTGCCTATAATTTATTACTGGTTGTTCACAATGTATTTACATACAATTTTCCTTCTCATTTAAATATATAACTTTAATCGGTTACTGTGTACTGTAACGCGCTTCCCTCGCTTATTCATATTCAAAACGCAGTTCACTCCTGAAACTTCCTGTACTGTGTACGGGCCAACAAAGTTTGGACTTAATTTTTTGCTACGACCTCGCCTTACTGAATCATTTCTTAAAAGAACTTGGTCTCCTAGCTTAAACGTTACTTCGTTTATTCTTGTATCATACTGGACTTTATTTTTCAACTTGGTTTCTATTAGAGTTTTACGTGCTACCTCGTGACTTTCTCTAAGCCTTCGAGCTAATTCCTCCACATAGCTTTCGTGTTCATTATAATTCTTCTCGTTTGGTTTTCTCTGCAATGTCCCTGGTATATTCGCCTTTCTTCCAAATACTAATTTAAATGGTGTGAAATTAGTTGACGTACTTTTCGTTGTATTGTATACAAAAGTTGCCATTGAAATGAACTTATCCCAATCGTCTTGGGTTCCACATACATAGTGTCTCAAAAATTCAGCTAATACTGCATGAGACCTCTCTAAACTTCCGTTTGACTGTGGCCTAAATGCGGCAGTATGAATCTTCCTAATATTTAATAATCTACATAATTTCTTCATTACTTCGCTCAAAAAGTTGCTACCTTGGTCAGTTAATATTACACTTGGTATTCCAAATGTTCGTACTACATTGTCCATCAATGCCCTTGCAATTGTCTCTGCTTCTTGATTTTTCATTGGCACTGCTACTAAGTACTTCGATAACTGATCTTGACACGTTAAAATAAATTTGTTTCCGTCGAGTGTAAGTGGAAGTGGTCCAACCACATCTAACGCTATTTTCTCAAACACAATCTGCGGTGTGTCTGTGATAACCATACTCGCCTTCGTATCTGGCTTCGTAAACTTATTAGTTTGACATGAATGACATGATCGAATGTATTGCTCTACATCTTTCTTCATTCCTGGCCACTCAATATAATCTTTTAACCTAGCATACGTGCGTGTAATGCCTTGGTGTCCTCCAACTAAAGATGCATGAAATTCTTTCATAATCTCTTTCTTTTCATCCTCTGTTAATTTCTCTGTGAATTTCTCATCTGTTTCCATTTCTGAAACTTCTTCTTGTTCCACCTCATCTAATTTGTGTATTCTGCTCAGTGCGTCTGCATTTGTATTTAACTTTCCTTGTTTATAAACAACATCGAAATCGTATTCTGCTAACTTCAATTTAAATTTTAGCAATCTTGAGGTTGGATCTTGCACATTAAATACCCATTTAAGTGGTTTATGATCCGTCACTACAGTGAACTTTCGTCCTAAGACATACGGTCTAAAATACTTTACTGCAAATACAATTCCTAACATTTCCTTTTCTGTTGTTGAATAATTTCTTTCTGCCTTATTCAATACTCTAGATATGTATGCTACTGTCAAATCGCTTCCTACCTTCCCTTGCGACAATACTGCGCCTAACGCTTCATTGCTTGCATCGGTTGTTACAATAAACGGCTTCTCGAAATCTGGATATTGTAAAATCGGATACGTTATCAACTTATTCTTTAAAGTCTGAAATGCTTCCTCTTGTTTAGTTTCCCATTTATAGTCTACTTCTTTCTTTAAAAGTTCATACAGTGGTTTAGCAATTTTGCTATAATTTGGTATAAAACGTCTGTAATATCCCGATAATCCCAAAAATCCCTTAAGTTGTTTCGTGGTCGTGGGTTGAGGAAAATCTCTAACTGCTTGTATTTTCCTTTCATCTGGTTTTACACCTTCACTGGTAATTACATGACCTAAGAATGAAACTTCTGGTCGTAAAAATTCGCATTTACATGGCTGAATGCGTAACGAACTTTCTCTTAACTTCTGAAAAACGTCAATCATTTTACTATTATGATCTTCCACTGAATCGCCATGAATTATAATATCATCAAGATAACAAAGGCATTTTATCCCATTTACTCCCGCCAATACATTTGTCATTAATCTCATGAACGTTGCTGGGGCCGATTTCAAACCCATGGGCATCCTTTTATATTCGAAATGCCGATCTAACGCTGAAAATGCAGTCTTTTCAATATCCTTTTCCTCTACTTCAACTTGATGGTAGCCACTGGCTAAATCAATCGTTGAGAAATATTTCGCCTTCCCTAGCGAGTCAATTAATTCTGTAATACATGGTATAGGGTATACGCTACCGATCGTAATATCGTTTAAACGTCTGTAGTCGATCACGACCCTCCATTTCTGAGTCCCTGATGCATCTATTTTCTTTGGGACGAGCAATAAGGGGCTACTCCACGGGCTGATTGACGGTTGAATAATGTCATCCCTTAACATCTCATCTACCCGTTTCCGTACCTCCTCCTTTTGACTTTCGGGTATTCTGTACGGTCTTGAATACACAGGTGGGTGATTCTCTAACGTAGGTATAGAATGTTTCAATAATGGTGTACATGAAAGCTTATCTCCCTCTAAATAAAATATATCATTAAATTCTGAGCATATTTCAAAGATCTTTTCTCTATCACTCCTTGGCATATGATCTGCCCTAATTTGTTCGATTACCCTCTGAGTTCTCGATGCTGTACACTGCTGTGTGTCACTTTTTTCTACTTTCATTACGTGCGCAATTTCGTCTTGTCCTATGTCATACATTTGTATTCCTGGGCAAGGAATTTCTACTGTTTCTTCCGTGGTGTTGAGCACTGAAACTATCGCCTTATTATTTCTAACTTGTGTTATACAGCTTGCGAGTATTACGCCTGTCTCCAATTCTTGTTTCTCAATTATTCCTTCAGTTAAATTTCCTTCCACATCAACTTCTACAATAGTTTCGGTTCTAGGAAGTAAGGTTATTACTTTAGCTTCTCTAGCTCCTATTTGATGTTTATCACCATTTACTTCTATGAATTCCTCCGTGAAATTAATTACAGAATCCTTCAATAAATCTCTACCTATCAATCCGTCTTGTGACAGCTGAAATTCATCATCTACTACATGCAATTTGCATTGAGATGTTCCCAAAGTTACCGTCGCGGTTCCACACGTGAATAGTGTTCCTTTGCTAACTCCTAGCAATTTTAATCTATCACTTGTATCTATCTTTATTTCCTTCGGTACGCATTGTTTCTTTATTACGCTTATTTCTGAGCCTGTATCGATTAAAAATCGAAAAGGTCCGTGTACATCATTTATAGATAGTAAAACTGTCCCTTCATTGTTATTACACTTATTGTGTACTTGGCCTATGTGAACACTTTTAGGACCTATAACCGGCCTTGCGTCATGATCCTGTTCTAGTTTTCCGCCTGCTTGTTCTCGTAACCTTTACCCTTGTAATTAGTGAATTGCTGCGGTTTACTACTTTTACAATTTTTCTCTACATGCCCTGTTCTCTTACAACGTTTACAAACTATTACTCTGCACTCTCGTGAATAGTGCCCTTCCTTATTACAATTGTAACACGTTATTGCCTTAACTTCTTTTGGTCGCATTTTAAGAAAACATGAGGATGCCGAATGTCCTTTCTTATTGCAATTACTACAATATTTATCTCTCCTAACTGATTCACCGTGCTTTTCCTTACTTGAGAGTACGGCCGACTCTTCTTGGGCCGCTACCTCAACTGCTAAACCGAAATCATCCGTAATGTTCCTACTACGGACAATCGTTTGAATACTTTTATCAATTAATCCTTGTACAAAACATGATATCCCTAACTCTCCTATTAAATTCGCTCTATGAACTTTTGCCTCCGGTTCGACTCTCGCCGTGGCAACTTCTTTAAGTTCGCTTACCATTGCATCCATTCTCGAACCCCAAGCTATTACAGATTCGTCTTTATTTTGCTGTGCTTTAAACATTTTACATGCGTAGTGATCAATAGTCCTACGCTCTCCATAATTTTCAAACAAAGCTGCCTTCGCTTTTGGCCAGCTCGTAACATCCTGTCTTACTAATAACTTGCTTCTAGCTTCGCCCGTTATTCTGGTAAGAACATATTTAAAAAACAGCGGATGTTCATCTGGTTGAACAAATTCTATTGCTGAATCTACATTTGCACAGAACTCTTTCAACCTACTCCGATTTCTCCCGTCAAAAGGATCTCCGATTAACTTGAACGCTTGATTGATATTAATATAATTGTTATCTGAATTATCACTGGCACTTCCCACTTCAGAATTAGACATACTGATTTTGAGTTTGGCTTACCTTACAATATTTGGTCTTCTACTGCGTGCTGATGGTGAGCTGACGACGTGCAGGTACGCCGGGTCGATTGCGTCTTCCTTCCTTGGACTCCTATGAATCCCTCTGCTACTCCGTGGGCCAGCCCTTGCGCCTTCTTGGTTCTGCTCTCTGTCTGCTTACGGACTTCTTCTTCCTCCTGCCGACCGCCCCTCAGTCTACTAGGATAGACAGCCGCTGGACTTCTTCTTTCTCCTTCGGACCGCCCCTCAGTCTACTAGGATAGACAGCCTCCGGACTTCTTCTTCTTCTTTCTTCCGACCGCCCCTCAGTCTACTAGGATAGACAGCCGCTTAGGAAACCACCAACGCCTGGTTAAGAGTTAAACAACCCTGGATGGACGTCGAACTCAGGACCAACCCCACAAAACTGACACCAGTTTTTCTTCTCCTGTCGTATCCCGGCCAACAGGTGAGACGCCGAGCGGTGAGTGGAATCACCTGATGGCTAACAACAGTACTAAAAACGAAAGGGATATAAGATGGTAATTTATAGGCGTTAGGTAAGTTGGTTGTTAAGAGTTGAAACTCATATGATTTCCTATATATGTGCGTATATTGACAGATGATGTACAAAGAATATACACGTACAATTGAAGTCGGTCACGTATTGTGACGTACTGGAACTAGCCTTCCTCAGAACGGCTACTCCAAGTAAATGCAAGTGGACTCTAAAGCATTAGAGTCCCACTGAAATGCTAAGCGATGTTAAAAACAGAGTATCGTGAAATCTCACAGAGATTCCTCAAGCTTTAAGTTGCCAACTACGATAAAACCCAGAAGAACTCGGGCTTAAGTCGAGAATCAAAGTATGAATGGTGAATACCAAGTGTTAGCACCACCGTTCAACCTGATCTACTAAGAAATATTCTAAGTAGCGAGACCGCTTGGAGAATTGATCGCAACCCTCTAACGTGAGCGGAAGGCAAGGCTCCCAAAGCGAAGACTAATGCAATAAGACGCTTGTTCCTTCAATTACATACGTATTTAAAGGGACTAGCAATATGATATGAGGTTCTCCCCTCCTCTCAGATAAAGCCTTACTGGCTTACTATTGGTGCTACCACCTCCCCCATGTATCTCAAATCCCACACTATGCACGTGGCAATATTTATTAACATGAACTTGACTTCTCGCCCTTAAACCTATGCTCATAAAATAACTTCCCCATTTCTAATAATTGTCATCATAAACATGACACTGCGTCCCGTTTCACTTAATTGGGTCGCCCATTATTTTTAAGTATCGTATCCTTCAAACTACCCCCATTTTCTTGCCATCTCCAGACGACAGGACGTGACTTTTTAGATTTGTCCGTATCGACTTCCTCGTGAGACCTCTTGACCTCACACAACTCTGTTTTTAACTGTCATTCTATATCACCCCCAACACATGGCTGCTCAGACAGCAAGGCCAATGGATTGAGTTACAAAAATAATCACTATGTATTACTTATGTGCTGCTACTTGATGAAGGTTCGTGTCCCTGGACATGACAATAGATAGGTCTTATGGCGACGATTGGCTAGGAGTGGGAAGGAAGCGACCGTGGCCCTAACTAAGGTACAGCCCAGAATTTTCCTGGTGTGAAAATAGGAATCCACGGAAATCCATCTTCAAGACTTCCGGCACTGGGATCCGAACTCACTATATCCCGAATGCAAGCTAATAGCTACTTGACGCAAACCGTGCAACCATTTCCTCTGTACCACTGAACAACCACTATCCTAGAACTCCATGAATTCCAAAATAGACGAAACTTCAAAAACATCAGCGATGTTGTCAGCGGAATTGTGCAATGATTGTACAAGCGTAAACTTTGTCCTCAACAATCAGATACGCACGTGCGAATCTACCATCCATAAAGGTGCATTCAAGGGACTAAAAATTTATTTTGTCCATAAAGAGATGGTGGAGTGAACAGTTAAACAACCCAGATGAAGTAGTATGCCTTAAAAAGGTGAACTACATAGACATTGTTTACAGCAAATGGTTTTGTTTTGGAATGTATTGTTCACCTATACGTTTCACAATACAATTCACAACTGCAATATTCGGAACTATATTGACAAGAAGGGAACTCTAAAAACGTGGAGAAGAAGAATTCTACAGAACGTAACACAACTAAAATAATATTGGGTTACATACTTTTTTACGGTACATGTAATACCGCCGGGTATGTCACAGACACAGAGTTGATAACATGCACAGTTCCCGTGCTCGAAATTACGAGTATTTCCATTCTGCTTGCGACACTCCAAAGATATTACCGATATTTTAATACTTTCTTGATCGAATATATTGGTCCTATACATACAGCCCTGCGCGGATATACGAAATAATATCCGCATCCGCTCCGCATCCGCACTTCCTTCATCCGCAACCGCATCCGCAAAATGGTTATCCGCTGATGTTGTAAATATTTAACTACAGTATATTATATTTCGGAGACGCTGAGGTGCCGGAATTCAGTCCCGCGGGGATTCTTTTATGTGCCAATAAATCTACGGACACGAGGCTGACGTATTTGAGCCCCTTCAAATACCACCGGACTGAGCCAGGACCGACAACTGCCAAGTTGGGGTCAGAACGGCACCGCCTCAACCGCCTGAGTCACTCAGCCTGGCTACCTCATGACCGAGGAAGTGGTTGTGAGGTTTGGGTCACGTAGCTGTCAGCTTGCATACGGGTTGTAATGAGTTCGAACCCTACTGCCGGCGGCCCTGAAGATGGCTTTCCTCGGTTTCTCATTTTCACTCCAGGCTGTACTATAATTAAGGCCACGGTCGCTTCCTTCCCATTCCTAGCCATTTCCTACCCCATCGTTACCATAAGATATACCTATCTGTGCCAGTGCTACTTAAAGCATAATGTAAAAAGAGAATTCCCGCAAACTGGATCCCTCGAATGTGAACAAAAGTATGATCATATACTCTTCTCTAAGGGCGTGTGCATGAGGCTGTGTTTTGGTACATCTGCCTCGGGCCTTACCTAACCTCAAGAAAACGACTAGAAAAACGTAAGCTGCAGCTATGGACAATTAAAAGTACATAAGGAAAAACGGCTCCTCTTCTGTAATGTCTCTAATGATGGTGAGTCACTACGTTTCTACAGTAATCAACAGGCGGTGACGAAAAAGTTCTAAAAGCGACACACATCCATAAATTTACGTAACCGTACACAAGTGTTGGAGATCGTTCCGACACATGGTATTCTGATCCATGTAGTACCTCCGTCTTAGACCTACACTAATTTTAACACTCTTTTACGCACAGTATACTGTTCATTTTGCAAAACATGCGTCTCCTCCGCCTCCGCAGAACTTATCTAGGCTGTAAAGGAAGACCGTAGACTACAGCAATTCAACAACACATTCAAGATATCAGGCACTTGTTTAATTATTTACAATTTGCTGTACGTCGCACCGACACAGATAGTTCTTTTGGAGACGTGATAGGATAACGGAAAACCATCCTCGGGGCTGCCGACAGTGGGGTTCAAACCCACTCTTTCCCGAATGCAAGCTGATAGCTACATGACACAAACCGGCCAGGTACTTGCTCGGTGATATCAGACAACAGACAATAGCTAATATACACTGCATCACAGACAATAGCCCATGAACACTTGAAAACAGACAATTATCGACATATAGAGCCAGCTGGCCACGTGACCAGCTGCGAGTTTGCATCGGAAGATAGTGTGTTCGAAGACCACTTTCGGCATCATCCTAGTTGTTTCCCATTTTCACATCAAGTAAATGTGTGTTTTTTCCTTTTTTCAGGGCGAGTACCTGAGAGTCCCAGGGCGAAAACTATGTCGCTTTATTCATCTGTTTCCGAGAAATACTGTTGAGTCGGAAAAGAACAAACACCCCCTCCCCTTCTTCTCTGAGGAATGGGTTCCAATTTTGAGTCGGAGAGCTATTTTCAAGGTGGGGGAGAATTTTCCCTTCTTAAAAACTGCCCCTTGAGGGGTTTAATTTTGAAGTTATTTAGCGAGAAAAAGGTTATAAAATTTGGAAAAGGCCGAAACAGATTCCTATTTCATGTTAAAACAGGTCGTAAGTGAGGGAAGGGCCGTGATGTTTGCATCGTGTGTTCGGCTTCTTGGTTCCTACGGCTCGTTTTAAGAGTTGGATGGTTGAGGAGGATTCTAGTTTTGGTCATCTTTACTATATCTGAGAATTAACAGTCGGAATACGAAGTTCTGTTCGTAACTTCTTTTTCAGTCTTGGTGCTTTTGTCATCATTATGAGTGTTTTATTTTGCAAAACTTGTAATTTGGAAAGCGGAGTTTTAGCAATATAACCCCAGGCCTCACAGCCATACAGCAGTATGGGCCTGATACATGCCAGGTAAATATTTCTCTTAATACTTATAGAGGTATAGTCCTTTCCCAGCAGAGGTCTCAGAGCCTTCATCCGTGCCGTAGCACACCGTAAGGCTTGTTCTATAGTGTATCTCCAGGACATATTTCTGTCCATAGACCGAAATATTTAATTTTGTTTCTCGAAGACAAAGGGACATTATTAATAGTAAGTTGACCAAATCGAGCAGCTTGGTGAAAATAATTGCCTGAGTTTTAGTAGGATTTATTTCCACCTTGTTTCAGACACACCAGTCTCAGAACGACGAGATCCATTGCTGCAGCGCGCGGACAGCACAGTCATTTCTCCTCATACTGGTGTAAATGGCTATGTCATCCGCGTATTGCTGTACCTCCACTCCGTGACGGGTTGGAAGGTCGTTCACATATAGGCCTATATGGTGGGAGGACATCAGCCTGACATGTGTGACCCCAGTTCTGAGTACCCGTGGGTGGGATTGCTCTCCCTCACAGAAAAATAAAATATTTCCTGTCCGTTAAATATGACTGACGAGATATTTGGGATTTTATACAGTTCCAGAAGTTCAACAATTAGATTATCGTGCTGGTACGCTAAGGCGTATACCGAACAACGTTGTGCCAAACTGCGTTAAGCGCAGCACCGCGAGGGAGGCACTGCGCTTAGACCGGAAACCGAATTGTTCCGGTCTCACTATCTGTATGTTGCGCGTACCCAGGTATCCACTGAGGCGTGTGAGAAAAAGTCTCTCGAATATTTTGGTATGTGTGATAACAGGGTTATCGGTCTATAATTTTGTGGGAATAATCTATCCTTCCCTGGCTTTGGAATGACTATCATTTTACCAGTCTTCTAAATGTCAGGGAAGTATCCTAGTTTCATACAAGACGAAAATATTGTTGCCAGAAATATTACTTTCGTGTATGGCAGTGACTTAATTTCGTTGTTCGGTACCCTATCATCGCCTGGAGACTTCTTCTCATTTAAATTCTTTATTACCCTGTGAACCTCAGCAAGCTGGATGTCAGGAATGTCAATGTCTGGAGTCATTGTCTGTTAAAAGTTGAGGATTTTCTGCGTATCTCACCGGTCCGTAGTTCGTTTTCGTCAATGTCTTCGTCAGAAAATTCATGAGTTAAGAACTGACCTTCTATTGAATCAGCGAAAGCTGCACGCCGGCGTTCATTGGTTCGAGTCAGACCGCGAGTAATTCTGAGAGATGCCTGCAGAATTCTCCCCCCATCTTTCTATCTTACAGTACGTTCCAGCAAGCTATTGCGGACTTCTCGGGCTACTTCCTTGTATTCCGCCCGATCGGCTCGGTCGCGGTATTTCTGTCATATTTTCCTGTATCTGTTTTTAATATAGATCAAATCCCTAAGGATATCGGGCGTGGTGTCGTCTTGGGAGCCGCGGTTGTACTGAAACCTGGCCCCTGGTCATCCGTATGAGCCACGTAACTCCGTCTCCGAACAGATGCCTGGTTTGAGAATGCCGATACCGGTGAGCTTCGTTGCGCTCCTCTGTCGGTCATTATTTGAAAAGTGTTTTTAATGAGTTCGACGAAATCCAGTTTTAAGCGTTCTTAATGATAATTGTAATAGTTCTAGGTTTTAATATAGTAGTTGTTTATTGTAATTTTTAATGAAATTTCACCAGGGATCTCGGCTCGTATCGTATTCTGTCAGACCGGGAGAATTGGCCGTGCAGTTAGGGGCGCGCAGCTATGAGCTTGCATCCAGGAGATAGTGGGTTCAAACGCCACTGTCGGCAGCCCTGAAATGGATTTCCGTAGTTGCAAATTTTTACACCGGGCAAATGTTGGGGCTGTACCTTAATTAAGGCCATCCAACGTTGCCATAAGACCTATCTGTGTCGGTGCTACGTAAAGCAAATAGCAAAGAAAAAATGTATCCTGTCAGGACTGACACGGGGCTTTATTATGGTTAGACACTGATGATTGCCCGTCCGTGTACTAATCACGCCGGTATTGCTTTTGAAAACGCAATGGATTATCCAGTATACTGTATATTGCGCTAATTTATTTGTGAAATAAATTTATTTGCGGATGTTGGGTTGTGATTTTTACAGCATCTAGTTCGACTATTAGTGGTGCGCCTGTCTCAGTTTAGTTAGTTCTAGTGCTTTTAGAAGGCTTAGGTTTTTAAAGGAAGTGAGAACTTTTATGGAGACTTGGCGGGAAGTGTTAGTGTGAAAGGGGAGGGGGGGCGTAGAGGATCTGGTTTGGTCTTAAGTTAGTATACGGTGATGATTTGGGTTGGGGGTGGTATGCTCTGAATCGTGAAGAGATTTAACAGTAGTATTTGCAGTAGATTGTATGGATCTTGAATTGGGTGGTGAGGGGGAGTGGTTGGAGGAACTGTATTCGACGGGGTGTGATTTTAAGGTTTCGGAGGGAAGGGGGATGTGTGTTCGTGTGGGCGAGGCGGCGCTGTTGTCTGTAGTGCTTCTTAATTGCCTGTTTAAGAAATGGGCAGCCAGGGAACGAAGCGGCATGGCTGCCTTGGCAGTTGGCGCACTTCGCCTTGTCACGGGATACTCGCAAACAGGGTGATGGTGAGAACCACTGCATCTGTTGCAGCGGGTGGATTCTGAGCAGTTAGCTGCAGAATGATAGAGCTTCAGGCAGTTGAAACACTGTGTGACGTGAGCGGGTCGGGGTGGAGTGCGGGTTCGAGTATCTGTGCTGGTTTTGTGTATTGGTTGTGTTCGTGACTTAGGGGCAGGGTTTTTACGCCTGCTACTAATCTGTGTTCTTGAGTCTTGTGTGGTCGGATTTAGGGCTGATTTCGGAGATAGTTCAGCCTCAATCCTGACTGCCGTTTGTGTTCTTTGGTTGGTTGAAGGCGTGGGAGGGAGGTGGGGTGAGGTGGGAGGTGGCGTTGCTAGTAGCGGGCATGGAGTTAGGTCGGTTTGGATTTCCGATTCTGTGGTGGTAGGTATGGCTTCTATGGCTTCATGACAGATTTTGATAGTTTTGGTTTTGGTTTCTTTATTTCTGGCTTTCATTGGATATTTGGCTGGTTTATTGGGAGCGGTTTGAGTACCGGGTTCTGTGATTGGGTCTGAGGTGGGAATAGATGTAGGTGAGCGGTCTCGTTGGTTTGATGTATTTAATACTGGATTAATTTGGACTGGGTGGGGATACCTGTGTGCTGTAACTTACTGAGGATTATGGGAACAGATGTTTCTTAGGGGGTAACGATTTAGTGGCTATTGTGGGTTTCTTCGATTATGGCTATACAAAGGCTGATTATGGGTTGGATCGCTTGGATAACGGTTTGGCGGGTGAGTGGTATGGGTCCTGGGCTCGTGAGTGGTAGTATGAAAAAATTGCATTTGTCGGCTATTGGGAGAAGGGTCCTCCGTTTGGTGTAGTAGAAGGGATGTTCAAAGTTACGTTCTTCTTTTTCTTATTTTTCTTCGTTTTCTTTTTTCCTTCTTCTTCTTCCACTTCGTTGGTTGCTGTTGTGGGGTGGGTTGAAGGCGGAGTAGTTGGGTTTGTGGTATTGTCGGTTGGGATGGTGGTGTTCATAGTATGCTTGGGCGTTGTTTAGTGTTTCCATGAATTTGGGTTGTCTGTTGGGTGATAGGGTACGAGATAAAGAAAATGCTTAAGGTTTTCTTCAATACTGTGTATAAGGTGGGTTATGGTATACAGGACTGGAGCGGTTAACTGCCTGAACTGAATTAAATTTTCCTCGGTGTGCTCCCGTGGTCCGGCATTAATAAAATAATTATTGACGTCACGAGGTTGGGTTGGATTGAATGTGACTGTGAGAGGTAGATTGAAGGCTGAATATGAACCCCAGCTACTCGGTCCAGCGGGGTTGTCCATATTTCTGGGCGGGTGTTTATTGATGGTGTGAGGGGGGGGGGGGTGGATTTACTAGGTTGGGTTTGGGAAGAAGCACTGGAACGGTCAATCTCCTAGGAAGACCGGTTTCGATTTTAATTGGAGCTACTTCGTGAGGAAATGTCGGGCAAGGTATCGTTATCGGATCTCGCCGTGACAAGACCTGAACAAGTTATCTCACTAAGAGCCAGACAAATTGCTGTCTTCTGTTTCTGTTCTGTGTTCCTGCCCTAATTATTGGCAGGCAGTTAGTGATAGTTGATTAACAATCTGTGCGCGTTGGGTGGCGTTGTACTGGCCAGCTAGGGGCTCGCAGTTGCCTGGATCTTCGTGTGAACGCTCTGTACGGCTGGACTTGGTACTACACTCACTGAGCAAATGTCATGGGAAAGCGGAGCACTGATGCACAGGTGTGTTGTCTGCGCACCACACGCCCCCTGTGCCAGCGGCAGTTGTATAGGAGACCTTGTGAGCAGTGGCTGTGCATGTGACAGGTGTAACATTGAACGTCGTCGTAAGCTGACACCGTTCGAACGGGGTATGGTGGTCGGTGCCCGATGGATGGGAACTGCGATTTCGGAAGTTGTGCGGGAATTCGGCTTCACACGATCAACCGTGTCCAGGGTGTATCGTGAATGGTTGAATGCGGGTGTCACCGTCCACAACAGACGAACGACCGGCCGTCCAGCCACCCTCGATGATCGTAACCGGCGACATCTGAGACGGATTGTCAATAGTGACAGACGGGCAACCATGCAACAAATCATGGCACAATTCAATACAGAACGTCCTAGACACGTCTCCCAGTGGACAATCCGTAGGAACATGGGTTCTATGGTGCATGGGAGGCGGCGCCGAACACGGGTGCCACTGTTAACCTAACGTCATCGGGCACTACGACGCGCATTTGTCGCCAGTCACTAGGGATGGACACTGGAACAACGGCGTAACGTGATATGGTCGGACGAATCACGATTTCAACTGCACCATGCCGATGGGAGGCACCGTGTATGTCGCAGACCACATGAAGCGATGGATTCCGCCTGCCTCGAAGGTGTGATCCAGGGCGCTGGTGTCACTTTTATGGTCTGGGGTACATTTTCCTGGTATGGAATTGGCCTCCTAATTGATATGGAAGAGACTTTGAATGGTACGCGGTATGCTGAGCTGCTCGGAGACCATCTCCAACCATTTTCGGCCTTCCAGCGCCCAGACGGTTCTGCGGTGTTTCAAGATGATAACGCGCCGCCACATCGCTCCCACGTCACCCGGGAATGGTTCCAGGAACATGCAGCGGAAGTCGAACGACTGCCATGGCCCCCCAGCAGCCCCGATATGAACCCTATCGAGCATATCTGGAATGTCCTGGAACGCAGGCTCGGTGCCATGGATCCTGCACCCACGAACAGACCAGCATTGGCGGCCGCTCTGCAAACGATTTGGTGTCAGCTGCGTCCAGAGGACTACCAAGGACTTGTCGACTCACTTCCACGGCGTCTCACCGCAGTTTGCAGGACCAGAGGAGGCCCCACACGGTGACTATCCAATGATATTTGCTAAGTCAGTGTAATGTACCGTTGAGCAGGATGTTGACGGCGGTGCGGCTAGCTGTCTCGGAGCTAGTCTCTTGGCTGTCGGTCTTGGTTCTCAGTGACGTGCTCTCATTGAGCGGTGGGTTGAGAATGTACTTAAACCTGAGGCCTGGACCGGGCAGAGTTCTTATTCATACCACTCCGGCCAGCACCCGTTTCCTGGTTGGTCCGCCTATTTTGTCGACTGTCCTGACTATTATCATTAATCTGGACGTGTTAGCGAGATGTAACTCCGCTATTAGGCGGGAAGTTACCTCTGCCAGAAGTTCCATTTTTGGCAATAATGTTAGCGCCATTGTCGCGCATGAGTAACTGCCAGGATTTCTAGGAGTTCGAATGATAGGACTATAATTCCGTCCATTATTGACCTTATTATTAAGGTAGAGAAATAGTGCGGTCAATATCATTCTTACTGTTTATTTGAAAAGTTCTTACATTTTTATTAACATGCCACGTAAACTGTGGTAGTTAAGATTTAAATTATCTCCAGGAAGAGATGGCTCATCCAACCTGACACAACTAATATTAAAGCTTATAGGCTTGTGGTCCGAATTAAGACCGTTAGGGACTGGAAAAGCAATATTCCCATTGTAAAATTTTGTAACTGCGACATATAAGACGTCGGGTAGGGCACCCTAATTCGGATAAAAAGTAGGTTCCGTAGGGGCATATACACCGAGGTCGTTATCTCTCATATGTTGCTGTAATATTCTCCTCTCAGGATTTATAGCCCTAGAGTTCCAGTCTGTATGCTTGGAATTTAAGTCTCCTCCAATTATAGAACAAATATGCAGCGAATTATTTAATAAAATATATATTTCCGCAGTATTTCGTGGAGCCTTGGGAGGCAAATTTGCCGCGAAAATTCGATAGTGATCATTTCCATGCCTAATCTCGATACCGAGAGACTCATTAACGCCGAGAGGGAGAGGGTCTATGACGCGATGAGTAAGTTTCGGCTTAACACTCCAGTTCTCGCGCGGATGACTATTGTCGTCCAGGGGTACAATTTTCTTCGTATTGTATACATTTTTAAACAGTTCATTGAATATTTTGTATAATCCTCAAAAAACAATTCCTAATGATATCTCTGAAGTTTGTGTAGCCTCCGTGGTTCAGACGACAGCACGTCGGCCTCTCACCGCTGGATACCGTGGTTCAAATCCCGGTCACTCCATGTGAGATTTGTGTTGGACAAAGCGGAAGCGGTACAGGTTTTTCTTCGGGTACTCCGATTTTCTCTGTCATCTTTAATTCCAGCAACATTATCATTTCATAGCATTTATCACTCATTAATAAAAAACACCTTGGGAGGGCGACCCCATTGTAATAACAGCCTATATATGTTTAACTCATTACATCCCTGACCCGGTCAATGACTGGAAAACAGATTAAAGTTTTTCATTTTTTTCATCTCTGAAGTTTAAAGTTAATTTCTCCAAATACTTCATTATTATGACATTTCAAAAGCAAGTGGATGACAATAGTCATCCATGCGAGCACTGACGTTACGATTTCTTGTTTAGGTTACCTATAATTTTTATCATCTTCACGAAGTTTTCAGACTGGTTATAGTATTTCTAACATGGGACATTACCTAAGGAGAGTATGATGTTTATAGAAACTGTCGACGCTGGCCACTGAAAGGATTTTTTGATCTGAAGAACATTGTCACTTTCTCTGATGGAACCACACATAGTTGAAAGAGCTAAGGTACCGACTCTTCTTGCAGATGTTTCCGTTTTCCTCCAACGTTTCAAGAGCCCTGAAGAAACAAATGTTGTGGAGCCTTCTTTGAACAAACGAGGAAGATGCGTAACTTGTGGGCGTGCTAAAAATATAAACACTACCATAAGATGCACTTCATGTCACAGCTTCGTCTGCAAGCAACATGTAAACATCACATACACATATGAAATTTGCAAGAGTGCACCAGCCAGTGATACAGAATAAACAGGTCAAAACAATGATGCCAGATTGACATTTACGAGCTACAGTAAGCCGTAATAATTATATTTCTTATTGTTAACACGTAATTTTTTTTGCTAGTTGCTTTACGTCGCACTGACACAGATAGGTCTTATGGCGACGATGGGACAGGAAAGGGCTAGGAGTGGGAAGGAAGCGGCCGTGGCCTTAATTAATGTACAGCCCCAGCATTTGCCTGGTGTGAAAATGGGAAACCACGGTAAACCATCTTCAGGGCTGCCGACAGTGCGGTTCGAACCTACTATCTCCCGAATACTGGATACTGGCCGCGCTTAAGCGACTGCAGCTATCGAGCTCGGTAACACGTAAAAATAGACTGAACTGATGTCATATTTGAATGTACTAATTGTATTAAAATACACTTGTTAATATTAATTTAGAAAGTAAACTTAACGTTTAGGTAGAGGCTTAGTGAATGTACTGTATATAACAATATTATATTGTAATGTAATTAGGAAGGTAAAATAAAAACTAATACTATGTAAAATAATTCAAGAAGTAATTGATGAACGATGAAACATAGAATCTAGGCTTTTAATTTACTTAACTTCGATGAAAACATTAACGTACTTAATGGAGCCATGCGAGTGCTCGGGTAATGAAAAAGAACGCGAGCGCTCGAGGGATCGTGGGATCTATAGTCAGAGAACAACCTTCGCTTTAGGGTTTCTGAGAAGTACTGCATGGCAACACTAATCAGTACTCCTATTCTGTCAATTGTTATCTGCCATGATCTAAGCTTAGTAGCGGTATCTTTTAAAATAAGCAGTAGCCTAGAGATGTCGATTTGCCTGAAGAGGTTCAAAATGTCGCCCATGCCCGACAGATCGGAGATGGGCGACGCTTCCACTGGAGGTACAGGGTTCTATGCGGTGCTGGGGGTCTGGGTCCATCCAGCTGCAACGACAAAAGAGAAGTTGGGATCGACTTCTCTTGAAGGAGGGAGAGTCCTCGTTTTCTGACTTTTCAAGTTGTCTCGTACCATCTTCTACTCCATAATGGTGCGCGATACCTGTCCCGCGCTATACAGGGCATCATTAAACTAACTCAGTTTCACAAATAAATATTTGAACGGGATTCTTTGGATGAGAAACTTCGAAAATCACTTCCGGGCATCGAAGCCCCATCTTCCCAAGTTTCACTGTTTCAACGGCTAAGCTCAAGAGCGTATGGGGAAATGGTCTGTTCGATAAAAGAAAAATGGGCACTACATTTAAATATATTGAAAGTAGGGTGTTCTATGATATGAGAGGAATACTCTAACTACTGAAACGAGAAGATTTTTGTTCCCAATAAAAACATAAAGATTTAATTATCTGATAGAGTCACTGGGTAAATAACATATATGAGATAATGTCATCTGGTTACATGAAAATAAAATCAATTTTTTGACGAAGATATTTATGTCCTGTCAGTCTGTATTATACTTTACTCGCATTACACTTCTAACACATATTATAAACACGCATCATAGGAATTTACATATCTCTAAATAAGGGCGTCCCCTTTTATACTGGCGAGACCCGCTGGTATCTCTTACACTAAGGTATAATTAACACACGATTACATATATACACTTTAGATGGCAATTCTCGCGAAATGACACATTTATTAGGTGTCCATCATGGTTGTGAGGTTAAGGACATTCCTGCATTCACGAATATCACATCACCGTAATTTGCTTATTAGATTAATATGATTATCTTAATAAATTCATAATATCGCCTTAAGAATATTTATACGGGATGTCCTATACTAACACATCACAAGGCGAACCGAACAACGTTGGTTCCCTGTAAGACGTCACAAACACAGTAATACGTGCGTGAACATAAGCATAAGAAATAATAAAACATCACCTGAAATTACAACAATAAATATCACATTTAACATACAAGAATATATATAGAAGAATTATTACCCTTCCAGGTCTGGTGACAATGATCCATGATTGTCACAGTTACATGGGAGTCGAACCCATGCATGGTCAGATTTTGGGGCACATGCCTGAAATCCCTAGATCTGGTCTAATAAAAGAAAATATGGGGGGAGTCACTTCATCTAATGACATGTCGAATATACAACGTTGGGTGCAAGGTACAAGTTGCATATGAGTCTTAATACAGTGTTCGGGAGAGCGAGCTTATCGTATGAATGTTACAAATCTTCAAGAGTCGGGCGAACCTCCTGGCTGCTCCTTTCCCTCGCACTAGGGATCATAAATAATCCTCAAGCAGTACCCTGCCCCGTCAGGTGTGAGACCAATTCACTTTCATTTCCAAACCCTGTACGGTACTTTAATTCGAACATCATGCGGCCTAGTCCAGGCGCTTCATTATTATTATTATTATTATTATTATTATTATTATTATTATTATTATTATTATTATTATTATTATTATTATTATTATTCAAATCACGTGCGGCATTTTCTTCACACGACATGCTGCCTAATCCAGGAGGTTCATAATTATTATTATTCTTACAGATCTCACTTTTATCAATGACCTGGCCCTCTAATTAAACCAATCGTATTATAATCTCGTCTCCTCGGTCTGGCATTTCACTTATTGTCACACGAATTAATTCTTCTTCCCTTATACACTAGTGTATCAGACCACATAGCTCCTTAATCTAGAAGACTCTATTCCATCAGGTAATTTACATGATACCACATCACTCGCTCAATCTATATAAATCATCGATCGCAACCCGTGCTGGATCTTCGCCTTCCTCTGGTCAGCAGTCTTGCAATTTACAATGGGATAATCTCTACATTAATTGTGAAGCATTAAAACAAATCGAACCTGAAACCTTATGACGACTAATAACGCCAATGGACTGGAGTGATCTAAAATATATCTTGAAATAGAACTCCCATCTTAAAATGCTTCACGTCTAACAATGCAAAGGTCCTTATAACTAATCCGTGCATGGCTTTCACAGGAATAAATTTATGATCACCCGATCATAGAGTAAAAAAATTCATTTAAACCTATTAATAAAAAAGTTCCCATACCTTCAAACACGCCTAAGGCGCTCACCTATCCTTTGTGTATTTACATGCACTAGAAAAACTTTGGTACATAACTTTAATCATATTACGGGACATGAAATTCATGCTAAGAAATTCAAATGTACTGAACACTTCTTCTTGTAGTCGGTCGTCATCGGAGGGCACATCTGAAGTGTTTAGGCGGCCGTCGTTGCAGCCCTGTTAGCGACACGTTCCTGGTTCGTCTTCTGCTTGGTACCGTTCATGTCGTCTCGAACTATGGTCTCTTACAGTTGAAAATCTAGACGTTCCCTGTACAGATGAATGCAGACACTTATGGCGCGACTCTAGCTGATTCCAGTCCCGGCTTCGACGACCACTTGCAAACATACAGGCAAAAATGGGAACTGGTTACTGAATACTGTTTATGCGTTTTCAAATAACCTACTTGTGGTTAGATCCACTCATTGACTCAGGTGGACTAATCTCTACATTAATTGTGAAGCATATGTAAATCACTATTCATTCCCTTTGTCACACAGTCTAATTAATGGCGATTGTTAGTTAATGTGAGTGTCCCTTGATTATGCAGACGTTCTCCCCTTGTTAAAAACTTTCTATTAGTTTATTCACCTTCTATCACTGCTCGGTTATCTCACAGTCGGCCACGAATTATCACCTGAATGTTGTCGGCGTCTCACTAACTCTGAGCGGCATCAAGCGTTTACCGTTCATTAATTATTATTTCTATGAACCGCCACTGAAATTACGAATAGGCATTCTCTTAACAAATCTCTGTGAATTTAAAATACCTTTACTCAAACACCACCGTAACTGTTTCACAACATACGGCATGACTTCGCGGTTCCGGTACCGATCTGATACATTTTATTCGGCAATAAACATCACACACTATTTTCCATATGCACAGGATCACAGTGAATAAACACTCTGGTTCACAACGTTTCACACCGACACGTGAATACTGCGGTAGCACAGATTACGATGGATAATGGAGCTAAGTCTGGGTATCATTTATAGCGATTTAGCTTGGCTGCTAGGGAGGTGGAAAACCACTCACACAGGCGAAATTTTGCTCCGCTAATAGTCATCTCTCAGCATCATGAGATAGGTCAAATTGTAGCTCTTGATTCCTACCCTATACTGATCTAATTTCATGTAGATCGGATCGTCGAATTCTCTTCTAATCTCGTAAGCTTCCTTTCGTAATTTCAAGTTTCCTTTATTATGTCCTGGGGATCCACCCGCTTCCTTCAAATGGTCGGATCCTAACATTTGGCAGCAATTTACGCACTCCTACCTAACGTCCATCATTGCCGCTCCATTCATAAAGTATTACCTTTTCTTACATCATTAATTTGCATAAAATACGCCGGTTCAAATGATTCCTTACTCATAAATTTTCGTAGGTTACATCCGAAAAGTTTTATTATTATTATTATTATTATTATTATTATTATTATTATTATTATTATTATTATTATTATTATTATTAACAATTGAATACAATGAGTTGGCACCAGTGAATATGTGAGGAGACCGCTAAGAATTTCTATTTCTCCTGTTAACACACCGTGATAGACTCCACCTACTGATCTGCATACTCTCCTGCGCTTGGCGTGCTGTCTCTCTTTTCTGTCGGCGGAGTGAGAGCGTAATTCCAAGGGCGAGCTGTACATGGCTCTCATTTTCTCATTGCGCGTAGCGAGACGTCTGCTCTCGGAGCCGACACGGTGCCATTCGTACCCCGGTCTGGGTGATAAATGATTATGCTGACACTATATGTCGCAGACAGTTGCAGAAAACGGCATATATCGTTAGCTGAATCTCATGGCATGCCTATGACGTGAAATTGAACGGTTTCAGTACAGCCTCTGCAGGAGGCTGGGTGCTCGACCTGAAAATTTACGCACTTAGCTGGTGCCTCCCGGGTGAGGGGTAGGCAGCAGCTGAGTGGTTTTCACCGCATTCGACGCAGCGTAAGGGAATCTTACAGTAATTAGTAGTGTCCCCCAACCTCTGGCATCTAAAACACTGAATAGGGCCCTCACGACCTTTAAATGCCTCAATTTTCACCTTTGACCCACAAAGATATGCAACCGAGAAAAATGTCTCGTGGAATTTGTCTTTCGGGAGGGTGACACTCGTGACGTATTTTTTTTATGATATTTGTTCGGGGCGTCGACCTATAGAGATCGTTTACCCCTACTTGCACCATGTGATATGAACCTGCTTGTAATTGGAATGGAAGAAGTGTAGAGTGTTGAATGTGAGGAAAGGAACGTTAAGGACGACAAAAATACCAAGTACCCAGGCCAGGGATATTAATCATTTACAATTAAAGACCCTGACCCAGCCGGGAATCGAACCGGAGGTTGCCGGGTTACAGGCGGACGCGCTGCCCCCTATACCGCAGGGCTGAACCTCGTGACGCTTAGGAGCATCAGCTTTATGTTTGTGGCATCTCATCTGGAGAACTGGTACACATCCTGCGGCTGGTACCGAAGCGCCACGAGTTCCTCTCTAACCCATTCCATGCCGACTGTGGATACAGTATTTCTGATTATAACCTTAAGGAGCCTCTAACTCGCGAGCTGGTGCGTGTAGTAGCCCTTATTGTTATCCTCAAAATATTGCTTCATGAGCTGGTAGTTCTGCTCATTAGCGGCGTAAAATTCCAACGCTTCCCTGGTGCTTATTACTCTAATATCGCCAGTGCAACGTGATTTCAAATAATTATAGTGGCGCTGATGCCACAACTTATCAGCAACCACTATGGGGGGCACAGAGACTTTCCCAGTGGAAGTCGTATCCATGGCCTCGCCCTCCCCTCCAGAGGGTGGGAGACTCTGTCCTGTCTCTGTTTGAGAGGTGGCCTCAGTGGTAGGCCTCGAAGGCTGAGAGGGGGAAAAACTCGTAGAGGGTTGTTACTCAGTCTCCTGGGGTTGTGACTGAGGCACAACATATCCTTTACTTAAATTGCCTTCAGTAGGCAGGGAAGCCAGCACCTCAAAAGTATTCTCTGTGAAAACAGGCGTTTCCGGGATGTTTGCCTGTTTCTTACCAAGAATCATTTTTCCTACGACCCTCCGCTTTGCTTTTACCGCAGGATTCCATGGTGGAAAGAGAGCGACAAGGCTGGTTGGCATCTTCCCAGTCCTAGCATATTCTTCCATCACGTCGAACGTAATTGTTGGCATAATGTAGATAGAAGAGGCCGCCTTGGAAGCCGGTGGCCACGAATATGGGGTTCCACTCATTTCGTGGAACCGCATTACGATAAATTGTCTCCCCCATCTCCCGGCGGGGGTTACCAGCCTTCTTAAGTCTACAACGTGCGTAAACAATAGTACACACCTGAAAACAAAAGCAACCACCAACAAGAACAACAGCACTTGAACACTTACGGCCTTAAAAGGCGCTCAAAGGATATACAAAAGGATACCAGTCCTCTTCTGCACGTCCCTAGAAAAACCACCAAAAAGCAGAGTCAAACCCGATCACCAGAGCGCAGGAAAATGTACAGTGAGGGCCAGCACGCGCATCAGTTTAGTGGATGAAGCAAATGGTCGGGCTGTACCTTAATCAAGGCCACGGCCGCTTCCTTTCCACTCATAGCCCTATCCTATGGAATAGAATAGAATATATTTATTTATCACCTACAAGTTGTCCCATTTTCAGATGATTTAATAGAAAATTAAATGAAAAATAAATTAAATTAAATCATTAAATTAAATAAAAATTAAATAATATGCATACACACATACATATATATAAACAGATATAAATCTTCACATGATTTCTACAGATTATTTACAAAATTTACAAAATTATCACGTTCCAGCCTTGAGGAGAACTTTCCGAATTGCGGTGGAAGGGTGGTGAAAAATGTCGAGTGACCCTTCCAGCTGATTTATGTTCCTAAGGGCTTGCATGTACCAAGAATTTTCATGTGCAACCGTCGTACATTTGGGCAGGTGGAATGTACATTTCTGCCTTGTTCGTCTGCTTGGAATATGAAGTGGGATCAACCCCAGTAAAGCCTGACAGTCCATTTTACTCTTCAAGTATTTAATCGCTAACATTGCGTTCGCAAATTTTCGGTGCGTTGCCAGCGTATTCATTCCAAGAATGTTTACAAATTCTTCATACCTGCTTGAAGAGAGTGGCATGCCCAGGAATCCAAAACTAATCCACTTCATGAACCTTATCTGTACACTCTCGAGATGGTGTATGGGGCCTTTCTTATACGGGAGCCACGCCTCACAACCATACTCGAGACAGGGTCTCACCAGGGAACAAAACAGTGTACTGACACATGCAACATTACTGAGATATTTACAATTCCTTTTGACAAACTCCAGGATTCTGAAAGATTTCTTTAAAATACCTTCGATGTGTTTCTCAAAGGCTAAGTCATTCCTGTTACTGAGAATTACACCTAGATCATTAAACTCGTCCACCCGATTTAAACTTTCTCCGCTGATTTTATATCTGTAAAATACAGGTGTTAATTTCAGAGTAAATGACATGACACCACACTTGAATTTTTTCACTTTAAGGTACCACTTCTCATACCACTCGCATATTTGCTTCAGATCCTCTTGTTGATAATCGCCATCACTGTCTTCTTCTATGACTTTGTATAGTTTCAAGTCATCAGCGTACGAGAGGCATTCACTGCTCTGAACGACTGCAGTAATATCATTTAGAAACAAAACAAATAGAAGAGGCCCTAACAGTGATCCATGTGGGACGCCAGATGAAAGTTGATAGGGGTTAGAGATCAAATCCTCGGACATGATAAAACATATTCGTTTTGTCAAGTAGCTCTTTAGCCACTCGAATATACTCCCGGACACTCCATACGCTGATAACTTTCTCAACAAGGCTTCGTGTTGTAAAGAGTCGAAGGCTTTGGACAAATTAGTTTATATTACATCAACCTGTTAACCTTTGTCCAATGCATCTGAAATTGAAGATAAATAAATTGCCAAATTGGTAACAGTTGACCTGCCTTTAACGAATCCATGCTGTGATGGGTCTATGTATTGACTAAAAGAGTCATATAGGCTACCTTCGATAAAAGTGAGAGTAGCACTACTGGTCTATAATTATCGAACAACACCTTATCACCTTTCTTAAAGATAGGGATTACGTAACACTTTTTCCACTCAGCTGGAAAACGCCCACAGTTAAATGATTTATTTATAATTTCACATAGTGGAATTGCCAGTTGGAAAGCACATTCACGGAGGACGATGCCAGGTATCTCGTCAGGCCCACATTATTTGTTGATATCCACCAATGACAGGATCCGTGTCACTTCTACCACAGAAGTTTGAATAAACACTGGATCTATTGAAAATGGGGGAGAAAATGTTGCATTGCAGGGCTCGGAAGGAGAATGGTACTTCGCGAAAGTTTGCGCAAATGTGTTTAGAAATTTATCTTTCTCGTGGATTTCAGTTCCTTTTATTAGCATAGTGGGAGGCAGACGGAAAGATTTTCTTTTATTATTAATGAAATTCCGAAAGCGCTTAGGGGGTGTGATGACGTAATCTTCTACCGACTTAACGTAGTCCCTGTACTTAGCACGCTGCAGTTTCTTACATTCACTTTGTAATGTGGAAAACTGCACATAGTCGCACTCTTGGCCTGATCTTTTGTATTTCCTTCTTGCCCTTTCTTTTTCCTTCAGTTTCTGGATTAGTTCTGAGTCGTACCAAGAAGGATATTTTCTGATGTTAATCTTTCGAAATGGTACGCTGTCTTTTATGACCGCATATAGTAAATCATAAAAAGTGCTCATAACTTCATCCCTCACTAAAGAAAAATCAGCTTTCTTCTCTGCAAATATGACTTTGTTTTGCGCTTTGAAGCGAAATGTCCTTGGCATAGGCAGGAAGATTTCGTTGGCTTGGTGATCAAAGTGAATTATATTTTCAGTTTTGACGCACTCTCCACTCCGAAGTAGTTCGCTTGAGACAAAAATTAAGTCTAGAAAATTATCATTCCTAGTAGGGAAACCTCTACTCATCGTCGAAATAAGACCTCTTTGTACCAAGCGAGTGGTTGCGCGGTTTGGGTGGCAGTTAGCATTAGGGATATAGTGGTTTTGAACCCCACTGCAGGTAGCCCTGGAGATGGTTTACCGTGGTTTCCCATTTTCACACCAGGCAAATGTCGAGCTGTACCTTAATTAAGGCCACGGTCGCTTTCCTTCCACTCCTAGACCTCTACCACCCCATCGTCTTAAAGTAAACTCCAAAATAACTGTTTGTGTCGGTACGACGTAAAACATATAGAAAAATATATTAGACAGCTTCTCTCGTTCAGCACGCACTTGTGTAGGCCTGCAAATCTACCAACACAAGGCTGACGTTTTTGAGCACCTTCAATTAACCGGACCGAGCCAGTATCGAACCTGCCAAGCTGGGCTCAGAAGGCCAGTTCCTCAACCGTCTGAGACACTCAGCCCGGCGTTCAGACGCGATTTACGCAATGTACTGCAGTTATATAAACTTTGCCCATATCCTAAGTTCTCTGTCCTCACTTCCTGAAATGCATCAGTTTTATTGTATAGAGTCATGGGTGCTATTATCGTTGCAGATTACGTATACAGTGTACAGCATGTTTCGTGTATTTCCGTGGCCGTGGTGCGCACTCGCCACACATTGTTCTACTCGTTCTGAACATCTTATATTCGAGGTCGTACCAAGCTGTAACAACATTGTGGTGATTAAATGTTTATTATTTTTAGCTAGTTCTAGAAAATGTAGGAAGTCGTGAGAATGAGTGGTGTCTTGTCGAGTTTAACAAGTGCTACATCATCAGCTACTGTTGCAAAATTATTAGTACCCGGTACGCGAGATAAAAGTGATGCTATTAGTAGCCTACTAACAAGCCATCAGCAGCCACAGCCATGGGACCGCGGGTCGATACGTGCTTTGTGGAATTTGCGGAGATTAAGAAAATAATTGAAATTATGAAAATCATTTGTCCTCTTTAACAGCGGTGTACTGATTTGTAACAAAACTAAAATACTTTTTATTATACTGTAATTACTCGAGCAAACTGAAAGCAAAAGAGAAAACGAACATAAAATAACTTAATTAGCAAAGAATTTAGTTTTTTATAGTATTTTAGCAGCTCAGTCAGTCAGACAGGAGAGGGTTAGGACTGGAAAGAAGCGACCGTTGTCTTAATCCAGGTCTGATGTGAAAATGAGTAACAACGGAATACTATCTTCAGGACTGCTGATGTTGGAGTTCGAACCCTCTACCTTCCGAATGCATGCTTACAGTTAGCCATAGTTGTAAGTTTATACAGAGCACCATATCCTAATATATGTGAAACACAAGGAAATGTTGACTTATGGCAATATTGTCCTTACTAAACAGGGAAGAGACCAGATAATGGATTCAGGATTTGCCCAAGAGTGGAAAGAAGAGGATGGTTGATGTTTCTTCTACGTTTTTTGGTATTACAGAACCTGTACTCATGAAGTACAAGTTGCGATCACTGTAACATGTGACGACAGGATTATAGGATGTTTCCAACGTGAAACATTGAAATATTAGTTCTTATTTACATGGAAGTGAACTTGAGTTATCATGAAGTCCATTCAACGATTCCTTATCAAATTTAAAATATACGAGGGTCAAGTCACAAGTCATGGCAACTATTTATTTTCTCACGAACAAGAGACAACACGGAAAATCTAAGATATGCATTTGGAAATATAGGGCATGTACTTATGCACAGTGCCTGAAGACAAATTGTGACTTCAGGAGATTCTCGTAGGAAAGTGACAGAACACAGGCCATTCTTAAACATTGATTTATGATTGTATAGACAGCAAATACACAAGCGTACGTACAAAGGATAGGTCTCCACTGGTTACAGACCTTCGAAATAATCACCCAAGGTTTACACTGTGCGTACTTCTTTGTCCATGGACACTGAACGGCCTGGGCGAGGCATATCGGCAGTTGATACTCTACCCCGTTTGAACGTCTCCACCCACCTCGCCCCTGTTCTGTAGGGCATGGCATGCACACCTAATGCTTCTCGCAGCTCTGCATGGCATTGGCGTGCATTTCTGCCACGAAGAACTGCTATTTTAATATACGATCGTTGTTCCTGCTTGTTGACTTCATTTTGTGACGCTCTTACTCACACACTGAACTTGGGGGCATACTTAAACCCACAGTGTTGTTTACATACACCATCTAGTGGCATCATACGCAAGTACACACCGTGCGTTTCCAAATGCATATCTTAGATTTTCCGTGTTGTCTCCTGTTCGCGAGAGAAAAAAATAGTTGCCATGACTTATGACTCGACCTACGTATTCTTCTTCGTTTTGCCTCATGGCTGAGGCGTCGTGACTATCATAATATTCAGCCCTCTAGCCGATGAACCATACTCCGCCACTCTTCCCTATCTAAAGCTTTCAATGTGGTTATTCTGAGAGAACACTGTAGGGGGCCGTTCACCATGTCAATCCATCGCGTTGGTATTCGTCCTCGTTGTCTGGTTCCCTGGACTTTGCCCTCAACAATCAGCTTTTGTAGACTACCATCTCGGCGCATTATATGTCCAAAGTAGCGTACAATTCGTTGAGAGACCTTACACGATAGACGAACTTTTATCTGAAGTTCGTTCAGGATTGATGTGTTCGTGCGAAGAGCTGTCCAAGGAATCCTTAACATTTTCCTCCAGCACCACATTTCAAAGCTTTCTATCCGTTCACGATCACGTTTGAGGATGGTCCACGTCTACGTATAAATAACCACAAATAATTTATACCGCTCCGTCTTCAGATCCATAACTACTATCTTTACTTTCTAACATCTTTTTTCCTCGAGTTGTTAAAACTTTGACATATTTGTACAAATCGAAATTATAATGATACGATATCCATTATTTTAATTAAGATCTTTTTAAACCTAACAAGTGGCAAGCATTATGATAATAGCGTGCCTGCATCAGCCAGGATTCCTACTTGCACATAGCGCACAGCCCACCAAGTTGCTGGGGGCACGGTAAGCATGAGCACACTGGTGCCCTTCTTTGGCGGAGACTAAAACGCGTGCTCACCACCAGCGTGCATTATGATAATAGCGTGCCTGCATCAGCCAGGATTCCTACTTGCACACAGCGCACAGCCCACCAAGTTGCTGGGGGCACGGTAAGCATGAGCACACTGATGCCCTTCTTTCGCGGAGACTAAAACGCGTGCTCACCACCAGCGTCTACTACAGCCCACATGGAGATAAAGAGGAACGCTGGAACTGGTTCCCCGTGCATTCAACATTGTAATGAGAGGCTACGATCGATACACATTGAGTATCTGTCATTAACATGTAACTAATTGGTCCTTAAAATAATATTCAGAGTTCTTGTATGTACATCATGCTTCAGGAGAGTAGATTTAGCTAATTAAACCTTTATCTTAATGTGTCATCATGATGAATTTGTATCTCTCTCTCTCTCCCCAGACACATGCCGCTCGTTTTAGTGTTTCCAAAGCGGGAATTTTAAAATCGTTTAATGATTTCCTTTCTACTACGTAACTACCGATATCCTCATTTCAATATACGAGTCCGATGTGAAGCTGGGAGGACGCTATGGCATATAATTCAAATAAAAGTTTGTTAATATGTTCTAATTATTTATGTCCAAAAGAACCGAATTGTTGTAGGCAAAGTGCAAAGAGAACGCAGTTTAATCTATATATATATATATATATAAAATAACTTGTCCTGCTTGTCCTGACTGACTGACTGACTGACTGACTGACTGACTGACTCACCATCGCCGAGCCAAAACTACTGGACATAAAGAAATTAAATTTTGAGGATACATTTATATTATAATCTAGGTGGTCGCTAAGGAAGGATTCTTGGATATTCCGTCGCTAAGGGGGTGAAAAGGGGGGCGAATTTTTAAAATGAGTGTATCTGTATCTCAAAACTTTAAAAGTTTACAGATATAAAAATTGGTATTTAGAATCTCCTTTTAAAATAAAGATACACGTATTGTTTGTTTTCGGAAAATCCCAATAGGAGGGGTGAAAAAGGGGTGAAAAAGTGTTTGAATGCCTTTAATGAGGCTACATATGTCTCAGAAACTGAAGATATTGCAGACCTGAAAATTGGTATTTTCAATCTCCTTTAAAAATACTGTAAAGAAACACGTACTTTTTGTTTTTGGAAAATCCAATTAATGGGGCTAAACAGGAGTGACAAACACACTTAGAAATTTTCAAAATTAGTGTAACCATATCGCCAAACATTAAACGTTTACAGATGTAAAAATTGGTATTTAGAATCTTCTTTAAAAATAAAGAAACGCGTATTTTTTGTTGCTAAGGGGGTGAAAAGGTGGGGGGGGTGAAATTATTCTTTTGCTTTTGCTAGGAGCCTTACGTCGCACCGACACAGACAGGTCTTATGGCGACGATAGGATAGGAAAGGCCTAGGAGTTGGAAGGAAGCGGCCGTGGCCTTAATTAAGGTACAGCCCCAGCATTTGCCTGGTGTGAAAATGGGAAACCACGGAAAACCATCTTCAGGGCTGCCGATAGTGGGATTCGAACCTACTATCTCCCGGATGCAAGCTCACAGCCGCGCGCCTCTACGCGCACGGCCAACTCGCCCGGTGATGAAATTATTAAACAAGGATATCTATATCTCAGAAACTTAAAAGTTTACAGACGTAAAACTTGGATTTGGAAACTCCTGTAACAATAAGGAAGCGTGTTTGTCTGTTTTCGCAAAATCCCATTAAGGGGAATGAAAAAGGAGAAAATTGGTTGAATACCTTTTACGAGGATGCTTATATCTCAAAATCTGAAGATATTATAGTCATGAAAATTGGTATTTGGAATCTCCTTTAAAAATAATGAAACATGTCCTTTTTGTTTTTGAAAAATCCAATGAATTGGGGGTGAACGGGAGTGTCAAACGGGGTGGAATTATAAAAATATATATTGAACCCATGACCTTTGTGCCCTGAGAACATTATGCATAATGTAACAATTAAACTAAAAGTTGGATTCTTGATAGCATGGATTTGACACGTGACGAGGGGGTGATTACCTTCGGTCCCACGCTCTGGGGTACGTGACGTCAACCACACGTGTCGACGGCGGAAGAATCTCAAGTCATTTTATGAACTATTTCAAAGCGCGTGTACATGGCGTGACCACGCCAAGTCAAAAAAATATAGTGCCTATCAAAGGAGGTCAATCATCTCACAAATCGAACCCGTAAAAATTTTAAATGTCCGTGAACACTGCCGCCAGAAATGTAGCAAGCATGTAGTCACTTTCAAAACTCTTGAAATTGCAGTTTAGGTAAGTCAGAAATTTTATAGAAATTTTCTTGGCGGCAAAGGGAGAGATCCGAAGAGAGGGGGTAACTGCTATAAATATGAAGGGACGCCATGACGAAGTCTCCTTCTCCGGCATTTGTGATACAAAGCGGACGAAAAATTGTTGAGCTGCTCTGCGAAATCAAACCAACGAAAGTAGACTGAGTTCAACTGCAGATTTTAGCCATTGCGGCTAAGTCTTGACTCCATGAGGAGATAGTTTTCTTGAGTGAAATAATTGTACCAGATAGGACGGTCAAAGTACTGAATAAATTCTAAAGTGATTAATTAATTCGTGTGCGGAAACAACTATAGTCCATCGTGTGCACTCAAGAAACAAGTGAAGGGTATTTTCTTTTTTTTATGCTTTATTCCAGGAAACCTGAAGAAAATTAATAATGAACTGTGAAGCCATGAATGTAAAAATGGCTAAATAAAATGCCAGGGTCACAGGTGAGCCCTATGACGAATACTGGCGTGACGACATGAGGTAGGTGACTTTCCATCTTACTACCTCTTATATCTTATCTCGTGATTTCTTGTATTTGAATGGGGATATACGACGCAGTGGTCACCCCTACTAAGTTTTGTAAATGTGAGAGTACGACTAAAAGAGTCATTTGTTTTATTTTCCACTTGGATAAAAGTTTGAAGTCTTGCGAGTGCCGTATAATGTTTTAAAAAGTTATTGCATAGGGTTCCGAAGTGATATCACGTCCAATGTAGATCGTCATCCGTGTGAGTGTACTGCCTATATTTTGTGATGTCAAATTAAGATGTTCATTCGACGTAAAATTCTTCTGTCTGCAATTTGACGTTAATAATAATAATCCATGGTCACTCATTTTCAATCGAGTGGAAGCGCGCTGTCGGGTGAGAACCTAGGGTGATGAATTTGGTCACGGAGAGAAACGTTTTTTTAATGCCCATTTTAAACTGTGTCTGACTGACAATAGAAGATCTAGTAGAATGTTTCAGTCATTTCTCGTAAAAATCAAGTTATTAAATACGATATCATTTATGCGAAGTTATTCATGATTAATGCATTGTGCGATATTAGACGTCGGGATTTCTAGTGAGGATTTTATTCCAGTTCTTTGTCGATGATAATTGTGGAGCTGGGAAACAGAGGTTAGTTTTGTGAATCAGGTTGGACCTGTCATTGAAGCCGGGACACGGAAGCCCGAGGAATGTTTTATATGAGTTGAGATGAGATGTGCGAATCAGGTTAGAGTCCTGTCATTGGAAGCCGGGACATGATAGCCCGAGGAATATTTTATAATGTTGAGAATGGAAAGAAATTCATAGAAATCCATAGCGGTAATAATTGGCGACGCGTATAATTAGTGTGGGCATCTTGAAGCATAACCTGTGCATTTTGTTGGTTAGAATATCGTATTTGTTTAATTATGTCGGCAGAGTTTAAAGGGAGCATTTTGAGAAGTCAGTCAACTGTGAATAAACCAGGTGTTTCCTGTAACTGCCAAGCGAACTCGGGGGATGAGAGACTTCAGCTATGATAACGGGACCCGTGTGGAGTTGAGATTGTACTGTAATTCTTGGCCAGGGAAAACGTTAAAATGCTGGATTTAGTTGAAATTCATAGCCGGTAATGATCTGAGTATTGTGAAATACTGTAATTGGGGACGTAATGAACATTTGAAGTCACGAACTTTGAGTATAAGGAACAGAGTAACCCAATCTCAGGGTTGTCCAAAATATAGAGCGATGGTCGTGATGATCGGTTTGTCTGTGAGGGGTGTGCAAAATTCATAATGGTATGACGAGATATGACATCGTAATTATATGGCGAGTTGTTTGGTTTGTACGTAGATTATTAGGATATCCAAGTGTTAATAACGGTTAGGACTAGATTAGATTTTTAAGCGTGATATCACGAGACAGGATATATATAGCTGGACATGAATTATGTAAAATTCTTTTCCAGCCAGATAAACATCGCAATATTGAACTCACATCACAGCTGCGTAGAAATTTGTGAAGAAACCAGAGTCCGCGGAGATAAAATTTGTTGTTCGTTAATATTTCGTTAAATCATTTAAATTTATTTAATTATTAAATTCAGTGAAACCGCATTTGAAATAACTTTAATCAAGCGAATAACTTGGAGATGCATTCTGGAAATTTTAGTTTGTTTTCTGGGGAATGTTAACATGTAAAGTAACGATTAAGGGGACATATCCGAAGGAAATGGATTTTACTGCCACAAAGTTTGTGAGCATTGCTATTGTTGTAATTATTGAACTTTGATTGATTGAGCAGTGAATGTGCTGGGGATAGTAAAGTGGAACTTTGGTCATAAACCGATGTAACTTAATTGTGTTTAGCCTTCAGCCTAGAAACTTGGATGGTCAGGGGGTCATCAACCTCAGTGACTTAGATTAGGGCCATATGCCATCGTAGCATCATTTCCTTGCGGTCATCATCCACAATGACTTTAAAGTAACTTAGAAGATTAGATGTCGGTCCATGACATAGACGCAGGTCACATCGATTCAATTAAGGGTCCATGCCGTAGAACCACTGTGTGGCACACACCGATTGGACGACCTTAATTATACTCAGAGTCCAGAGTTCGTGTTACGAGGGCTGGACCATAACGAATCACTATGATGGTACATGTGGTCTCACATGGAAGCCGAATTTAAGGATTTCCAGACTTTCCTTTCTTAAATGATTAATAATTGAGACAATGGTTTCTAGTATGAATGCCCGTCAGGCAGTTACGTTAAAGTCTCACACCAGTGTTCTGACCATTATGTAAAAATGATTGTGGTGTCCAGTGGATACAGTTGACTTCTATGATACCATTGACAGATTGCTTCAGAATTTTTAAATAGACCTTTCATTCCAGTAGATAGATTAGAATTACTGAACCCTACCTTTACCTCAGCAAGTGACGAAGAACCCGAAACGACCCAAGAGACAGATCTCATGAACTTTGCTAATAGGTAAGAAAGGTAGGTATCCCTCAATATGGACCAAATGGTTCAATATCTAGGCCTACAATATATCTCAGACACGTAACATGTTACAGACTTGAAAACTGGTACTTGGAATCTCCTGTAAAAGTAATGAGACATAGATAATTGTTTCTGAAAATCCACTTATGGGGAAAAAAGGGGTGAATTTTTAGAATGAGCAAATCTACAGTATATCTCAAAAACTTAACATGTCACAGAAGTGAAGATTGGTATTTTTAATCCCTTTCAAGGATAAGAAACAAGTACTTTTTGCTTTCGGAAAAACCATTTAGGCGGGGGGGTGGGGGGAATTAATTTTTTTTTTGCTAGGGGCTTTACGTCGCGCCGACACAGATAGGTCTTATGGCGACAATGGGATAGGTAAGGCCGAGGAGTTGGAAGGAAGCGGCCGTGGCCTTAATTAAGGTACAGCCCCGGCATTTGCCTGGTGTGAAAATGGGAAACCACGGAAAACCATTTTCAGGGCTGCCGATAGTGGGATTCGAACCTACTATCTCCCGGATGCAAGCTCACAGCCGCGCAATTAAAAAATTAAAAAATTAGATAAATTATTTGTATGAGTCTACTTATATCTCAAAAACTATAGATGTTGCAGACATGAAAATTGGTGTTTGGAATCCCCTTTAAAAGTCAAGTAACACATATTCCTTGGTTTTGGAAAATCCAATTAGGGGGTTGAAAGAATTAAAAAATGTATTGAAATATTTGTATGAGGATACTTATATCTTATGAAAAATAAATTGATACAGACGTGAAAATTGGTATTTGGAATCTCCTTTAAATTAAAGTAACGCGCATTTGATGATGATGATGATGATGATGCTTGTTGTTTTAAGGGGCCTAACATCAAAGGTCATCGGCCCCTAATGGTACGAAATGAAAGAACAAAAATTGCAAAGGCATCCACTGACCAAAATAAAAATAAAATATGGCATGAAGAATGAATGGATGGACAGGAACTCAACAAAACACAAAACAAACAAACAAAAACCAGTGGATCGGACTCAATGCAGATCGAAAATAACATTATTACCGACCAAGGATCCACTTATAAAGCACAATGATGCTTGGTGTCTAAAGGGGGTGCAAAATCCACGTCTAAGGCCCCACAGAATGGTACATGTCGCGAGTAAAATAGAACCATGGTATGTGTCATGTTGGGGTATTAATCAGAAGTAGCGAAGACTCATGGTGTTCCACAAAAGATGGTACTACTCACAAGTATTGCAATACGTACAAGTAACGCAGACCTATGGTGTGTCTCACACAATGGCCCAACTCAGAGTCAACGCAAACCGAGAAGGTTCCCCACCAAGGTGTACTAAACACGGGCGCCGTTATTCCCGTGGTGTTCCTCACATAGTGGGTACTAATCGCAGGCTACGCAGACCCACGGTGCTGCTCATATAGTGGTACAACTCACAGGCTACGCCCAGACCCGCGGTGTTGCACACATGGGTACGACGCACGGGAACTGGAATCCACCAGGCCAGGCTTTAACTGCTACTAATCACAAACCTATTTCGTACCAAATTTAGTGGTACTACCCGCAAGTACAGGCAACCTATGGTGTTCCCCGCGTGATGGTACGATTCAAAATTAGTTTCATGGTTCTAATTCAGTCAGCCCATGGTCGCCCCTTTTAGTCGCCTCTTACGACAGGCAGGGGATACCGCGGGTGTATTCTACATGTGCGTCCCCCACCCGCAGGGGGTAGTGTGTTTGGTCCGCGAGAGGTATTTTATTTCCCTCAAGTCCGCCGGCAAGCCGGTTAGGACCCCCCTATCCGTCACCTGGGACGCGCCACGTGGGAGTATCACTTCTCCCCCTGCTACGCCGTGGTAACGCGCATTTTAGGGGGAAAATAAACTTGGGGGGAGGGGATGAAACGGAATTGAATTCCTTTTATGAGGAAACATATCTCGAAAACTGAAGATGTTACAGTCGTGATCATTGGTATTTAGAAGCTTCTTTATAAATAAACACTTTTTTTTTTTGTTTTAGGAAATTTCACTTAAGGAGGGAGGGTGAAAGGTAGTGAAAAAATTGAATTCCTTTTATGAGGAAACATATCTCGAAAACTGAAGATGTTACAGACGTGAAAATTGGTATTTGGAATCTCCTTTAAAGATAAACACGCGTTTGGGTGGGAGGATCAACGTAACGAGGGTGGGGTGAAAAAAGACTTCAATTACTTTTGTGAGGATATTTATATCTCAAAAAAAGATGTTACAGACGTGAAAATAGGTATCTGGAATCTCCAAAAATGAAGAAACACGCCTTCTTTTGATTTTGAAAATCCACTTACGTGGGGATAGAATTGAAATATTCGTTGAATTATTTGTATGAGGATACTTTTATCTCTAAAAGATAAAGATGTTACAGACGTGAAACTTGGTATTTGGAATCTCCTTAAAAACACTCATTTTCATGTTTTCGGAAACCAACTTGGGGGGCAGGGGTGAAAATATGTAAAGAAGGAGTTGAATACTGTTTGAGAGGATACTTATATCACAGAAACTGAAGATGTTACAGACGTGAATTTTGGTATTTTGAATCTCCTTTAAAAATAAAGAAACACATATTTGTTTTCGGAAAGTCCACTTAAAGGGAGAGGGGGTGGAAAAAGGGAAAAAGAAGTTGAATTCATGTTGTGGGGATACTTATATCTCAAAAAGTGAAGATCTTACAGACGTGAAAGTTGGTACTGTATTTTAAATCTCCTTTAAATATAATGTAACACGTACTCTTTTCTTTCGAAAAATCCACTTGAGGGGTTGAAAAGAATTGAAAAAGTGGGTGAATTTTGAAAATGAGTACCGGTATATATATACAGTATATGTCAAAAACTTAACATGTTACAGACATGAAACTTGGTATTTGGAAAGTCCTTTAAAAAAACAGAAACACGTACTTTTTGTTTTCGGAAAAGGACCTTAACGGGGGGGGTGATAAGAAGTGTAAAAGAAGTGAATCATTTTTAATGAGGGTGCTTATGTATCACAAACTGATGATGTTACACACGCGAAAATTAGTATTTGGAATCTCCTTTAAAAGTAAAGGAACATGTATTTCTTTTTGTTTTCGGGAAATGGGAAGGACTGATAAAGGGGTTAAATTCTTTTTATGGGGATTCTTATTGCCTAACTCAAAAACTGAAAATGTTACGAAGTGGAGATAGATATTTGGAATCTCCTTTAAAAGTAAACCTTTTTTTTTCGATTTGAGAGAAGACTGTTTCTCATACGTACAGTTCTATGTTGCATGGTCATCTTAGCCCCAAAAGGCTATAACACAAACGTGGTTTACAAAGAGTTTCCGGGGTAAATGGAACTCAATTGGTCGGTGAATGTTTATACTTTATGGATGTTCAGATAATGTCTTAGTACAGTACCGACGAACGATAACATTTATTATTTTACAAAATCCACGCGAGCGAAGCATCGGGTAATTGCTAGTAAAATATAAAAGCCCTTCAAGGACTATCCGGTTTGTCATAAAGTACAGAGTTAGGCCTGTTATTATACAGTTCACCAGGTTAACAGTATAATTTGGAAATTGATAAATTCACTGGAGGTTTTTCACCTACCTGTTTTACATCGCATCAACACAGAAAGGTCTTATGGCGACGATGCGATAGGACATGGCTGAAACGTCGAAACCGTTATAGACTGTGATTTCGCTATATTATTATTCCTTTTTTTATTTCTGTTCTTCTTCTTAAAACCGTTTATCCTCCAGGGTTGGGTTTTACCTCGAACTCAGTGAGGGATCCCACCTCTCAATTAAGGTACATTTCCAGTATTTTCCTGGGGTGAGGGGAATGGGAAACAGTGGAAAAGCATGTTCATTGCTGCCGGCATTTGGGTTCGAACCCACAACCTCCCGATTGCAAGCTCTGTGCTACGTGATTCAAACAGTGTAGCCAACTCACTTGGTAATGGAGTAAATAAAGTAGGCAGTCTGTTCAGTTTGTGATATAATTCCAAGGAGTTCTTTTAGTAATCATCTGACACCTATCAAGATATCAAAGTAAAATATTAATATTCTAGTCAAGGAAGAAGAGAAAATGGGTTGCAATGGTCCGAAAATATTAGAATCAGTAAACGTCTGTATAGCCTATTATGTTAATTTATTTTTATTAAATTGGTCTATCGTATATCTGTGTGTACGGGCCAGATTTTCAGCACGTAGGTGTACTGTACATATACGCAGTAAAACTCAGCCTCAGTGTTCGTGAGGTAAATGCGGAAACCTTACGGGAGAAAAAAATACTTTTGCGATACACTGGTATTGGTCAGATTTACGTGGGAGAAATGGTAGAAACATACTTAAATGTAGTGTCTAAGTTAAGAAGTCTATAATACCATCGATATTCGGTGGTTCTAAGAAGTCCATCACATCAGGTCTCTCATCAGAACCAATTGTGATCAGAACGGTATTTCTGAAACGTCGGAAGTGTTATAAACCATGATTTCGCTATATTATTGTTCATTCTTTCTTTCTGTCTTTCTTTCTTAATCCGTTCGCCCTGTGGGGTTGGTTTCTCCCTAGGACTCAGCGAGGGATCCGACCTCTACCGCCTCAAGGGTAGTGTCCTGGAGCGTGAGACGTTGGGTCTGGGGATACAACTGTAGAGGAGGACCATTACCTCGCCCAAGTGGCCTCACATGCTGTGCTGAACAGTGGCCTTGGGGGGTGGGGGGAGAAGATTGGAAGGGATAGACAAGGAAGAGGGAAGGAAGCGGCCGTGGCCTTAAGTTAGGTACTGCACCGTATCCTATCACAAATTCGGCCTAGCTTAGGGTAAAAGCGCGTGGTACATCCGGAAGTTGGCAATAAAATCTCTACTTACTAAAATATACTAAAAGTATATGGACAGGAAATACGTACATATAATTAATGAATAAGAACTCAGGTATTCGGGTAAGATAGATTTATTAAAATAAAAACATGAACTGAGCTCATACTAACCAAAATAGCAAATTAAATGAACGTAAAATCGACCCTAAAACTGGTCAAAAAAGTTAATATGCACATCTGCAAACTTGACATTTTGGCAATTGTTTATACAAAAGAAACACGGGCAACGACCCGAAAATTACGATTACAACATTTTACATGGAAATTGGAACTTGTAAATAGAGGCCAAGGCCGCTTTCTTCCAACTCCTAGGCCTCCTATCCCATCGTCGCCATAAGACCTATCTGTGTCGGTGCGACGTAAAGCCAATAGCAAAAAAATGAATCTTCCCATCCCCACTTAAGACCCCTGTTCAGCATAGCAGGTAGGGCGCCTGGGCGAGGTACTGGTCATTCTCCCCAGTTGTATCCCCAGACCCAGAGTCTGAAGCTCCAGGACAATGCCCTTGAGGCGGTAGAGGTGGGATCCCTCGCTGAGTTCGAGGGAAAAACCGAACCTGGAGGGTAAACAGATTAAGAGGAAGAAGATGACCCAGTAGTACACACATACATTAATACACATACAATGACATTTAACCACGAATGACCACACTCCACTAATTGGTAACTACTTACCAGGGAGGTGAGAAGCCTGTGTAGAAAGTGGGCCCACTTCGTTGGATGCTACTGAATGAGGGAGAATGCTGTAAAAACTGGCTGTGTTTTCTTCCTATTCAAGCATAAGGTACCTAATTATAATATGCTACACTGTACACAAAATTGTAACATACAAAACTGTACTTTTGATCAAACTAAAGCCGCTCACAGACCACAAATTGACAAGAACCAGCATTGCAATCACAGTCCAACTGTGAACATTACTGTCCTTTGAACTGCGTAACTTTGGTGAAACGTTGTCTAATTTTTGTTCCCTGGATCTTTTCATTTTGTACTCTTAATAAGTGTCTAACGCGAACGCCTGAAATATTAGCAAGCTGAATAGCGCACTCATTTGTAAACTTTTTGATTTCTGGTCGTGAAATAAAGTTTTCATAATTGTCCCTTTCTTCATTCATCCTAGCATTCCTTCTTCGTAAATTTGTAATGATCATTGTCGTACATCTCAATGAAGCCCTCATTTTCCTAATTATCAATTTCTCTTCTTTCGTTTGATAGTGTGAATGTTCAAAGTTGCCTCCATTTTCTTCGTCCGGAGATTGAACACCCTGAATAAACAAACGAGAATACTAGTTAAAATGGGGAGTGAAAAAATGACAATGAAAATGAAAATCCACAGCCTGTTTCCAGGCATTCGACCAGGTCAGGAATGGAATGAATGAAGCCCCCACCTAGCGGCGAGGATGGGAATTGTGCCTGCTGCCGAAACCTGTCGCACTACTCTGGGCAATGATTAATGAATGACAGATGAAATGAAATGATATTAACGAGCTCGATAGCTGCAGTCGCTTAAGTGCGGCCAGTATCCAGTATTCGGGAGATCGTGGGTTCGAGCCCCACTGTCGGCAGCCCTGAAGATGGTTTTCCGTGGTTTCCCATTTTCACACCAGGCAAATGCTGAGGTTGTACCTTAATTAAGGCCACGGCCGCTTCCTTCCCACTCCTACCCCCTTCCTGCCTCATCGTCGCCATAAGACCTATCTGTGTCGGCGCGACGTAAAGCAAATAACAAAAAACAAAAAAAAATGAAATGATACTGGAGAGTGTTGCTGGAATGAAATATGACAGGGAAAACCGGAGTGCCCGGAGACAAACCTGTCCCGCCTCCGCTTTGTCCAGCACAAATATCACATGGCGTGACCGAGATTTGAGCCACGGAACCCAGCGGTGAGAGGCCGGGGCGCTGCCGCCAGAGCAACGGAGGCTCTTTAAAATGGAGAGTACCAAAGTATAATAGGAGTATATTGTGTTCCAAGCTCTTCCTATAATAAAATAGGAAATGTTTTCACCTTTCGCATCTGAACAGTATTAATGGCATTGGTAGCCCCCTGCAATACGATATGACTTGGCTCAAGTGTGTTAACATCCCTGGATTGCGGTTCCTTCATTTACTGCAAACCATTATTATCTAGAATGTCATCCAGTTAGAACAATATAACATATCAGCCACTTACTATCTCAAATTAAGTCCTCAAGTGATAATTACCTTAAGAGCTGATGGCTGTAAGCAGCTTGGGTAGGCAGGGAATGCGTTCAGGAAGGCATTCTCTCTCAGTCTCGTCCCGGATAAGTACGTGTTATTCACTTGGTCAGGCCTAAAGTGCTCCGTACAGATTAACACAGTGCACAGCAGGTGTCCAGTTCTTCCTCGTAACTCCCTTCGTCCACAGGGCCCGACTGTCTGGGTTCTTACAGAACCTACACCAATCTATATTTTAAAACAATGACGCTCTCTCCTATAAGAATATACATGCGTGTCTACATTTGATAGTTGCTACCCTCCTTCTTCTTTTTCTTATTTTCCTACCGCTTTTTCCCACAGCTTTGGGGTACTAAGCGCGTCCGGCTCCATGATTAAATGGTTAGCGTGCTGAACTTTGGTCACAGGGGTCCCGGGTTCGATACCCAACAGGGTCAGGAATTATAACTATAATTGGTTAATTTCACTGGCAGGGGGGCAGGGTGTATGTGTCGTCTTCTTCATCATTTTATCATCATCATCACCACCACCACCACCACCACGGCGCGCAGGTCGCCTACGGGTGTCAAATCAAAAGATCTGCACTTGGCGTGCCGAACATGTCCTCCGGCAATCCCAACACTAAAAGTCATACACCATTTCACTTCATTTCATTTCCAAAGCAGCATACACAGTTATCTGCTCAATACTTCATGGAAGTACAAACAGTTCTCCGCTTAGTACCTCAAAGCAGCATACACATTTATCCGCTCAGTACTTCAAGGCAGTACACACAGTTCTCCGCTCAGTACTCAATGCAGTACTCCGCTCAGCACACGACGGTACTCTGACTCCAGCGGGACACTAATAACAGCCACCACTACTTCCGTCCAGCTCCAACCATCAACTGACTGTTCGCGGCTGACATTCTTTCCATATCCTGCTGATGGAGTACTAGAATCTTCGCGGTACGGCTAGAGAGGGAAGGTTCTCATTCCCCGTTCCAGAAGGCCCATGAGGAAACTAGACGAAGAAACAATAGAGGAGAAACCGCGGTGGGTCCTCGGGCCGGCTGAGAGGTCCACGGCCAGGCTTAGTCATCCCTTCAAGGATATACAGATGGGGGCTAAACACAGAGGGCTGGCACTTAGCAATAATAATCTAAAATCAAAATCAAGTTTCGTGCTAAAGGTGCTGACTTTTTTGCAATGAGATGGTTCCTTGATTGTGATTTGATAGTTTAAATAGACCGCAGAATTTGTTTACTGAAAGTCTCTGTTACTGCTTACACACATAATTCGGTTATTTTGTAGGCACGACTGATTTGTCCATAGCCGTTCGAAAATGTCTTCCTCAAGCAACAATTCGGCACGCTTTATTGCCATGGAACAACATTTTTATGTGTATGTACTGGCTCCAGAATATCCGCGGAAATTCGGAGGAAGCTCCCTTTTATTACGGTATCGGTAGAGCTATAAACGAGTTCAATTTCTTGCTATACCTGCTACCTGCTATTTTGAAACTAACTTACTGTATTAGTTGAGACTGAGCTAAACTTAAAAATTTGTTACTTCTGGCAAGTTGACAAATTTAACTAAAACATTTGGTATTCTATTAACATAGTATCAAAAAATATCGAGCTCATCTGTACTGTAGTAGTATCGTTCGGTATCGATACCTCTCGAGTATCTAGGGTATCGAGGTATCGAAATAATTAAGAACCTGAATCTAAAACAGATACAGACCGAGTTGGCTGTTTGGTTACGGTCATGTAGCTTAGAGCTTGCATTCGGGAGATGGTGAGTTTGAATACGACCGTCGGAAGATCTGAAGATGGTTTTCCGCGATTTCCGATTTTCATACCAGGCAAATGCAGGAGCTGTACCTTAATTAAGGCCACGGCGGCATATTTTCCAAATCTATCCCTATTCAATCCTTGCGTTGCTGAACCCTTCGATGTGTTAGTGTGGCGTTAAACCACTAGCAAAAAAAAGAATATTTGAAATAAATTCCCTATTTCTAGGACTTGCCAGGACGTGAGCGTTATCGTGCTCCCGAAATAAATTTCAATAAAGCAATAAACACAATAAATCAAGGTAGTCTGCTGGCTAAAACTTATTTCACATTTCAATCAAAGCTAGTATACATTATTAATACTGTCATGAAAGTCGTTTTAGATTAAGTGTAAGAAAATATTCGAAGTTAGTTTTTCCTCTTCCTTTTTTCCCAATTGGTTTTACGTCACACTAACACATGGAAGATTTTCGGCGATGGACGGATGAGAAAAGGCTAGGATTGGAAAGGTAGTAGCCGTCGCCTTAATTAAGGAACAGTCCCAGCCATTGCCTAGTGTAAAAATGAGAAACCACAGAAAACCATCTTCAGGGCTGTCGACGGTGGGATACGAACCCACGATCTCCCGAATACTGTTCAAAGTGTTCTATGCTTAAAGTCGTGATTGACCACAGTAAATACAGTCATAAATCCTTGCCTCGCGATTAGTGCTCTTTTTTACCTAATATCGACAATATTCACATCCGCCTTTGTGGTGTAGTGGTTAGTGTGATTAGCTGCCACCCCCGGAGGCCCGGGTTCGATTCCCGGCTCTGCCACGAAATTTGAAAAGTGGTACGATGGCTGGAACGGGGTCCACTCAGCCTCGGGAGGTCAACTGAGTAGAGGTGGGTTCGATTACCACCTCAGCCATCCTGGCAGTGGTTTTCCGTGGTTTTCCACTTCTCCTCCAGGCAAATGCCGGGATGGTACCTAACTTAAGGCCACGGCCGCTTCCTTCCTTCTTCCCTGTCTATCTCTTCCAGTCTTCCCATCCCCCCGCAAGGCCCCTGTTCAGCATAGCAGGTGAAGCCGCCTGGGCGAGGTACTGGTCATCCTTCCCAGTTGTATCCCCCGACCCAGAGTCTGAAGCTCCAGGACACTGCCCTCGAGGCGGTAGAGGTGGGATCCCTCGTTGAGTCCGAGGGAAAAACCAACTCTGGAGGGTAAACAGATTAAGAAGAAGAAGAATAGGGGAATACTTGGCCTTTAGAAAATAAGGAACATTTTCGTCAAATAGTATGGCATGCAGAGGAAATTCGTGTCCGTACGTATCATAACTATAATTACGACAGCAATACCGTACCTGTCAATCTGCTGTCTATTTTCGCCAAGGATAAGGTGGGGATTAGACCTATTACTAATGACATGGTTTCTCCCGGTAACTGTGTTCATATCTGCTGGGTTTAATGACTTCCATACATCCTACATATACTTACTGCGTTCAGTAAGCATGCACTTCCTAGAAAATCACACTACATCATTGGAATTAACTTTCTGTAGCCCAAAAAGTCTCCTGTATAAGATGTACAGCTGGAATGACAATCTTAATGTAACGTCAGGAATAATGTACCAGATGTAGCCGCAAGTGGTCCAGCAAGTAGGCCTACTAATATGCTACCTGCTATACGTTCGTAATAATCACATAAGCAACACAGAAACTGTAAAGAAAACATGTTTAATTGTCCATGATTGTAAAATAATACGTTAGAATAGTAAACACTCCAAACATTACTTTATAATAACAGATATATATAACAATTTAGCCAGAGGCATGTTTGCGCAGAAATTATATTATATATTACAATTACTATGTAATTTATATTGTATTTACCGTGTGTTAGCCAGACTGAGATTTTTTGTTACATTTAACTAAGTCGACATCGAAAATAAGGCTTCATTCTTAACAAAATAACAAAAAATTACTATCAATCAATCAATCAATCAATCAATCAAGCAAGCAAGCAAGCAATCAATCTACCGTTCGATCAGTCAATCAATCAATCAATCAATCAATCAATCAATCAACCAATTACCACTGACCGGCATTTAGGGCAGTCACCTTCGTTGCAGATTCCCTATCAACTGTTTACCTACACTTTTTCTTAAATAATTTAAAAGAACTTGGAAATTTATAAAATAATATCTCCCTTGGTAAGTCCTCTTCTTATAATCGAATATTTGATCCAATGCGTCCTCTTGAATTCCAAATGTATCTTCATATTGTGATTTTTCCTATTTTGAAAACATCACTCGAACTTACTCGTCTACGGATGTCATTTTACGCCATCTCTCCACTGACAGCTCGGAACATACCAGTTCGTCGAACAGCTCGTCTCCTTTCACCCAAGTCTTCCCAGCCCAAGCTTCGCAATATTTTCGTAACGCTACTCCTTTGTCGGAAATCAGCCAGAAAAAAAATCGCGCTGCTTTTCTTTGGATTTTTCCACTTCTCGTATCAAGTAATCCTGGTGAGGGTCCCACACACTGGAACCATACTTCAATTGTGCTCTTACCAGAGACTTACATGCCCTCTAATTTACACCCTTACCGGGCGAGTTGGCCGTGCGCGTAGAGGCGCGCGGCTGTGAGCTTGCATCCGGGAGATAGTAGGTTCGAATCCCACTATCGGCAGCCCTGAAGATGGTTTTCCGTGGTTTCCCATTTTCACACCAGGCAAATACTGGGGCTGTACCTTAATTCAGGCCACGGCCGCTTCCTTCCAACTCCTAGGCCTTTCCTATCCCATCGTCGCCATAAGACCTATCTGTGTCGGTGCGACGTAAAGCCCCTAGCAAAAAAAAATTTACACCCTTACTACAACTCCTAAATACCCTCATCTCATAACCATATGAAGAGATCTGTAACTTTTATTTGTAATCCCGATGATGTGATTAGATTACCCGAAAGAAGATCTCTCCTTATATTAAGACCTAGGTACTTTTTTTTGCTAGGGGCTTTACGTCGCACCGACACAGATAGGTCTTATGGCGACGATGGGATAGGAAAGGGTTAGGAGTTGGAAGGAAGCGGCCGTGGCCTTAATTAAGGTACACCCCCAGCATTTGCCTGGAGTGAAAATGGGAAAACACGGAAAACTATCTTCAGGGCTGCCGATAGTGGGATTCGAACCTACTATCTCCCGGATGCAAGCTCACAGCCGCGCGCCTCTACGCGCACGGCCAACTCGCCCGGTACCTAGGTACTTACCGTGATCTCCATAAGGCACTTTCATCCCATCAACGCAGTAATCACGACTGAGGGGACTTTCCCTCTTTATGAAAGGAATAACTTGACATTTCACTCCTTTTACTATCATATTATTGGCTCCTGTCCGACTCACAACATTGTCGAGGTCTTTTTACAGTCGCTCACAATCCTGTAACTTATGTATTACTCTGTACAGTATATCATCACTCGATAAAACTTCATCTCTGCTTTCAGTTCTTTACTTATATCATTATTTTATATATATAAGGAAATATGAAGGTCCAATAACACTGCCTTGAGGAACTCCCCTCCTAATTATTCCAGGGTCAGATTATGCTTCACCTACTATAATTCTCTAAGTTCTGTTTTCCAGAAATGAAACCTCCCATTCAGTAACTCTTGTGTCTAGTCCAGTTGCACTCATTTTTTGTCAGTAGTCTGCCGTGATCCACCCTATCAAACTCTTGGATATGTCATTAGCGTTACAGTCCATTCGATCTCCTGAATCTAATCTGTGATATCTTACTGAAATCCTACGAGTTGATCTTCAGTGCAATAGCATTTCCTAAACCCGAACCGTCTTCTATCAAACCAGATCGTAATTTCGCAAACATGTCCATTATAATCAGAAAGAATGCTTTCCCAAAATGTACATGAATGTATGTTAAAGGAAGACTTCAAACAGCGATTTGAATGCTTCAGGTATACGAAGAATATTTTAATGTATCAATGTAACCATATTCCTGCAGTGTTGATGAGACCTATAGAGTTTCAAATAGAAAATAGATTTTCAATGTGATTCTTTGCAAAATGAAATATTCCACAGCTTGCATTCGGGAGATAGTGGGTTCTAACCTCACTGCTGGCAGCCCTGAAGATGATTTTCCGTGGTTTCCCATTTTCACAAACTTTTTTTGTTGTTGATAGCTCGTAGTTGAGAGTCCCGAGGCGAACAAAAGGCCTCTCTATTCATCAGTAGCAGCGGAGTCCCCGAAATATCGGAACAGCACCAGCACGGCGTACACTTAGCGGGGGAGAAAGCGATCTGTCGTGACGAAACTAGTTCGAAGAGGGGAGAAGCGGCGTGGGAGTGAAGTGGTTGAGATATGGTGGTGGATATCTTGATTGGTGCAGATGGGGTTAGAGTCAAGTGTGGGCGGAGATGCTGGCATTGGCGAGGGGGGAGGGGTGGGGAAGGTTTGGTCTTCCGGAGTATTGCATGGGATGGGGTCAGTTTGTATTTCTTTGACTTGGGTATTTTCACAAACAAATTCAGGGCCTGTATCTTAATTAAGGCCAAAGTCGCTTCCTTCCCGCTCCTAGCCATTCGCTAGCCCATCGTCGCCATATGACCTATAAGTCTCGATGCCACGTAAAGAATTTTTTTAATCCACAGAATTCTATCCGATTGTTTCTAGGGAGAAGTATCAAAGCATTCACAATCAATCCACAAGAGTTTTGAGTGTGTTCAAGACAACATATTCATGTGAACAATTATTTTCAAGAATGTACCATGAGAAATCTCTTGAAAAGAATACACATTTGTTTTCAGTTAAATGGCACGTTCGTAAGACGTTTCTCGTAATTTTTATAATCTTGTGTCACATAAGCGTGCCTAAGTTTCTGGTCAAAAAAGTAACATGGCAGCTAGGCCTACTGCGTTACGTCATTAAAATGTCAGTGTTTCATTCATCATATTTGCAATGAATCTGATATAAAATTAAAATATTTAATAATGTATTTTCTATCCTATCAATTTCATACATTAAGTACTTCGGCAAATAAACGGCTGAGTAAAAGTTTATACCTCGTGAAAAATGTACGTCTTTCCTCTTTCGTTATGCATCAAATTAATAATTCGTGTGACTCACAGAGTTCCTACACATTTACAAATGGCCCTTCAAGTGGTCTACCCTATGGATTATTATGTGTCCTGTAACAATTATCTCTCCTCGATTGATAGGTGGTACTAACTAACAGCTGAGCATCAAAGGGTACGTTTGTATGTTAGAACTGTTAGGGTTGGTTGTAATCAAACTACGGCGAGTTTCAGCAGGTATCCTTAGAGCAGTTTATGTCGACATTTTATACCCAAGTAAAAATCTGGTTAAGTGTCGTATTTCTAGTCTCAGATACCTATTTCAAGCTCCGGCCCAAATAATTACATTTAGATGCTCTATTACAGACATTGAGTACGCAGTATGCTCAACAGCTTACAAATTTGGCGAGCCAGAAGAATTAATTAATTAAATTCCCCCTGTCCGCCTCTGTTTGCTTTGCTAGTTGCTTTACGTCGCATTTGCCTGGTGTGAAAATGGGAAACCACGGAAAACCATTTTCAGGTCCGCCTCTGTGGTGTGGTGGTTAGTATGATTAGCTGCCACCCCCGCAGGCCCGGGTTCGATTCCCGGCTCTGCCACGAACTTTGAAAAGTGGTACGAGGGCTGGAATGGGGTCCACTCAGCATCGGGAGGTCAACTGGGTAGAGGTGGGTTCGATTCCCACCTCAGCCATCCTGGAAGTGGTTTTCCGTGGTTTCCCAATTCTCCTCCAGGCAAATGAAGGGGCTGTACCTTAATTAAGGCCACGCCCGCTTCCTTCTAACTCCTAAGCCATTCCTATCCCATTGTCGGCGTAAGACCTATCTGTGTCGGTGCGACGTCAAGCCACTAGGAAAAAAATGAAAATCCGGTACGTTTGCTTGTTCTGTATCCTTGTCTATCCCTTCCAATTCTCCCATCCCCCCGCAAGGCCCCTGTTCAGCATAGCAGGTGAGGCTGCCTGGGCAAGCTACTGGTTATCCTCCCCAGTTTTATCCCCCGACCCAGAGTCTGAAGCTCCAGGACACTGCCCTTGAGGCGGTAGAGGTGGGATCCCTCGCTGAGTCCGAAGGAAAAACCGACCCTGGAGGGTAAACAGATAAAGAAGGAGAAGAGAATAATAATAAGAAGAAGATATCCCTCCTGCTGGGAATCGAAATCAGGACCGCCCAGGAATAAAGGCCAGCCCGCTAACCATTAAGCCATGTCAGCTGCATGTACCATTTTCACCTAATACCAACCCTTCTGCTATTATTCAGTTTCTGGCAGTACCGGGAATCGTACCCGGGTCACTGAGGACGGCAGCTAATAGTGCTAACCATTACGCTACGGAGTCAGACGAGCACCAGATAATTCAACAGTACTTACCATTTCTTAGGGGCTGGCTGGCCGAGGCGGTAAAGGCATGCTCGGTTCGCCCGGAAGGACGTGGGTTCGAATCCCCGTCAGGAAGTCGTAAAATTTAAGGAACGGGATTTCCACTTCCGGAGGTACATATGGCCCTGAGGTTCACTCAGCCTACACCAAAAATGAGTACCAGGTTAATTCCTGGGGGCAAAGGCGGCCGGGCGTAGTGCTAACCACTCTACCCCATCACGTGCCGAGGTTAACAATGGTGGAAGCCTTTACCTTCCACTCTTCCAAGGGCCTCCATGGCTTGTACGGAGGTGACTTTGCTTTGCTTTTTTTTTTTACTTACCGTTTCTGTCGAAGACATATGTTTCTCTACGCATGGTATAATATACTTACTACTGGTAGATTCTAACGTTCATCAGAAAAGTATTCGGCTCCATGGCTAATTGGTTAGCGTGCTGGCCTTTTGTCGCAGGGGTCCCAGGTTCGATTCCCGGCACGGGTGGGAATTTTAACCTTAATTAGTAAATTCCCCTGGCACGGGGTCTGGGTGTATGTGTCGTCTTCATCATCATTTCATCCTCTTCACGACGAGCAGGTCGCCTACTGGCGTCAAATCAAAAGACCTGCATCTGGCGAGCCGAATTTGTCCTCGGACACTCACGCCACTAAAAGCCATACGCCATTTCATTATCAAAAAAGTGAACACTGGCTGAAGACTGAGTCGTTATGATAAATCATAAAATATGAAATGTGATTATAATGGAATCAAGTAACTGTAGATTGAGGAACTATTTAAGTAAGGTGCGTTGACAAGAAGAGTGGGATTTCTGGTCAGGAGACAACAGATTTACGATATTAACATAAAATTCAGAAGGAATGACGGAGACTGGTTTCGTAAGGAATAAGAAAATATGCCAACGAGTGAATTCCTACAATCAGCCTAGTAGACAGATTGTAGTTATCAAGATAGACACCGAGAGCCTCCGTGGCTCAGGCAGCAGCGCGCCGGCTTCTCACCACTGGGTTCCGTGGTTCAAATTCCGGTCAATCCATGTGAGATTTGTGCTGGACAAAGCGGAGGCGGGACAGGTTTTCCTCCGGGTACTCCGGTTTTCCCTGTCATATTTCATTCCAGCAACACTCTCCAATATCATTTCATTTCATCTGCCATTCATTAATCATTGCCCCAGAGGAGTGGGACAGGCTTCGGCAGCCGGCACAGTATTCCTGTCCTCGCCGCTAGTGTGGGGCTTCATTCATTCCATTCCTGACCCGGTCGAATGACTGGAAATATGCTGTGGAAGATAGACACCAAGTTAATATCCACCAGAATTATACAGGTAAGCAAGCCTACCAGTCCTGCAGATAATGAAGGAATCGAGAGACATGAAGAGAGAAAATATGAAACTTCATTGCGGTGCGGGACTAGGATGCAGTGATGAGTGAAAGAAGATGTAGTAAACGAATATATGGACTTAGAGAAAGGAATGAAAGAGGAAGCCGGCCATTGCAATTGTGTCCTGATTACGATGAGTTTGCAAATACTTAATTCAAAAGTTTACTGTGTATAAATAGACGAACCCGAGAGACACTACTAACTATGAAATTATTTTCGCAATGAATAGGCAGAAGTTGTGAAAGCAAGAGTGAGATTGTTAAACTTTCCCAGGAGCACGCGTGGACTGAGATCACAACTTGACGGTTATGAAACGTCGACATTTTATTTTAATGGAGAAGGGAAGAAAAGCATCATTAACATCGTCTTTCCCTTGTAACAAGTTTCTGGTCTGCGATGGTAATATTCATGCACTTACTTCTCTTCAAACATTTCCTTGATATCCTATCTGCAGGCATCTCCAGCATCTTTGTACTTCTTATTCACCCATTATATTTTATGGCTTCCTCATCCTTTAGTCCATCGGGCGAGTTGGCCGTGCGGGTTAGGAGCGTGCAACTGTGAGCTTGAATCCGGGAGATAGTGGGTTCGAACCCCACTGTCGGCAGCCCTGTAGATGGTTTTCCGTGGTTTCCCCTTTTCAGACCAGGCAACGTAAAGCAACTGACAAAAAATACTTCATTCTCGGTCTGGAAAACGAAGAATAACGGGCCTTGGCTTGCCAAGCGACCGCTGCTCCACCCCAAAATGCCTGTATATTATGGAGTGACCCATGGGCAGTGCAACGATCCTTTCGGCCGTTATTCTTGGTTTTCCAGACCGGGACTAAAGTATGAGGAAGGCATAAAATGTAATGGGTGGATAAGAAGTACAAAGATGTTGAAGATGCCTGCAGATAGTATGTCAAAGAAATATTTGTAGAAAAATTCATGCATTAATAGTACCATCGCAGATCGGAAACTTCTTCCAAGGGAAAGACGATTTTAATGATGATGATGATAATGATGATGATGTTTAAAGGGGCCTAACATCAGGTCCTCGGTTCCAGGGAAAGAAGACAAGGTAGACAGATTGCAGGAACAACTGCAGTATCTCAACGGAAAGAACTACATGATATGATAACGTACAGGACAAGGAAGAGGCTATTCATGCCGATGCGATGGGAGACTCGATTTTGGAGACAAGATTTCATAGAGCAGTGAGAGACCTAAGTAGGAACATGTCAACCTGGAATTAATGATACACTCTCAGAATAGTTGACTGTCTTGGCGTAATTAAGCTATTTGATTTAGTAAATAAGAAGCACGAGAGGGGTGAAGTGCCATTTATTTTTGAGAAAAGTGACAGTAAATACGAAAGATCAAGCCGATAAGAGTAAAAGCTACCGCACTCTTTGCTTTATTCTGTCGCACGTGTAATATTTTAATGCGAATTATATACAGACGAATGGGAAGACAAGTTGCAGTCAAATTTAGAGACCAGTCAGATTTCCGAAGAACTGTAGGAAGCAATCCTTACTCAATGTCTGATTGAAAAAGACCGAATAAGGAAGACTACGCATATGCCATTTTTAGGTCTAAAATGTATTAGAAAATTTTTAAGTCCGCCTCTGTGGTGTAGTGGTTAGTGTGGAGGAGGCCCGGGTTCGATTCCCGGCTCTGCCACGAAATTTGAAAAGTGGTACGAGGGCTGGAATGGGGTCCACTCAGCCTCGGGAGGTCAACTGAGTAGAGGTGGGTTCGATTCCCACCTCAGCCATCCTGAAAGTGGCTTTCCGTGGTTTCCCACTTCTCCTCCAGGCAAATGCCGGGATGGTACCTAACTTAAGGCCACGGCCGCTTCCTTCCCTCTTCCTTGTCTATCCCTTCCAAACTTCCCATCCCCCTGCAAGGCCCCTGTTCAGCATAGCAGGTGAGGCCGCCTGGGCGAGGTATTGGTCATCCTCCCCAGTTGTATCCCACCGACCCAGAGTCTGAAGCTCCAGGACACTGCCCTTGAGGCGGTAGAGGTGAGATCCCTCGCTGAGTCCGAGGGAAAATCCAACCCTAGAGGGTAAACAGATTAAGAAAGAAAGAAATGTTTAATAGTTCATGACTTTTGGGTTCCTGATAATAATAATAATAATAATAATAATAATAATAATAATAATAATAATAATAATAATAATAATAATAATAATAATAATAATAATAATAATTTCGTGTGGCTATTTCTAACCAAGTGTAGCCCTTGTAAGGCAGACCCTCCGATGAGGATGGCCGGCATCTGCCATGTGTAGGTAACTGCGTGTTATTGTGGTGGAGGATAGTGTTATGTGTGCTGTGTGAGTGTTTTCCTCCAACTCAGCGAGGGATCCCACCTCTACCGCCTCAAGGGAGTGTCCTGGAGCGTGAGACTTTGCGCCGAGGTGTACAACTGGGAAGGAGGACCAGTACCTCACCCAGGTGGCCTCACCTGGTATGCTGAACACGGGACTTGTAGAGGGATGGGATGATTGGAAGGACAGGCAAGGAAGAGGGAAGGAAGCGGCCGTGGCCTTAAGTTAGGTACCATCCCGGCATTTGCCTGGAGGAGAAGTGGGAAACCACGGAAAACCACTTTCAGGATGGCTGAGGTGGGAATCGAACCCACCTCTACTCAGTTGACCTCCCGAGGCTGAGTGGATCCCGTTCCAGCCCTCGTACCACTTTTCAAATGTCGTGGCAGAGCCGGGAATCGAACCCGGGCCTCCGGGTGTGGCAGCTAATCACACTAACCACTACACCACAGAGGCAGACTTGGAATTAAAGTACAATATAAAATTATAAAAATAAATGGATGCATTACTAAATAAAAAGCCGCAGTAACTGAGTATAGAGAAACCACGGATAATCCGCAAATAGCGTGAAATAGGTACTGAAGAAGCACTTAGCTGCATTAAAGTACAAAACTATGGACTTCAGCAGAGCTAAATTCATTTATTATTCAGTATCTAACGGTTCTTTAAATTTAGTTTGCCAACCAGACGAAACATTAAATTGGTCTTCAGTTCCCAAGACTTCAGAAAAATGGGGGTTCTTTGACACATATTACGCCGGATACTTGTATGACTTCTGACCGTTTCCACTCAAACCATTCCAACATGGCTTTATCCAGTTTTGAGTAAGTAGACGTTATCATTGTTTTCCGTTTTTACAAATCTCTGGTCTCAAAAAAAATCCTGATATCCCGGATCATAGTTCCACCCACGCCGTAAGTCAAAGAGAGCTTCTGTGTAGACCTGCCCTCTTTAAGTTTACGCATTATTTCCAGCTTCTGCTGTATCATTAACACAGCACGTTTACGTATTTTCCGGCATGGCTCACCACTAACAGTAACCAATTAATATTTTTTTATATAATAAAATTCTTCCGGGCTGTTATGCCGTGGTCCACTCCTCTCCACAGAAGATGACTACCGCAGCAGTAGTCGAAACGTCTGGGAGAAGCGAGAGGAGTGGACCACGGCATAACAGCCCGGAAGAATTTTATTATATTGACACCGGCCGTGAAAGCCTTCATACTTTAATATTTTTTAATTTGTTTTTACAATTTGCTTTACGTCGCACTGACACAGATAAGTCTTATGGCGACGATGAGATAGGAAAGAGGTGGAAGTGGGTAGAAAGCAACCGTGGACTTAATTGAGGTACAGCCCCAGTATTTGCCTGGCATGAAAATTTGAAACCGCGGAAAACCAATTTCATGGCTGCCGACAGTGGGGTTTGAACTCAGTATCTCCCGAATGCGACTCAAACAAGCTCGGTACAGTATTGTGTACTGTAGTCACTCGCTTATTAAAACGAACTGAATGCCATCACGGTGAAGGCCATTGCTCCGTACGTCAACAGTTTGAGAGGCAATATAATATTCAGTCAACAGTATTAAGTTGTTAGTGCTTGGAACTCGTCTTGATTTCTTTTTTAAGTCCTAAACCGAAGTGGACAATCCGCCCGTGGATAATCGAAAGCATACTGTGGAAAAGTAGGTCCAGTCAGTGCATGGATGTGAAACATGGGCTACAACTGGTGGAAAGAGAAAGAAAATAACATCATTTTTGAAGAATGTTGAAGGAAGTATTAAGTAACGGAAAGATACAGAATCATGTTGTTGAGGTAACGCTTCAGCGAAATTTGAGCAGGAAACGAGATAGATTGATGGGGCACGTCCTAAGACTTCCAGGACCCATACAGTGGGTTTTGGGAGGAAGAGCAGAGTGCAACACTGGATAAAAGGATTGAATGAATACCTTGAAAGAAATCTGCAATCATTGATCCCAGTTTTGAATTAAGCTGTATTGATAGTCCATAAAATATCACTGAGAACATGTAAGGCCAGGGTCCCGCTTTCCAGATATTGTACTGAAGCATGCTTAGAAGATTTGAGAACAATGGGAGTGAGGGGTCAGGGAATTCTCAGGAAGAACTCAGGAAAGGGACTGGCCTTTACCAGGGTGTCATCAATATTGTCGAGGTTTATGGAAAAATAAATTGAAATTGTCTAGTTCATCAAATAGAATGCAACTGAAAGTGATGGAAATAAGTAATATTCAGGTATGGGGGAGGAAACGACGAAGAGGCAGGAGAAAATAGCTTGTAGACCAGTCTGCGGAAGTATACTGATAGGTACAACATTCGTCCTACTAGCCAAATGAATGATAAAGTACTGTAATGTGAAGGTGCTTGGTAACTGCAGGAGTTAGGGCTATTTCGGTGTATCCTCCATGTGAAGATGATAAAATAAACAAGTCTTACGAGACACTGAGAGATGTGTTAGTGAAAATAGCATAGTGCTAATAGGTAACAACGGGATGCCTAGCTGAGGAAGAAAAGGCATGCTCGGTTCACCTGGTAGTGCGTGGGTTCGATTCCCCGTCAGGAAGTACAATAATAGAGGATAGATACCGTATTTCCACTTCGGGAGAGGCACATAGCCCTGCAGTTCACTCAGCCCATACAAGTTGTGAATACCAGGTTAATTTCTGGGGGCAAAGGCCGACGGGCATAGGGATAACCACTCTATCTTAAAAAATGGTAAAGTTTACCGATAGTGGAAGCCTTTCCCTTCCACTCCTCCAGGGCTTTCATGGTAGCTAGAGATGCATTTTCTTTGCTAACAGGTAATGCAATAATAGGGAGTAAATTTTCGTTTCCCTTTGAGATTAACTGTTGCAGATTCATTCTTCAAGTTTAGACTAAGGCTTTTCGCAGTCACATTGAAGAATATAAGTATTCCGTAGCGATAATAGACTATAAAAATGAAGTTTTAAAATCTGTAAGAATTATGCAGATATTCAAGGTACTTTTCAATGATACAAACCACTGACTGATCTGCAGCGAAGTGAACATTAATTCTTATGAGGTGGTGCCTTGTGTTCCACAGGAGTTCCCTGTGTGGGCAGGAGCCAAAATATTACTTACGGGGCCGGGCTGCGTTGCTCAGACGGTTGAGGCGCTGGCCTTCTGACCCCAGCTTGGCAGGTTCGATCCTGGCTGAGTCCGGTGGTATTTGAAGGTGCTCAAATACGACGAGGTTACTGGCACGTTGAAGAACTTCTGTGGGACAAAATTCCAGCACCTCGGCGTCTTCGAAAACCGTAAGAGTAATTAGTGGGACGTAAAGCCAATAACACTTTTTATAATTATTATTATCTTGCTAGTGGCTTTACGTCGCACCGACACAGATAGGTCTTATGGCAACGATGGGATAGGAAAGGACTAGGAGTAGAAAGGAAGCGGCCGTGGCCTTAATTAAGGTACAGCCCCAGCAGTTTCCTGGTGTGAAAATCGGAAACCGCGGAAAACCATCTTCAGGGCTGCCGACAGTAGGATTCGAACCCACTATCTCCCGGATACAAGCTCACAGCCGCGCGCCCCTAAATCGTACGGCCAACTCGCCCGGTTGATTATTATTATTATTATTATTATTATTATTATTATTATTATTATTATTATTATTATTATTATTATTATTATTATTGTACCGGGCGGTACACCTCCACGCTGCTTATTTAAACTTTGCGCCAGTTGAAACTCCCCTACTGGAAGAAGTCTGAACTTTGTCTTATGTGTTAATTTTCAAGTTACCCTGAAGATGCCACTACTTGGAAATTTTGAAGTTTCTGAACTGTGTTGTTTTCGATGTAATTTTGTTTTGCTTGTAGTAAGAAGTTTGAACTTTCTCTTCTAGAGGACACTATTGAAGAACTACAACGGTGCACCCTAGTGCGAAGTGAAAGAACTGTTCTTTTGGAGAAAATTTAATTTCAAAAGTTTGTTCTTTGCTAAATTTCTTTCAGTCATTGTTTAAGTTGGCAATATTAACTCTTTCTTTCCCCTTGTTTTGAATCTAGCCAATCCCGAATTTCTTTAATTAATTTTCCACCAATAATGTGTTTCTTCTTCATATTGTGTAGGGGTTTTCTTTATCCACCAATAAAATTATTGTGGGCGGGTGTTTTCCTTCCTGAAACGCCTCGAACTTTCCGCGAGAGTATATAAACTGCTGATTTTAGGGTCTCTGCGCCACTTCTGTACCATCTTTCAGTGTGTAAAGTACATAGCAGGGGGCGGGAAGCGCCTCTTTCTTCGGGGAGCAGTTCTACACCGAGGTAATGGCCTTTTAATAACTTCTTTTCTTGCTAGCTCAGCAGTTTAACTCTCGGGGCGGGTCCGAAGCGTTTCTACTATGTAACCTTTTCCTAAAATGTAACTACTCTTAGCATCTATTATCTTTTAAGGCTACATATTGGGATAGAGAGTGCTTAACCCTCTCGAGCTCCCATTCATTTTGTTTTGAGGTGAACTTATTTCTCACAACCGATTCTTCCTTAATGTAAAGTAAATTGTTCTTTTCTAAAGTCACCTCTGTAGTATGGGATTAGCCCTTGCATTAGTGGCCTAGAGCCAGATTAGGTTTTAAAACAAATGCATTAGCAGTGCAGATCGCCTCCTCTCAAATTGTTATTTTAGAGGTCATGTAATTAACCTTCTTCTCATTTAATAAACCTCAGTAGGTTGGGTATTTTACCCCTGTGTATATGTCCTTAGAGGACAGCTTGAAGGTGGAATTAGGTGTGGCCTTTGACAGGCCTGAATTTTGAGAGCAAGTTGCTCTTTCTTGAAAATTTTGTTTTCTGCGCGCCTCAAGGAGGCCTTACTGTGTAATTTGCAGCAAGTGCTCCTAGACATGAATGGGGTTTTCTGCCCCTCTGTTGAAACTTGTGTTTGGGGTAAAACTGGGCTAATTGCTCAAGAATTGTGAGGTTGGGGCTCGAAGCCCAAATCCTGTAAATATTGTAATTGTATTTTTTATTGCCTTGCTACTCTGTACCTGTCTTTCGTGTTATTTCTGAATTTTGGAAAGAGAATATAACCTTGTTAAATTTTACATTAACTTTAATTTCGTAGTTTGAGACCCGTTCACACCCGCACCTTCTTTCACCTCAACCTACCACAAAAATACGGTAACAATTATTATTATTATTATTATTATTATTATTATTATTATTATTATTATTATTATTATTATTATTATTATTATTATTATTATTATTATTTAGGGACATCAAATCATGTAAAACATTTCCCTCAATTCATTTCTTTCAACGAGAATAAATTCACCGTTACGAAAACGGCTTCTCCAGTCTTTGCTCCCATTTCAAGAAAACCAGTTAGATAATTACTAGTTTTAGAGTAGACTAATGACATGGGGTAGCTGTAACACTTCCTCGTCTTCTGGTCCAAGAAACTTGTTTTATTAAAAGGTTTGTAAGACACTGATAACAAACCACTTTTGCATTTATTACCATATTTAATGTGAACATGTGCGGCTTGTGACTTAGTTACATGCTCTTAACTCTGAGGTTCGGAGATCGAATACCAGTGGCTTAACAACAGACAATTCATCTAAAATATCACGTGGTAGCAGGCAGGGCCGTGGTCAGAAAGGTAGCGATAAACCACTAGTCCAAATTTAGAGACACCAGATTTATTTGTGATTAAGTGAAGACGCATAGTACTTAATAGGACCATGTATGGCGATTTCATTGACAAATGAGTTGCATCATTAATCACCGTAATACGCGTAATGTTCTAAGTTGTTTACAAAAATTTGTCTGTACCTACTTGTCACCAGTAACAGAAATACCATGGATTATTTTTCGATAAATGAAATGAAATGGAAAACATTGCAGTCAGTCAACACATTAAATTGCAATGCCCACCTGTCGTAAGCGCCGGCCCCGTGGTGTAGGGGTAGCGTGCCTGCCTCTTACCCGGAGGCCCCGGGTTCGATTCCCGGCCAGGTCAGGGATTTTTACCTGGACCTGAGGGCTGGTTCGAGGTCCACGCAGCCTACGTGATTAGCCTACGTGACGGTGAGACAGCGGCCCCGGTCTAGAAAGCCAAGAATAATGGCCGAGAGGATTCGTCGTGCTGACCACACGACATCTCGTAATCTGCAGGCCTTCGGGCTGAGCAGCGGTCGCTTGTTAGGCCAAGGCCCTTCAAGGGCTGTAGTGCCATGGGGTTTGGGGTTTTTTTTACTTGTCTTAAGCAGGGTCTGCCTGGTCGAGGCGGTAAAGGCGTGTTCAGTTCACCCAGAAGGACGTGGCTTCGATTCCCTGTCGGAAGTCGACAAATTTAAGAAACGAGAGTTCCACTTCCGGAGGTGTACGTGGCCCTGAGGCTAACTCAGGTTAATTCCTGGGGGCAAAGGCGGCCGGGCGGACCCTACCAAGTGCCGAGGTAACAGATAGTAGAACCCTTTACCTTCCACCCCTTCCAGGGCCTTCATGACCAGTATGAGATAGCTTTGCTTTGCTTTGCTTTGGGTTGCATTGCTGTACTCGGCTTAAGCGACGCTGTAGATAATCCACCTCCACGGCGCAGCGCTACGGGTCTCACAAATCTTGACTTACTGCACCCATCAACAGAACTGGGTATCGTGTCGTCAACATGATAACTGTGATCATAAAATCAAAAGGACGTGTACGCATTTGTAAAACATATAAAACAAAATATTATCTTCCTTCAAGGCATTATTTATTATTTTGTACGAGTGTACAACGAAATATTGTATATATCGTCGTTAGCCTGTGGTCAGGGTCGCGTATTTGTGAACTTGCATTCAGGAGATGGTGTGTTCAAATCCCACTGTCGGCAGTCCTAAAGATGGCTTTCCGTGGTTTTCCATTTCTACACTAGACACATGCTGGCTGAGGCTGTACCTTAATTAAGGCCACGGCCGCTACCATTTCCCATCCTTGCGTCGCCGAAATCCTCCAATATGTTAGCACCACGTTAAACCTCTAGCAAAAAAATATACCTGTATATTGTCTTATTCAGACACATGGCACTCAACGAGGTTAGTCACGTACTAAATAAACCGTAATGAATTGTGTTATTATAAAAACTAGCTTCAGTGGTGGGGCCATGTGAGGCGGATGGAGAAATATAACTAACCTAGGAAAGTAATTGACTTGGAAGGTAAGAGAAGCATAGGGTCTACGACTCAGGTTTTAGTAATTTAAACAATTTAAACATTGGAGATGTGGCACCAATTTTTTTTAATTTCTTTTTTTGCTAGTTGCTTTACGTCGCACCGACTCAGATAGGTCTTATGGTGACGATGGGACAGGGAAGGGCTAGGAGTGGGAATGAAGTCAAAATGGGAAACCACGGAAAACCATTTTCAGGGCTGCCGACAGTGGGGTTCGAACCTACAATCTCCCGAATACTGGATACTGGCCGCACTTAAGCGACTGCAGCTATCGAGCTCGGAACCAAGTTTGGCCACAGGGGTAGTTGCAAATATCGGATTGTTGAGGTGGTGAGTTAATCCGCAGGGGCTTGCAGACTGAACGCTGAAAGACATAACCATAGTTTTCGTAAAATCCCATTAAGGGGGGTGGGTGAAAAAGGGGGAAAAGCGGTTGAACACGTTTTATGAGACTTATATCTAAAAATCTGGAGATGTTACAGACATGAAAATTGATATTTTAAATCTCCTTTGAAAATAAAGAAACACATATTGGTGTGTTTTTGGATAATCCAATGAATAAGGGGTGAACAGGAGTGACAAAAGGGGTGAATTAAAAAAAAAAACTATACCTGCAAATAATCTCGGACACGTAACATATTACAGATTTGAAAACTGGTATTTGCAATTTCCTGTAAAAGTAAACAAAATATAAATGTACCATTCGGAAATTCCACTTAAGGGGAACTAAACGAGGGGGTGAATTTTTAAAATAGTATGTCTACAGTATATCTAAAAAAAACTTAACATGTTGCAGACGTGAAATTTAGTATTTGGAATCTCATTTAAAAGTAAGGAAACACGTATTCTTTGGTTTTCAGAAGAAACCCTTAACGGGGAGGGGGTGTGTGAAAGAATTGAAATTTAGTTGAATTATTTTTATGAGAATGTATGTATATATACATATACCAAAAAATCTAAAGATGTTACAAACGTGAAAACTGGTATTTGGAACCTCCTTTAAAAATATAGAAACACGCATTTGATGGGGGAATGAACTTGGTAGGGAAAGGGGGGGGGGGGTGAAAACGGAGACGAATTCCTTTTACGAGGATACGTGTATCTCAAAAACTGAAGATGTTACAGTCGTGATAATTGGTATTTGGAAGCTCATTTAAAGAAACGGGTACTGTTTGTTTTTGGAAAATTCACTTGAGTGGGGAGTGTGAAAAGAAGTAAAAGAATTTAATTCTTTTTCTAGAGAAACTTATATCTCAAAAGTGAAGGTTACAGACGCGGAAATTGGCATCTGGAATCTACTTTTAAAAATAAAGAAATACGCATTTTTGGCTGGGGGGAAACCAACTTAACGGGCGGGGGTGGAGTGGAAAACGAGTTGAATTATTTTCGTGAGGATACTTATATCTCAAAAACTGAAGATATTACAGACACGAAAATTTGTATTTTGAATTTTACTTCAAAGTAAGGAAACACGTAATCTTTTGTCTATGGAAAATCCACTTAAGGGGGGTGAACTAATTGAAAAATAAGTTGAATACTTTGTATGAGGATACTTATACCTCAAAATCTAAAGATGTAACAGACGTAAAAATTAGTGTTTGGAATCTGCTTTAAAAATAAAGATACACGCATTTCTTTGGGGGAAATCAACTTTGGGGCGGGGGCGGTGAAGAAGGGGTTTAATTCCCTTTTATGAGGATACATGTACCAGTATCTCAAAACTGAAGACCTTACAGTCGTGATAGTTGGCATTTGGAAGCTCCTTTATAAATAAACAAGTATTTTTGGTTTTCGGAAAATTCACTGAAGGGGGATGGTGAAAGGAAGTGAAAAAATTCAATTCTTTATATGGAGAAACTTATATCTCAAAATCTTAAGGTTACATACGTGAAAATTTATAGTTGGTGTCACCTTAAAAATAATGATACGCGGATTTTTGGAGGGGGGGGGGGGAATCAACTTAACGGGCTGGGGTGAAAAAGGAGTTGAATAGTTTTTATGAGTTTACGTATATGTCAAAGCTGGAGATGTTAGATGTATGAACATTTGTATTTGGAATCTTCTTTCAAAGTAAAGAAACACGTGTTCTTTTGTCTTCGGAAAATCCACTTAGGGGAGGGGGGGTTGAATCAACTGAAAAATTAGTTGAATTCTTTGTATCAGGATACTTATATCTCAAAAACTAAAGATGTTAAAGACGTGAAAATTGGTATTTGGAATCTCCTTTAAAAATAAAGGAACACGCACTTTTGGGGAGGGGAGAATCAACGTATAGGAAGGGGGGTTGAAAAAGGTGTTTAATTACTTTTATAAGCATTATACTTATATCTCAAAAACTGAAGATGTTACAGGCGTAATAATTAGTATTTGTAATCTCCTTTGAAAGGAAAGAAATACGCATTTGTCTTTTTCGGAAAATCGACGTGGGGTTGAAAATAAGTAAATAAGGAGTTGAAATATGTTTATGATGATACTTTATCTCAAAAAGCTGAAGCTGTTACAGACGTGAAAGTTGATATTTTGAATTTCCTTTCAGAATAAAGAAACACGTACTTTTTTTTTCGGAATGTCCACTTAATGCGGGAGAGAGGTGGAGAGAAGTGAAGAAGAAGAATTTGAAATGTTTTTATGAGTATACATTTATCTCAAAACTGAAGGTGTTACAGACGTAAAGACATGAAAACTGGTATTTGGAATTTCCTTAAAAATAAAGAAATATGTATTATTGTTTTCGGTAAATATACTTAGATAGAGATAATTTTGGGGGAAGGACTGATCAAGGGGTTAAATTCCTTTTATGGGGATACTTATGTATATCCCAAAAACTGAAGATGTTACAGGAGTGGGAATAGGTATTTGGATTCTCCTTTCAAAATAAAGAAACATGTATTTATTTTTTTTTCGACTTGAGAGAAGACTGTTTCTCACATGTACAGTTTTATGTCGCATGGTCGTCTTAGCCCCAAAAGGTACTACCAAAAACATGGTTTACAAAGAATTTCTGGGGTAAATGAAAGTATTTTTTGTGAGTTTTTATACTTCAGGAATTTTCAGATAACGCAGAGGAGCGATTACTTTGATCAAATTACGAAATCCACGCGAGCGAAGCCGCGGGTAATTGCTAGTTGTGAATAAATGTTGATTTTGCTTTATATTTTTGTTTCACGTCTTATTTTATTTTAATTATAGAATATCTCCCTCGTGTCAACATGGTGTTATGAACTGATCACCCGTGATTGATTGAAAACTCATTACGAATTGGTACAGTGCATCTAATCCGTTATCAATGCACATGTTTGCGTGGAAATGAAAGGTTAGCGTGGGACAGGGTGCTAAGGACAGCTGTAGCAAACCAGTCTTTGGTCTGATGACTCAAACAACAGTAATATAAACAATAACACCACCCGCAGGTTGAACTCTAGGACGTACTATGAATGCCATACAGACAATGTTCAAGAGAATTGTCTGGTTAACAGATTGCGATCATTTTTGTCGTTATCGTGCTTTTTTTATCTATGTAGGTTTAAGCATCAATATCGCTTTAAGTCCGGAGTTTATGATAGGAGAGGCATCCTTCAAATTACTGCGTTGGTATAGGCTTAATGAAATACGAAGCATCGGCTATCAAATGTATGGATCAACATAGAATATATTTCTGGGGTAGGGACAAAGTATTTCTTGTTATCCATGGAATCGTTAGTGATCAGTAGGAGAAACTGTCCCTTACATGGTGTTATAGCCAAAAATATTTTTTAAATATCATTATTATGAAATTTGGTCTTAAAATGGTGGGGTATCGTGCCTGTCTCTTACCCGGAGGTCCCGGGTTCGATTCCCAGCCATATCAGGGATTTTTTTACCTCGATCTGTGGGCTGGTTCGAGATCTAATCAGCCTACGTGATTACAATTGAGGAGCTATCTAAAATGAGATGGCGGCCCCGGTCTAGGAAGCCAAGAATAACGGCCGAGAGGATTCGGCGTGCTGACCACACGACACCTTATGATCTGCAGGCCTTCGGGCTGAGCAGCGGTCGCTTGGTAGGCCATGGTTCTTCGACGCTCTTGCGCCATGGGGTTTGTTTGTTGGTATTTCTGTATTGGTCATGTCCACAGTAACAAGAAAATGCATTTTTTACTTTTCCGTAATTTCTGTCTGTCTGTCTGTCTGTCTGTCTGTCTGTCTGTCTGTCTGTCTGTCTGTCTGTCTGTCTGTCTGTCTGTCTGTCTGTCTGTATGTATGTATGTATGTATGTACACGCATCACGAGAAAACGGCTCAAGAAAATTTAATGAAAATCGGAATGAAAGTCGGGTGATGAACCGCTACAATCTACGATATAAATTATTTTAATCACGCTGAGTGAAATGGTAGTTTAGGGGAAGGTCTGAAATTTTATTCTCAAATATTTATGTTATTAGTGGTGGTGTCTTAATGAAAATCGCTAGACAAAGATGGCAAATAATTCGCTACAATATAGGCTATACATGCTGAGAGAAATGGTAGTTTAGGGGAAGGCCTAAAATTTAATTGTCAAATATTTATTTTATTAGTGGTCGTATCTTCACGAAAATTGGTATGCAAAGTCGGGGAATAGGTCGCTATAATCTAGGCTATCAATAATGTTATTCGCACTGAGTGAAATGGTAGTTTAGGGGAAGGCCTGAAATGTAATTCTCAAATAAGTTATTTATGTTATTAGTGGTCGTATCGATAAATACTACATAACTAACATAACTTTAGTTATGTCGTAAGTTAGTAGTAGTTATGTAAGAAGTTATTAAATTTCCGATCACTTATGTCTTATACATTGTTACCGTACCGCATATAATCAGAGATATTCATGAATTTGGATTTTTGTTACTAAGTCCATATCAGCGCCGAGTCACGAGAAAATGGGTAAGCAGAATTTAGTGAAAATCGGTATGTAAAGCCTGAGAATAAGGAACTACAGTCTACGATATAAATGATTTTGTAGGACACCCTAATATCACAGAGTCGAAAGGAAACTAATGTGAAGGCCTGCAATATAGAAAGCTCATAAACTTCAACAATAACATTACATTGACCATTGTTTGTTGTGATGTGCTTTTTTGTCTTCTGTTTCCTCTCATCCCCGATAGATAGGATTACTGCAGCGTACCAACGTTTTTTTAATTGTTTTGACGTCGCACCGACACAGGTAGGTCTTATGGCGACGATGGGATAGGAAATGAACAGTGGTGTGAAGGAAGCGGCCTTGGCTTTAAGGTACAGCCTGGTGTGACTGTTGTGAAAATGGGAAACCACGGAATACCATCTTCAGGGTTTCCGGCAGTGGGTTTCTATTCCACTATCTCCCGGATGCAAGCTCACAGCTGCGCGCCCCTAACCACACGGCCAACTCGCCTGGTCGTACCGACTGTAACAGCCTTCCTGTATATTGGCGGGAAGTAGCTGGGGAGTAAGATAACTTTCTTCTTTAGCATGTCATTTCTCTGGTTCATACATTTCCTGATATATCTGGTACGTAACACACTGGTTCATCATAGTATTCGAGCTATTCAATCCCTGCACTGAGGCACTGATTGGAATGAGTAGTGTGCATATTTAACGGAATAATGACAGAGGAGTGTTTACGGCAGTCTGCGACCTGGTTATTCCATCTCTGGGACTTTGGACTCTTAGATCGGCACCGTAGTACTGTTCGTTGAAAGTGAGAAAGTGTGCGGTTTTACATTTGATCGAGTATTTTACATGATAACATTGCTTTCAATCGCTACATTCCTACTGACGTTTTTGTAATGACCTATGTTGAATTCAGTTAGGAAACCACCAAGTCAGTCTTTCCGAGAATCCCGTAGCGAAGCACGGGTACATCAGCTAGTAATGAATAAACACTACCTAAAATAACCAAAATATAACACACAAGTACATAAATATCAAACACCATGCACAAGAAACTACGCTAAGGGTTTCGCATTCATCATTAAACATGTAACAAATATTTAAACCTGCCATCCCCAGAGGCCCGGGTTCGATTCCCGACTCTGTCGTGAAATTTGAAAAGTGGTACGAGAGCTGAAACGGGGTCTACTCAGCCTCGGGAGGACAACTGCGTAAAGAGGAGTTCGATTCCCACCTCACCTATCCTCGAAGTGGTTTCCCATGGTTTCCCATGGTTTCCCATTTCTCCAGGCATACGCAGGATGGTACTTAACTGAAGGCCACGGCCATTTCCTTCTCTCTTCCCACCCCCTAGAAGACGCCTGTTCATCACAGCAGGTGAGACTACCTGTAAGAAGTACTGGTCCTCCTCCCCAGTTTTATCCCCAAGAAAATGCCCCACGCTCCAAGACAATGCCCTTGAGGCGGTAGAGGTGGGATCCCGCTGAGTACGGGGGGAGACCCCAGCCATGGGCGTTAAACTGATCAAATAAAAATACAAGCATTTATTATTATTATTATTATGTCCGCCTCTGCAGTGTAGAGGATAGTGTGATTAGCTGCCACCCTCGGAGGCACGGGAACGATCCCGTCTCTGAAATGAAATTTGAAAAGTGGTACAGTTGATGTTACTTTTGCTAGGGGCTTTACGTCGCACCGACACAGATAGGTCTTATGGCGACGATGGGATAGGAAAGGCCTAGAAGTTGGAAGGAAGCGGCCGTGGCCTTAATTATGGTACAGCCCCAGCATTTGCCTGGTGTGAAAATGGGAAACCACGGAAAACCATCTTGAGGAATGCCGATAGTGGGATTCGAACCTACTATCTCCCGGATGCAAGCTCACAGCCGCCTCTACGCGCACGGCCAACTCGCCCGGTAAAGTGGTACAGCTGAGTAGAGCGGGTTCGATTCCTATCTCAGCCATCCCCGAAGTGGTTTCCCTCTTCTTCTTCTTCTTCTTCTTCTTCTTCTTCAGGAAAAAGCCAGGATAATACCAAACTAAATGCCACAGCCGTTTCCTTCCCTCTTCCTTGCCTATCCTTTCCAATCTTTCCAACCCCCACAAGACCCCTGTTCAGGATACAAGGGGAGGTCGCCTGGGCGAAGTGCTGGTTTTCCTCCCCAGTTGTATCCCAACATGCTGGTGTAGAGACAAAGCAGGACATCATTAAGTATCAAATTTCAAATTCCTTGGTGTTTGGACAGACATAAATATAAATATTTCCAAATATTGAATGTGACTTGATAGAATCTGATTATGTTCTTTTTAGAACGAAACATGCCGTTCTTTATGTAATAGTGTGTATTTTTATTCCGTGTTTAATAGTGTGTTTTTACAGGTACAGGTAGACCTCGTTATACGCGAGAGTTACGTTCCGCGGAATTGCCACGCATACCGAATTCGCGTAAATCGAGTGTCATTTTATATGTAAAATGTAGGATTAGGTTTCTGTTTACTCACATATTAAGTTTAAATAGCAGATATTCTTAGTATTTTTTTCCAAAAAAATAACCATTATAATGATTCTGAAACGCATTTTAATACAACTTTTATACACTTAAAAACTGAATACTGAAACTAAACTCTGCATATAAGCTCTCGACATTAGCTTGAGTGGCTGCTCAAGAGGGAGACTTGTGGTGGTGGTGGTGGTGGTGGTGGTGTTGTTGTTGTTGTTGTTGTTGTTGTTGTTGTTGTTGTTGTTGTTTTTGTTGTTGTTGTTGTTGTTGTTGTTGTTGTTTGTGATGCTCAATCCAATCCATTCTTTCCATCGCTTCCGAGCGAGAACTGGTCACTCTAGTCACACTTCAGTTAGTAGAATATTGAGCAGGTTTTCCAACTGATTCCGCATTGTCACGAATAGTTCTCACAGTGGATTCGCTAAGTCCCAAAGCACGCTGAATGTCAACAATACACTCACCTTCCTCATAGCGATCCAAAACCTCTGTATTTCTAACAAATACACATTTGGTACATACTTCTCTCCTTCGACAGGCACACTTTCTTTCCTTCCATCCAGCGTTTTCAATACGAAACCTGTCAAGTGCAACTTGATAGCTCTACTGCCACGAAATGACGATTCACGTCTCGATAAACACGACAGAAGATGCGCGTAGATATGCGTTTTTCCCCGTTTAACCTTGGCTAGTGTACGTTAAAGAGTTCGACACGCTTACCCGCCTTAAGGCATTACAGCTTCCATGTACTGTTAACAGATGGCAGCAGTACACTCAAAAACCAAAATCGCGTATAACGAATCGGCGTATAACGGGGTTTACCTGTATGTTATAATGCAATATGTATATTGAACTTGTGTGTTCGATAGACTGGAAAGTTTTTAAGTTACATTTGACAGTAGATTGCCATGATGGCTACATGGCGTGATGTTATTTCAACATCCTCCAGAGGTGCGCTAAATAAAAATGAATAGTTTTTGAAAAAACGTATTTGCAGTAATACTTTTACATGTACTGGGTAATGTAAATTGTTCGAACGTCAAATGATATGTTATGCCTTACATACATTGTTCACCAATCAACAATAATTGTTGAATGATTCAAATTAAAATCCCTGGAATTGCTAGCAGACAGACACAGACAACGCGACTCAAGAAACGAGTCGTTGGTTTTGCATAATTCACCTGCAGCTCACTGTCCCCTCGGTAAACAATCAGCACCAGGAGACAGGAAAGAATCGCGGTACAAGTGGAAATAGATTTCATTACTCACAGGTGTCTAAATAGCTGCGGTATAAAAAAACCACCAACATTTTCTCTTCTCTGTTCAGTCCAATCACAGAAATACTGCAAAGTAGTACATGTCGATTGGCACCGCGATGACACGAGCTAAATATTTCCTTGCTCTCTGTGTTTCATATGTTGACGTTGCACAAGTACATCCTGCACTTCCTGTAGACGGAAGTGACTTTTTACAGCTCCAGATAGTGCTTGAGAAAGATTCGTTAATTACCTTTGGAATTAAATGAAATGTTGTTGTTTGAGTCATTAGTCCATAGATTGGTTTGATGCAGCCCTGCATGCCACCCTATTCTGTGCTAACTTTTTCATTGCTGGGCTGAGTGGCTCAGACGGTTAAGGCGCTGGCCTTCTAACCCCAACTTGGCAGGTTCGATCCTGGCTCAGTCCGGTGGTATTTGACGGTGCTCAAATACGACAGCCCCGTGTCGGTAGATTTACTGGCACGTAAAAGAACTCCTGCGGGACTAAATTCCGGCACCTCGGCGTCTCCGAAGACCTTAAAAAGTAGTTAGTGGGACGTAAAGCAAATAACATTATTATTATTATTAACTTTTTCATTTATGCGTAACTACTACATCCTGCATCTGCTCTAATCTGCTTCTGATATTTGTACCTTGGTCTACCCCTACCGTTCTTACCGTCTACACTTCTCTCAAAAACTAACTGAACAAGTCCTGGGTGTCTTAAGATGTGTCCTATCATTCTCTCTCTCTCTCTTTCTCCCCTTCTCGTCAAATTTTGCCGAATCGTTCTCCTCTCACCAATTCGATTCAGTATTTCATCATTTGTGATTCGATCTAGCCATCTCACCTTCTGCATTCTTCTCTACAGGGTGAACCGAAATTCGCGCATTCGGGCGTCGCAGCGTGACTCCTCACATGCCAGCAATAACAAAATGTCCCTCACAAAAGTTCGTGCTGCGAGTATATCATCATCATCATCTGTTTACCCTCCAGGGTCGGCTTTTCCCTCGGACACAGCGAGGCATCCCACTTCTACCGCCTCAAGGGCAGTGTCCTGGAGCTTCAGACTCTTGGTCGGGGATACAACTGGGGAGAATGACCAGTACCTCGCCCAGGCGGCCTCACCTGCTATGCTGAACAGGGGCCTTGTGGAGGGATGGGAAGATTGGAAGGGATAGGCAAGGAAGACGGAAGGAAGCGGCCGTGGCCTTATGTTAGGTACCATCCCGGCATTCGCCTGGAGGAGAAGTGGGAAACCACGGAAAACCACTTCCAGGATGGCTGAGGTGGGAATCGAACTCATCTCTACTCAGTTAACCTCCCGAGGCTGAGTGGACCCCGTTCCAGCCCTCATACCACTTTTCAAATTTCGTGGCTGAGCCGGGAATCGCACCCGGGCCTCCGGGGGTGGCAGCTAATCACGCTAACCACTACACCACAGAGGCGGACCCTGCGAGTATATCCGGCAGAAAAAGGACGTTGAAGAGTGGCAATCTGGCAACACTGTAACCACATGTATGGTAACTACCTCTGTCAGCACAAAGTAGACGCGCTGTACAGTTGGTGCAATGGATAGAGTTTTGGGTTAGCATGCAGGAGATTTTGGGGGGCGATCCTGGGTTGAGGCGTATGTTTCTTTTTCGTAAATTTAGTTTAGGTGATATGGTATCTTGCATCTTAATCGTCAACAGCGATTGCAGCGGGTCCTCTCTCACACTTAATCTGCTTACCCTCCAGGTTTGGTTTTTCCCTCGGACTCAACGAGGGATCCCACCTCTACCGCCTCAAGGGCAGTGTCCTGGAGCGTGAGACATTGGGTCGGGGGATACAACTGGGGAGGATGACCAGTACCTCGCCCAGGCGGCCTCACCTGCTATGCTGAACAGGAACCTTGCGGGGGGATGGGAGGATTGGAAGGGATAGACAAGGACGAGGGAAGGAAGCGGCCGTAGCCTTAAGTTCGGTACAATCCCGGCATTTGCCTGGAGGAGAAGTGGGAAACCACGGAAAACGAGTTCCCGGATGGCTGAGGTGGGAATCGAACCCCTCTCTACTCAGTTGACCGCCCGAGCCTAAGTATTCCCCGTTCCAGCCCTCGTACCACTTTTCAAATTTCGTGGCAGTGAGGGGAATCGACCCCGGGCCTCCGGGGATGGCATCCTCCCTCGTTGTATCCCCTGACCCAGAGTCTGAAACTCCAGGACACTGCCCTTGAGGCGGTAGAGGTGGGATCCCCCGCTGAGTCCGAGGGAGAAACCGACCCTGGAGGGTAAACAGATGATGATGATGATGATATACTCGCAGGACGAACTTTTGTGAGAGACTTCTTTTTTTTTTTTTTTTTAGTCCTGACATGTGAGGAGTCGCGCTGCGACGCCCGAGTGCGCCAATTTCGGTTCAACCTGTATAGCACAACATTTCAAAAGCTTCCATTCTCTTTCTGAACTAGTTCTAAATATATTATTAAAATTATTAGCGGTAATTCTCTACGTTGCCTTCAGCCATTAAAATAATAACGAATGTGCGTAGAATTTTCGTATTCTATTTTAAAACTTATTGCAAAAATGATAAAAAAACTACTGTATTTTTAGAAGCGAGAAGGAAGTGCTGATCAGTATTGCGAGGTAGTGCGTATAAATAGATCTATTCGAAACAATGTGACTTCAAATGCAAAAAAAAAAAAAAAAAAAAAAGAGAGAGAGAGAGAGAGAGAGAGAAAAAATCACAGTTAAAAGAGAGAAAAGACATTTCATTTATGCAACTGCAGGTACTTCATTATTTGTAACAGTTGTAATGCCACTGAATATCAGTTTTGGCTATGTGTGGATATTTTTCATCATCATCATCATCATCATCATCATCATCATCTGTTTACCCTCCAGGTTCGGCTTTTCCCTCGAACTCAGCGAGGGATCCCACCTCTACCGCCTCAAGGGCAGTGTCCTGGAGCTTCAGACTCTTGGTCGGGGGATACCACTGGGGAGTATGTCCAGTACCTCGACCAGGCGGCCTCACCTGCTATGGTGAACAGGGGCCTTGTAGGGGGATGGGAAGATTGGAAGGGATAGGCAAGGATGAGGGAAGGAAGCGGCCGTGGCCTTAAGTTAGGTACCATTCCGGCATTCGCCTGGAGGTGAAGTGGGAAACCACGGAAAACCACTTCGACGATGGCTGAGGTGGGAATCGAACCCACCTCTACTCAGTTGACCTCCCGAGGCTGAGTGGACCCCGTTCCAGCCCTCGTACCACTTTTCAAATTTCGTGGCTGAGCCGTGAATCGAACCCGGACCTCCGGGTGTGGCAGCTAATCACGCTAGCCACTACACCACAGAGGCGGCGGATATTTTTAATGTTTAAATCTGAAAGGCCATCTTTGTTCCTTGAACTTACTGTTACTTCCATAAACTCACTATAAAATGCATATGAAAGTTCATACATGCGATCTGTGATTCTAAGTCCTACATTATCACGGTTGAAAGATTGTACCACTGCTTCTATCACCTCTTTGAGGTGATCTGTGCCTGAGGAGAGAGTTTTTCCTTACCAAAATTTATCTGTTGAGTAGAGCCCATTTTCCTTTGCATTCAGTAGGCCTATGTGTTTATTTTGACATTTGATTAAACAAAATGTGCAGTATATTATCTAGTAAGTTTTCTGCACGCTCATAACAAGTTTTAATTTATTTTATGTTAACATCCAGTTCAACGGAGAATAAAATTGTCATTTTGCTCTAAAATATTAAGGAGCTTGAAATTAAAAATCTAAATACAGTACCTACTTCTTTCGTATAGCGTTTTTTTTAGAAAAGGATACAGAACAAGAACTGCTGGCCGCCTCTGTGGTGTAGTGGTTAGTGTGATTAGCTGCCACCACCGGAGGTCCGGGTTCGATTCTCGGCTCTGCCACGAAATTTGAAAAGTGGTGCGAGGGCTGGAACCGGGTCCACTCAGCCTCGGGAGGTCAACTGAGTAGAGGTGGGTTCGATTCCCACCTCAGCCATCCTGGAAGTGGTTTTCCGTAGTTTCCCACTTCTCCTCCAGGCAAATGCCGGGATGGTACCTAACTTAAGGCCACGGCCGTTTCCTTCCCTCTTCCTTGTCTATCGCTTCCGATCTTCCCATCCCCCGCAAAGCTCCTGGTGAGGCCGCCTGGGCGAGGTACTGGTCATCCTCCCCAGTTGTATCCCCCGACCCAGCGTCTGAAGCTCCAGGAAACTGCCCTTGAGGCGGTAGAGGTGGGATCCCTCGCTGAGTCCGAGTGAGAACCCTGGAGGGTAAGCAGATTTAAAAAAAAACACGAACTTCTTTTAAAATAATTTACAACGAGGTCGATAGCTGCAGTCGCTTAAGTGCGGCCAGTATCCAGTATTCGGGAGATAGTAGGTTCGAACCTCACTGTCGGCAGCCCTGAAGATGGTTTTCCGTGGCTTCCCATTTTCACATCAGGCAAATGCTGAGGTTGTACCTTAATGCAGGCCATGGCTGCTCTCTTCCTTGTCCCATCGTCGCCATAAGACCTATCTGTGACGGTGCGACGTAAAGCAACTTGTAAAAAAAAAATCTTCAACTTCTGTTCCGTTCTCTAGACGGATGTGGCTTTCTACATCTCCAGATAGAGCTTGGGAAGTTTCGTTTACTAGGATGAAGGTTCAGGATATCCCGGAGACAACAGAACATTAACATCCTCCATAATGGCCACATCATACGTCGGATATGTTTCTCCCCTGCAAATGTCTCTCTGACTCCGAGTTACATTTTGCTGTGTTGACTAAGGCACTTCATACCATGTTGTCGCCGTGGCCAACGACAGTCAATCTCGAAATCTATTCCCTTATATGGAATTCCTTTGTATCTTAAACTGTTACCTTTGTGTCGCACGAAGAACAGTCTGCAAATGTATCGCTTACTGGACAGGATTACTTCCTGCCGTGATGATTCAGCCCATGTTGCAGCATTACCATCTGCATAGCGGTGCCGTTTTGCAGACCAAATAAATAGCACAGCCAGCACCTTCACAATCGAGCAACCATATTTCGCTCGGTCAGTGATGATTCACCATCAATGGATTGTCGAACTAAACATCTGCTAAGCATTCATGAGCTGTACGCTTCTAACACTGAATGATTTGTGATAAATCTCAGAGTTTGTTAACGTTTTTCATCTGTATTATTATTATTATTATTATTATTATTATTATTAAGAAATAAATTGCAATATCACTTACAGTAGTGTAATAAAGGGGCTGCCTGGCCGAGGCGGTAAAGGCGTTCTCGGTTCGCCTGGAAGGACGTGGGTTCGAATCCCCGTCAGGAAGTCGTAAAATTTAAGAAACGAGATTTCCACTTTCGAAGGTGCGTATGGCCCTGAGGTTAACTCAGCCTACCCCAAACTTGAGTACCAGGTTAATTCTTGGGGGCAAAGGCAGCCGGGGTAGAGCTAACCACAGTACCCCATCACGTGCTGAGGTTGACAATGGTGGAAGCCTTTACCTTCCACTCCTCCAAGGGCCTTCATGGCCTGTACGGAGGTGACTTTGCTTTTGCTTGCTTGTAGTGTAATAATAAATAAAATTAAAAAAACAATTACCCAGCAACAACTACAACAACAAGAGTACAACAAGCAATTCCATGGAAAGGAAATATTACAAGAAATACTAATAGTTTAACATTCTAAAGCCAGCATCAAAACATACAATTTACACTATTTTGCATATACAGTACACTATTTTCATTGTTACCTCCCCTTCAGTAGCTTCACTCATTGCATTTATGTCATATTATTGTGTAGAAATTGGGATGAAGCTTGCCTACCCTTGACCAGTAGTTGTGCCACCCCTCACTAACATTGTTAATACGTTGCTCGCTACGTAATGTGGCTTCATATTGATTTTACACATGCACTGCATAACGTGGAGATCTTACACGCCTTCGTCCACGCGCACGTTGTTCGCCTTCAGATCGAAATTATCCTAAAGACTGGCAAGAGTTCAGGTGCTTGCTCTCTGACTTTTTCAGACATCGTGTGCATCTAAGCAGGAACAAATAAATATAAATAACATCAGGTGATTAGCTCCTAACTAGTCTATTCCTCAGATAAAGTGTAAGGCTGTTAAAATCCTTCATATCAAGCCCACCTTGATGCAGATGTGTCTGGTAAAAATTAAGAAACTGAATGTACTTCCAGATAAAATTTTCAAAATGCCAGTTTGTAATTTTAAAATAATATTTTGAAGACCAACATTTCCATTTTTCTCGTAGAACGGATATGTAAAAGTTTTGAGCTAATCTTGGTGAAAACAGAATTCGGGAAAAATTGGACAAAATTGATCTCCAGTTGAATTTCAGGTCTTTGTCATTTACCAGACTAACAACAGAGGTTGTAAAAAGGGTTGGACATCTTTGAACTTTGTTGTTCATAGTTTACATTGATCATTTACTGAAAGGTATAAAGTTTTTTTTTTTTTTTTTGCTAGTTGCTTTACGTCGCACCGACTCAGATAGGTCTTATGGCGACGATGGGAGAGGATAAGACTAGGAGTGGGAAGGAATCGGCCGTGGCCTTAATTAAGGTACAGCCCCAGCATTGGCCTGGTGTGAAAATGGGAAACCACGGAAAACCATTTTCAGGGCTGCCGATAGTGGGGTTCGAACCTACTATCTCCCGAATACTGGATACTGGCCGCAATTAAACGACTGCAGCTATCGAGCTCGGTGAAAGGTATAAAGTGGCAGGGAGGGATTCGTTCGGGTGGAAATATAGTAAGCACTTTGGCCTATTACGATGACTTGGTCTTAATGACAGACTGTGCACAAAAAACTTGCATTCTAATATCCTGGAACTTGAAAATAGGTGGAGTATGATATGAAAATTAGAATTTCGAACACCAGAGTGATGGTCATAGGGAAGAAACCTGAGAGGATTGAACGTCAGGTCATGAATACAAAACGGGAAGAGGTAGATCATTTCATGTATTTAGGATGCGTATTCTCCCGGCTTTGACAATATGAAAGCGAATGAGGTATGAGCGATTCTGGTAATCCCATTCCTTATGCAGCCAGTTCCTGCTATGAATGGTGCGAAATTGTTGTGCATTTCAGTGGGCTTGGCATTCTGATATGTAATAGCAACTTCTGGCTCAGTGAGGAACGCAACGGGAAACTACCTCACTCCTCATTTCCCTAGTACGCCTCTTCAGTGATACCTTGGCCATCTATAACAGTCAACGGTGGAGCTGTTGAGGATCCAAAAAGCTTTCGGGCTGGCGACTGAACATACACATTCTCACAGGATTCTTGTAATTGGGCCTATAGTCAGTGAGATTAGTAAATCAAGGTTCAGCAACGCTAATTCAGTGAGCACGTAGTTGCGTTCAACAGTATTCTGTGAGAAAGAAGTCAGGTCGCGGACGAAACTATCTCTACACCGGTCGATTTTCATACCGACTCTACTGTACGGGAGTGACATCTGGGTGGACTCAGGATATCTTATTCATAAGCTAGAAGAAACTGACCTAAAAGGGGCGAGAATGAATGCTGATACAAATAAGTAAGAACAATGGCAGGAGTGTAAACGATGGATGGATGGATGGATGGATGGATGGATGGATGGATGGATGGATGGATGGATGGATGGATGGATGGATGAAGCCGTACGCATAACCCGGCTTCATGTGAGGCGAATGGAGGGGGGCAGGTTACCTAGGAGAACGACGGACTCTGTCATGGAGGGTAAGAGAAGGTGGCGATGTTTAGACTCAGTTTCTAACGATTTAAAATGAAAGGTATAGAACTAAAAAGAGGCCACAGAGCTAGTTAAAGGCGTTTAGTTCATTTGCATGGCTTTCAGGCTGAACGTTGAGTTATGATGTAGCAACCAATTGGACGTGGGTCTGGAATTACCTCCTCTTCCTGAAAGACGTATGTCACAGAATTGCATTGTAGAATGCAGAAATGTGCTCAAAAGATCCATTTGAATTCGGAGGGTATCTCTATTTATCAGTGGCCTTGACCTTTCACGTAGTCTCCTTTTTCTCAGAAAATCAGTTTGCTAAATTAGAGAAATTATTTACCAATGCAGCCTCGTTTCCCTCTTGCTTAATCATCAGAGTTGCCAATCAACGTTTACTCATTATCGTACTTTACAGAAGTCTCAACCACGAGGATATTCTTCTGCAAACCTTCCCTTTTTTAGGTCCTCTAGGACAGTAATACGAAAACATTTTCTATCGAGTACCTCTTTTAAGCCTTCTTTTATTAAATGAAGTAGGCCAACCTCTTCTGACAACAAATGTATTTCGAACTATAATCGATTTCATTCATCTGGTGCCCAGGGTACAATAAACACATCGTATTCTCCTTTGTCTGGCGCTTTTCCCACACCGCCATGAGGCCATGGTTCCATTAATGTCCACATGTGAATTTGGCCCAGCTTTACGACCGGATGCCCCTACTGACGCAAACCCTATATGAATGATAAATTCCTTAACCATTACCTGTTCTTATGGTGGTAAGCAGTGTGTGTGTGTATGTGTGTGTGTGTGTTTACAAATGAAGACATGCGTATTATGACAAACGCTCAGTCCCCGTGCCAGACAAATTAACCACACGCTACGTGGTCCGGCCCACATAGTATAGCTGTGAACTTCTATTCAGCAGATGGTGGGTTTGATTCCCACCGTCATCAGCCCAGAAAACGTTTTTACATTTTCGCATCACGCCGATGATGGGGCTGTGCCTATATTAACACCACAGCCAGGTCCTCCCCTTTCCTATCTCACCATCGTGGAAAACCTGAAACACCGAGCACGTGGTTGAGCGGTTTCGGTCAGGTAGCTACCAGCTTGCATTCGCGAGATAGTAGATTTGAACCCTACTATCGGCAGCCCTGAAGATGGTTTTTCGTGGTTTCCCATTTTCACACCAAGAAAAGGCCGGGACTGTATCTAAATTAAGGCCACGGTCGCTTCCTTCTCACTTCTAACCCTTTCCTAATCCATCGTCGCCATGAGATCTATCTGCGTCGATGTGGGGTTCGAACCCACTGTCTCCGGAATGCAAGTTGATAGCTGTGTGACCGAAACGGCGCAGCCATTTACATGGTAAAGTGTTTTATAATTCCGTTTATACAGACCTGGCATCTTCGAAGAAAATGAGACATGCGTCGTAATTCGTCTTGTGTTATTACATGTAAGCCTAGTACTCTCCTAATTTCGTTTCCCTGAACCTCAGATGTACCGGTACACGAATTGTTCCGATAGGTTTTCTGTTACTAATTTCCCCTCAAAAAAGGCACACACACTAATATCTGAAGAACAAGCTGACCATAATCGTACTAAACGCATTTCTAATTGCAGACACAGAAGTACGTGCAGTGTGGGCCGTAGCGCCGTCTTGCTGAAAGTGGGCGTACTGGTATTCTTTCTCTTCCCCAGTCAACATGTTGAAGGATAAATGCAAAATAGAGTCCAGCTAAAGTTCTGACGTCAGGGTTTCATTAAAAAAAAGTAGATCCAATTATTTTTCGTCCACTAACTGTACACCTACTTTCATGTCATGAAGACATACCTCGTGTATCGCGTGAGGTGTTTCAATGTCCATGTGTCGAGTGTTCTGAGAGGTAAGGTACCCACTGAAGTGGAACTAACCTTCGTCAGACAAATCGAAGCAAAGGATCTAAATCTCCGTCATGCATGGATTGGAGCACCCACCGACAGAAGTAGCACCATTTAACTTGTGCACTATGGAAAACTTATGTAGTAGAATATCATTTTTAAGTCCTCCCAGCACTGACACGAGCGAGATACCACATTCCTGTTCTAAACAGCTTGACGGTTTACGAGGACCTAGCTAAAGTCTGGCTCGCGTTCGTCGGTAAAGACCCTCTTTTTATAATGCCTCTTTCTATTTAAGACTGATCCGCGTAAGCGCCACTTTTCAAACAGAGTATGGACGTGTGGTGTTGTTGGTATAGAACTTTCCGGAAATCATTCTCAGTACTTAAGCACAGAGCTATCATACTGAACCCATAATTCTACGGTGATAAATAACTGCAGATATTTATTTCAGCTACAAATAACTTTTTGGGAGTAGCCATGTTTTATTTCGAGATTCTCACACCCTCCGTGGGAACAGAACTCACCCCGGCGAGCGAGCCACCCGCTCGTGAAATGCCGGGACACTTCGGTTGATTTCGAGTACTGACTAATTTAAAAATTTAGGGAAAACCTTCACAACGAGAGGTTTTGGCGACATGGTTAATCCAGAAATAAAGGACTGCAATTATTCATAAACAGTAAATGAAGACAGAATCCACAGGGTGAATTTAAATGCAATTAAGCCTGGAGAGAAGTTGGCGTCCGTACTGGCGGATTTGCGGCACGTGTGGTCATATCTGAAGAAAGCGCGCCAAGTTACATGTCAGAAATAAATTTATTATGCCCGTTGTAAGTATGGGAAAAATATAAAAACATCACCATTGTGAATTGTAATTTTAGTGGATTTTTTCTGGAACAAATGTCACGAAATTTGGTCCAGTGGTTGTGAAATTAGAGGATTGCACAACCAGGCTTCATGATCGGGGTAGCGTCACCTCTAGTCTTATAAAAGGAATCCCCTCCGGGATTTGTTTCTTATAAACATCTTATGTTATATATTCAGGTAGATGGTTCAAGTTAAAGTATTTGATTGAAAGTGATAGAAAATTTCCTGAGCTTCCGACGACGAAAACCGTGAAGGCATACATATCTACTTAAAATACGTAGCTGATTTCATTTATTACATTGTGAGTTTGAAATTGTCAAATGAGGTTGGTCTGATTTTGTTATCTTTTGAAACACCTGGCCGAATAGGATGGATGAGAACAGAGTCCCCAGAGACAGTTCGCAGTTGTCAGCAGAGAGAAAAGTACGTTCGCATGATAAAGAACGAGGAGAGTGCGTCATTTGTGTTGTTGTTAATTATTAGCGAGTGTAAAATCTGTGGATTTTTAAGTAATCAATAAGAAAATGATGTATTCTACAGTCATGTGCGGCTGAATCTGAGGTCAGCTGGCTAAAATGTAGCCAGAACTCCAAGGTGACTACATTACAGGTCTGTCTATATTTTGTATTAATGTTGTAGATAGAATTTGTTTGTCCCAATAAAACTTTCCAGTGCGTGTGTCGAATTAGTATTTAAAAATGATCAGGCGAAATGTTTATATTTCTGGTCGTCGTGTGAAACTCTTCAGGGCGGTAAAAATCACGTTGAAAAACTGTAAAATGCGAAGTTTAAATAATGTGTAAAAATTCTTTGAGATATTGTTCAAGCTGATTAAAGTTCTAAGTACGATAACGATCATGTAGCCGCGGCGAACATGATAAATTCGAATATCCTTGGAGTTCAGAAAAAAATTTAATCGAAATAATAGTAATAATAATAATAATAATAATAATAATAATAATAATAATAATAATAATAATAATAATTACAGCAGGATAAAATTTTTCGATGTTAAAACATGTATGTAACAGTAATGTCGAGTATGGTTTGCGTTCGTTTCGAAATCCAGTGAAGTCTGAAATAGTTTTATTTATTCGTGGGAAGTCAATTTTTGTGACACCGTGCATTTTGTGATATAGGAAATCACGGTATGTTATTTTGTCCTTGAGGTCCGAAAAATGTAATGAAATGAATGAAAAGATTCTAAAAAGCATTATTCGTCATGGGAGTACCGAGGTTTTGAAACAGGAAGAAATGGATTGTGTCGGAATGATATGTTGAGAGAATAGCTGTGTAGACGTTGAAGGCATAGGAAGCCTGTAGCTCATGAGTGATGATAGGCGATGGAGAAGAATTTTTGAGACAGGCTATATTTGTCGATGGCGAAGAATTTTTGAGACAGGCTGTATATTACATGTGATATTTCTGAGGCAGGCTGTATATGAGGTTCCGATAGCAATCCGGAACAGCTGACCGATTTGATGATGGTTATATTCGAAGTGAGTGCGTTGTAACGCCTATTATGATTTCAAGTCGAGAATGTTCCCATGATAAACAATTTCTGTAGAAGATTGTAGCTCTTGGCAGTTAAGTCCAAATCACGATTTATGTAAAATCAGCATAGTGCATGTTATAGTAAGCTACCTCACGAACAGAAGGGCATTCTGAAGCACGGTTGGTGTTATTTAATTGTTGTAACAAATTTCCACTCAGTATATTTTTTTATTACGAGACGAAATTATCATTAAATCGCAAACGTTATGGGATGAGATAATGGACGTTATTAACTGATAGTTTGGCTGTGTAGATTCAATAAATTTCGCCTCACTGGATAGTTCGTGGATAGAGATATTTGGAATAGTGAGATGGTAGGCGATTTTTGGGCTTCACAATAGAAAAACATTGTGAATTTCTTGTGATGGTGATGATTACTGTTTTGGCGATATTTACGTAAAGTTAGACGAGTGGTGAATATTATTATTATTATTATTATTATTATTATTATTATTATTATTATTATTATTATTATTATTATTATTATTATTATTATTATTATCCCAAACTTCACTGCGTGTGTTGAGATCGTGTCTGGGTTTCTTTGCACTAATAAATCTCAATATTCCGTATGCTGGAAGCTGCATAGTAGTGAAATGATGGGTGGAGGAGGGATTAACTGTTACAAAATATAGGACCAAATGTTGTTCTTATTCTTCTTAGGATCGGAATTTCGAGAGGGTTTGGTCCAATTTTACGGTTGAATGCAGTATAAGGGGGTGTTTTCTGTCCGAAGGCAGGTCCGAACCTTCACAGAGGTGTGCCTGAGCCGGAATTTATGTACGGTAGGGTGGCCAGTTCCTTTCTGCTCCTCCATTCCCTTACCCCCCACCAACAGTGCGTGGCAACTCATCCAAATCTTGATCACGCCCAATGTTGCTTAACTTCGGAGATCTCACTGGATCCGGTGTTTCAACACGGCTACGACCGTTCGCAAAATTAGCATCCCTGCCGGGAATCGAACCCGGCACCCCTCTGACCGAAGGCCAGCACGCTAACCATTTCATCATGAGGCCGGTGAATGTAGTATGCACAATCGTATTTCCGAAATATGTTCGTGGAAGGTTAATTTTAGTCTGCCTTCACTTCATAGTGGTAGACTAAATAAACACAGAGTGGCCGGAAACAACGTGAGCCGGGTGTACCAGCGTTAGTGGGTTGGTCATGCTGATAAATAATTTGAAAAAAAATTCGATATCTAGCACCGTTGACATTTTATCAGCTGCTGAATTTGTATCCTGTCTTCTAAGAAGTTAATATAATAAGCGTTAAAATTAAAGCGATGCCGTAAAATGGAGTTTGTTTGTATATGTTTAAGTACTGTTAAAAATAATGTATTCAGTATAAGCCCATAGATACATATTATTAAATTATGTGGTATACATGCTCAAAAACAGTATTGTCTATATCTAGAAATTTCGATAACTCGAAATAAAATTTGGCTCCCGAAGTGATTCAAGATACCGAGGTACCACTGTAGTTCCAGGGGCAGCCTAGCCGAGAAAGTAAAGGCGTGCTCGGTTCTTCTACCTTTGGAAAAGCTCAAATTTATCTTTTAATTTGTGTGAATGGTGTCCGCCTCTGTGGTGTAGTGGTTAGTGTGATTAGCTGCCAACCCCGGAGGACAGGGTTCGATTCCCACCTCAGCCATCCTGGAAGTGGTTTTCCGTGGTTTCCCACTTCTCCTCCAGGCAAATACCAAGATGGTACCTAACTTAAGGCCACGGTCGCTTCCTTCCCGCTTCCTTGTCTATCCCTTCCAATCTTCCCATCCCCCCGCAAGGCCCCTGTTCAGCATAGCAGGTGAGGCCGCCTGGGCGAGATACTGGTCATCCTCCACAGTTGTATCCCCCGACCCAGAGTCTGAAGCTCCAGGACACTGCCCTTGAGGCGGTAGAGGTGAGATCCCTCGCTGAGTCCTAGGGAAAAACCAACCCTGGAGGGTAAGCAGATTAAGAAAGAAAGAAAGAAAATTTGTGTGAATGGTAATAAATAACAATGCTATGTGTTTCAGGACATGCCTGTGTCAGAAGTTTGTCCAGGAAAGTGTATTCTCTAACTTGCAATGTGAGTTTACTGACACAGCCTCCCGCATTCATGTACTTTTAAACATCAACAACATCAACAGCACTAGGTTTCAATCCGCTAACTTGAACAATGGGAGTGGGCGTCTAATCAATTACGCTTCGCCTGAAAAATAGAGTGACGTATAACAGAATAGTGTCTGCGGCTTTTCTTATAAATTCTAGCTTTTCGAAACTCCAAATCACTACACCACGATTAGATTACTTTCACTATTCCCAACCTAGGAGTATACAATTTGAAATGTTCGATTTGGATTAATTTCGCATATCACACCTGGTACTCAAATTTCTTTGAAATAAAAGAAATATATTGAACCCTAAAACTTACCATTCCATAGTTGGTCGTCTGCATCGCCTGCTTCGGAGAGCAATCGTACTCTCGGATCTTGGGGTCGTTACGATTTTTTTTTTTTTTTTTTTTTTTTTTTTTGTCACTTCATCGACCAAACGATAGGGTTCAGAGGGGAGCTTAACTACTTCAAACGAGGAACAAAAATGTGCTTACTAAAATATTTATTCAATGTAAATCACGATAATTTATTTATTAAATAGGCAGGAAAAGTCAATTAAATTAAATCTTTCACAAACATGTTTTAACGCATTCACAATGCATAACCTGAATGGTAAATATATCGAAAATTATTATTATTATTATTATTATTATTATTATTATTATTATTATTATTATTATTATTATTGGATACGTTGATATTTGACTTTGTCACACTCATAACGGTTATTTTGTCTTTATCACTATTGTAACTTTTACCGGCCCGAACATTATTTCATTGATTTTCATTGCAATATTCGACTTAACTTTTAAATTTTTAAAATAAATTTCAACACATTTTAAACCTGCGCGCTGGCATAAATAACAGACAATTCGCCTCCACGCTAGAATAACAAGACATATCCTAGTCGTCGCAACACTTAAATTTTACACACGCCACATATACAATGCGATGCTTTGATTCATTAATTAATTAATTTAAAGGGACTTGCATTTACATTTCTAACTACAAAACATGATATTCAAATTAGACACTACCGAGCTCGATAGCTGCAGTCGCTTAAGTGCGGCCAGTATCCAGTAATCGGGAGATAGTGGGTTCGAGCCCCACTGTCGGCAGCCCTGAAGATGGTTTTTCGTGGTTTCCCATTTTCACACCAGGCGAATGCCGGGGCTGTACCTTAATTAAGGCCACGGCCGCTTCCTTCCACTTCCTAGCCCTTTCCTATCCCATCGTCGCCATAAGACCTATCAGTGTCGGTGCGATGTAAAGCAAATAGCAAAAAATTAGACACGCCTGTAATTGCGTCGTTGGCGTGGCGTTATCTCGGCTTCATTTAAAACCAGCTACCTCGGGACTTAGCCTCTCATAATTTCAGGACACATTCTTCGCTTAAATACTACCTTATAAATACACTGATTCTGCACTCGTCTTGAAGAAACACGCATTAATATTTTTTATATAACATTTCACAATAAATTTTATTCTGCACACATATATAACAATTAAACCGCCCCGCTTCCTGTCGGGAACTCAACGAATATAGTTTGCGGAAATCTCTAATTCCTTCCTATCCAGGTGTTTCACTGTTGTGACTGACCGTGAGACACAAGCTTATCTCCGCCAGCCTACACCAGTCCTCCCTGACGGATTACCAAAATGTGACGAGTTCTGAAGCTGATACCAATTGGATTACTTCAAGATTTGTAGCTATTGAACGAACCGACCAGGATGATGGACTGTTGCACACCAAGTTCGAAGGCTGCTACTCTCGTCTACAGCGCCGAGAAGATGGACGAGTAGAAGGCTACCATGGTTTTCCCGAGGTAGGGAAAACGACCACCATAAAGATGAGTTGATTTTATTTCTTAGCACGATAAAGCATAGCCGGAGTAATAGAATGTAGGGTTTTCTTTTGTTAATACATAAATGTTGTAAATAATGCATGTCCTAATATGGAATTTGATTTTTCTTTTGTCATATTAACGGAAAATTAAGAATCTGCTGTCTCCCTATGCAGAAGTTCAGGAATCCTACAATTATTTAACTGATTATTTTCTTCCCCGACCGTGATGGATATCGTGGATACAATGTTTCAACATCTAAATTTGTCTTCGTGCACCATTTACCACTTGGTAAAATATTCATCCCTCAAGCCAACTGGCTTTAGAGATTCTACGAGACTATTTCGCCCACTTTAAGTCTTCTTCTTAATGTCGCCTGACGCAGATTCACCATCTCGGACAATTGAACGATGACTGGCTCTCCTGCCTGCGGAGGGGGTATTTATGCATTTAAAAGGGACGCTCTGCTTGGTGTTATCTACTGTGGTGCAATCACTCCATTTGATGACCACTGGACCGATTTCTTCGAGACTCGCCCCCAGAGATTCCACCTATTTATCAGGTCATGATGGTGTTGTTTACTGTTTTTTCTGTTTCTTTAACGGGCGTAATTAATCAATTTCGTGCACGAGGGTTCCCGCGCATTTCGACAGTATGTCCTTGACACGTGTGTTCCTCTCGGCCAAGATAGATGCCAACTTCTCTCCGAGCCTAATTAAATACATTTCCACCCTTGGACTTCAGCTTCATCAAATAATTAGCATAATTCTTAATTACATATTTTTTTGTTAATGACAGTGCCGAAATCTTTCTCAATGAGGGTTATGATCCAGAATTTCATTATTAATTACCCGAGGACTTCCGAAATGTTCCGACCTCGTTCGATGTTTGGTGGGCCGCTTCCCGCTGTGAGTTGACATGTCGCGGAACACAGGATGAGCTTGCAATAAAAATATGGATGCACTCCATCTTGTAGTTAAAATTTTAGCAAGGTAGAATTATGGGCTCAATCTGTATATGAATACAAATTATTATATAATCACTTGCTATCAACATTTCATTCTCTTTAATAGTTCAGGTTCATCCACTTTGTCATATAATGTTTATAGTGCAGTGAGTCTTCTGGTATGGGCTAGAGTGTGTATGATATGTACAACAATTTCTGTTAACTTTGAATTTTTTAGAATTTGCTTTACGTCGCACGGACACAGATAGATCTTATGGTGACGATGGGATAAGAAAGGCCTAGGGGGTGGGAAGGAAGAGGCCGTGGCTTTAATTAAGGTAGAGCCCCAGCATTTGCCTGATGTGAAAATGGGAAACCACGGCTGGCGAAAGTGGGGCTAGAACCCACTATCTCACAGCTGCGCGCCCCTAATCGCACGGCCTTCTCGCCCTGTCGTATTACTGTCTGGGAACTCCCTGTTCTAGATTCGCGTCTGGAGAACTTTTCCAAAAGAATGCCTGAGAACGGGATACTGAATACCACCGACGAGAATATTCGAATACTTCTTTCAGTACTCGAGATTTATCGAAAACTTTGAAAACTCGAATTCCTTCACATTTTGATCTCGGATACTCCCATCACTAATTCAGATCTTGCCCCAGTGACAGGTTGCAAACAGTCTACTCCACGGGCATGGGAGTCAGTGGAATATTCCTTGGCAGCTACTTACGCATATCTGGCAACAACACCTCCCAATATTTTACAAGAACTATCACAGGTCCACAGTAGTAATTAAATATTGAATGACCTCAGCCATTCTGTTGCGTCAAACTCAATAAACACGCACGGACAGGTTTAGAAGGCCGCAGAGAGGAGAGTGGTTTTTAAAGCAAGCTTAGCTCGCCCGTTCCTTGAACGCAAAACAAAACTAATTTCGAAGAACTAGTATTCCGCACAGTTCTAGAAATAATGTTACACACTACTGTATGAGACGTTCGATAACATCATGTGCAATTCATGTTACTTAATCTAATACTAATAATAGTAATAATGTTATTGTTTTTTTTACGCCCCACTAACTACTTTTAAGTCCGGCTCCATGGCTAAATGGTTAGCATGCTGTCCTTTGGTCACAGGGGTCCTGGGTTCGATTACCGGCAGGGTAGGGAATTGTAACCATCATTGGTTAATTTTGCTGGCACGGGGGCTGAGTATATGTATTGTCTTCATCATCATTTCTTCCTCATCACGACGCGCAGGTCGCCTACGGTGTCAAATTAAAAGACCTGCACCTGGCAAGCCGAACATGTCCTCGGACACTCCCGGCTCTAAAGGCCATACGCCATTTCATTTCAACTACTTTTACGGTTTTAGCGGACGCCGAGGTGCCGGAATTTAGTCTCGCATGTTCTTTTACGTGCCAGTAAATCTACCGACACGACGCTGACGTATTTGAGCACCTTCAAATACCACCGGACTGAACCAGGATCAAACCTGCCAAGTTGGGGTCAGAAGGCCAGCGCCTTAACCGTCTGAGCTTATTTAATCTTACTGCGGGGTTTTCGTTTCGCTCTCCACAGGGCAGTTAATAAACTGCAGACCACTGTAATTGTGGAACTGCATGGTTTTTCTTTAAAATAATACTTCAATCCAGAGTTTCTAGATAATACGCAGGAATAATTTAGAGGATTCTTTTCACTTCATTTCATTCCATTCAATCAAATTCTTTCCCCCCAAAAAGCAAAGCCACCTGCACACCGGCCATGAAGACCCTTGGACGAGACTAAGCTAAAGTCTTCCACTATCCGTAATATGGGCACAACCTGGGCTATATTGGTTACCTTGAGCCTTTGCCCCTGCAAATAAACCTGGTGCTTATTTATAGTGTAGTCTGAGTAAACCTCAAGGCCATGTGCCTCTCCAGAAGTGGAGAACTCGCTTCTAAATTTCCAACTTCGTGATGGAGAATTAACCCCATATTGTTCTAGGTGAACCGAACATGTACACTGCCTGACAAAAAAAAAAAGTTAAGCATCAAGAAGGAGTGGTACAATATTATCCCCTTTCGGTATACAGTACATGTATACCATTGATGTGTGAGTAATCGATGGCTGGTTTACACGTGGACAGTGTTTAGTACAGTAGTAAGTGGTAAGTTACTACTTAACTCACGTAGGCTTGTTTAAACGTAAGACAGCGTTTAGTACAGTCGTGCATGGCAGTTTGTCACTCAAGCCACGTGATTCAGTCGTTCCTGTGTCGTCAACTAGATCAGAGATAAGATGTGTGTAAAACTTGTTAATGACGTTATTCGCTGCGTGTTAGATAACATTTTAGAGGAAGTTGAGGATGGGGTGACCAACGTTAGGAGAAAAAGTGAATGGGAGCGGAAATGGATTACCAGAAGGAATAATGCCGGGGCAAGTACAATTCTCTTTAAAGAATTAGCCGAGGAGGATTGACAGGAATATATGTTATCCTTGCGAATGTCAGAAGTAACATTTAATGAGTTACTGCATAAAGTTGAACCAATGATACTAAAGACTGATACCATCATGCGTAGTGCATTATCAGCAAAGCTGAAACTGTATATCGTGCTGTACATGCTCGCGACGGGAAATAATGTCCGAAACCTTCATCATTTCTTCATTTCTTATATATATTCTTTCATATATTCCGGAAGTATATTAAGCTATATATATACTGCTCTGAAATATTTCATACAGGTGAGGAAAAATACAAATACATATTGGTTACAGTATTGTATATAAGCAATTGTTTAGCAAAACGACTATTATCAAAGGCTTATTGCTTTTAAATTTCAGTGAATACACATCAAAAACCTATCACAATAATTAGCATTGTTTCAATTCTGCAGTGACTTAAAAGCTTCTGTCCATCTAGCCACTGTTCTCGGCAATTAGAATGAACGATCAAAAGAAAAAAGAAGCTCACAACGATGATCAGCTCCGTAGCTTTCCCCACAACTTATGAACTTGACTAAATTGCGCCTGTTCGCACGTGGTAAGTTGCAAGTACAGTGCTCCCCCACTACCCCGATGGGTGCGCGCGCAGCTGGTGAGAAGTCTACTTGAAAGGAAAAATAGACTGGATTCTATTCCACTTGACTAAATTGTTACTTGATCGTTTACTTACTACTTACCACTAAAGTCACAGTTCACACGCTGCAAGTCACTTAAAATTAAGTTAAAAATTTAGTTACCACTAAATTACTGTCCGCGTGTAAACAGGCCAGATTTACAAGTATCTGTAATGTGTAGAAAGCCCACCAGAGTGCATTCGTGATGGCTGTTGATAAGCTGTTACCAGTCAACTGCTGTGAGTCAGACAGTTATGCAAGAGAGTATTGCATACAGTACGGAGCACCGGCGATGCCTCGGAGATGCGTTAGACAGCCTATCCACCAATTGGCAACATTTGACAGAGGCCGCATTATGCGACAGAATGAGGCTGGTTGGTCGTACCGTGCAATTGCCAGGCATATCACAGTGGCCCGATGTTGGCCTCAATGTGTACATGAGGGTACCCAAACACGTCGTGCAATTTCCGGTCGATCAAGAAACACCACCCCGAGGGAGGACCATCGTATGGTGCGCCAAGCATTGCGGGATCCCAAAACTTCGGCACCAGCGATCCGCGAACATGTACTGGAGACTCTTACAACAACCTGTGAGTTCCCGCACAGTGTCTCAACGACTCGCATCTGCCGAGTCGGGGTCCTATCGCCCCATGCGTCGGTTGCCATTGACACCAGAACACCAATGCCTGCATTTGGAGTGGTGTACGCGAGGCATGGACAGAGGACAACTGGCGTCGCATCTTGTCCAGTGATGAGTCCCGCTTCTCCATAATATCCAATGACCATCGTGTGCGGGTTTGGCGGCGTCGGGCCAAGAGGGCAGATCCTGCCCATATTTTGGCAAGACACACACAGGCGTAATTCCTGGCATCATGGTGTGGAAAGCCATAGGATATGCGTTCAGATCACCTCTAATAGTGCTTCGGTAGACTTTGACGGCACAGCGATACGTCGCATACATTCTGCGTCCACCCGTCCTACCCCTTATTGCACGGCACCCTGGGAAAGTGTTTCAACCAGATATTGCACGTCCACATACAGCACATTTGTCTATGGACTGAGGTACTCCTGTGGCCAGCAAGATCCCCGGACCTCGCCATCACTGAAAACGTGTGGGATGACATTGGAAGGGGACTCCGTCCCAGCACCAACCTGCGGGATCTGGAGGGACAGCTGCAACAACTGTGGACGAACTTGCCTCAGGAGAGGATCCAAAGCCTGGTTGACACCATTTTCTTTCTTTCTTTTACTACCGCTTTTCCTGTCGTGGGTGCGAACTGTGTAGCACATGTGGATTTGGCCATGTTTTACGGCTGGTTGCCCTTCTTGACGCCAACTCTATATGGAGGGATGTAATCACTATTGCGTATTTCTGTGGTGGTTAGTAGTGTAGTGTGTTGTCGGAATATGAAGGGGAAATTGTTGGGAAAAACACAAACACCCAGTCCCCGGGCTAGAAGAATGAATCAAAGGTGATTAATATCCCCGAGCCGGCCGGGAATCGAACCCGGGACCCTCTGAATAGAAAGCCTCAACACTGACCAATCAGCCAAGGAGTCAAACCCCTGTTTGACACCATTCCGAACCGCATAAGGGCATGCATTGCGGCAAGGGGAAGGGGGAGGTGGGGGGAGGGTTGACACAACATTGGCCTGGCGCCAACTTTCCACCTGTACTGCCAACGGCCTTGTCTCTTTCATCCCATATTGTAATCGTTTCAAGAAAAGCACATGGTCTTTAAGCATATGTAGTTTCATCCAATTTCAAGCACTCCTTCTGGGTGCTTAACATTTTTTGTCAGCTTTGTCAGGCAGTGCATTTACCGCCTCGGCTAGGCAGTCCTAAACGTTTTTTCAAAGACTGAAGATATCCACTACGTTCCTGAATGTTGAACTTTCTCAATCAATCAATCAATCAATCAATCAATCAATCAATCAATCAATCAATCAATCAATCAATCAATCAATCAATCAATCAATCAATCAATCAATCAATCAATCAATCAATCACCGGGCTCGATAGCTGGAGTCGCTTAAGTGTGGCCAGTATCCAGTAATCGGGAGATAGTGGGTTCGAACCCCATTGTCGGCAGCCCTGAAGATGGTTTTCCGTGGTTTCCCATTTTTCACACCAGGCAAATGCTGGGGCTCTACCTTAATTAAGGCCACGGCCGCTTCCTTCCAATTCCTAGACTTTTCCTATCCCATCGTCGCCATAAGACCTATCTGTGTCGGTGCGACGTAAAGCACATAGCGAAAAAAACCAATCAATCAAAATTGACCTGCATTTAGGAATGTCGCCCAGATAGCAGATTCCCAATCAATTGCTTACCTAGTCTGTTCTTAAATGATTTCAAGGAACTTGGAATCAATGGGACACAAATTGTGATTATACGAGAGTGATACACAAATAACAAAGAATAGCAAAGTAGTAATGAAAAGAGAGTATAGTTTATCGCATATTACAACAATATTATGGTTCATGGTGTGGGTTACTGTAGTCATGTATTAGTTCGTGCACCATGGGCAACGGCTGTGTGGCCTAGTAAGTGGTCCTGAGGGTCAGGATACCAGTTGCTATGGAATGCGAGTGGGCATCTCGGACATATTCTGAGTCATGTCCCTCCTTGTGCTCAGGCGCCTAGGACTATACAATCCACCGGTGGTGCCTAACCCGTTAGAGGAGAGATCCTCACTTGGCTATGTGTAACTATGGTAGCATCCTGCTTCACGAATTTACCGAGCTCAGAACATTTTAAGCAAGCCGCGGACCTATGGGAATAACTGAGTCCCACTCCAATTTGACAGGCGAGGGTCCCCTAGGAAAAAACTTGGTGAACGAAATGGAATTCGATGGGGAGCTATCAATATTTATGGGGCTTATGGAAGAAGAAAGTAGAACTGGGTGAGTCAGCAAGGAGGATGCATCTGGGTGTGCTAGGAGTAAATGATATTCGGGTAAGGGGAGATAACGAGGAAGAGATAGAAGATTGTGTAAAATGTACTTGACGGGTGTTAAAAAGGAAAGGGCAGGGACTCGGGTAGGGATGTTCATCAGGACTACTATTGTACACAACATAGTTTCTGTTAGGCACGTAAATAAGCGAATGATGTGGGTAGATTTGGCAGTTTGAGAAATTAGGACGAGAATTGTCTCGTGTAGGGTGCAGATGAGGATGAAGTTGACAAGTTTTATGAAGCATTGAGTGACATCGTAGTCAGGGTCAACAGCAAGGTTAGGATAGTGCTAATGGGTATATGTGGGGAAGATATGGTAGCTAATAGGTATGGGATGCGTTTACTGGACTCTGCTCTAGTATGGGTTTAGCAGTTACGAATACATTCTTCAGGCATAGGGATATTCACCGCTGGATGTGGGAGGGTAGGGATACAAGGTCCATAATAGACATATATCTAAACAGACTTCGAATTCAGAAAATCTGTTAGGAATGTACGGGTTTTCCGGGGATTTTTCGATGAATCAGACCACTATATGATCTGCAGTGAACTAAGGATCTCTACGTCTAGGATAGAGAAGATGGAAGTCTGTCTGCAAACGAATAAGGGTAGAAAATCTCCACGAGGTGGAAATTAGACAGAAGTACATGATTATAATCAGTGAGAAGTTCCAAAAAGCGAATATTAAGGAGGTTCAGGATATAGAAAGAGAATGGGTGGCATACAGGGATGCTGTAGTAGAAACAGCAAGGGAATGCCTAGCAACGACTGTGAGTAAAGATGGGAAAAAGCGAACATCTTGGTGGAATGATGAAGTGAGAGCAGCTTGTAAACGTGAAGAGAAGGCTTATCAGAAATGGCTCCAAACAAGGGCTGATGCAGACATGGAATTGTACTTAGATGAAAGAAACAGAGCGAAAAAATTAGTTGTTGAATACAAAAAGAAGGCGTCAGAAGATTTTGGTAAAAACCTGGAAAGGCTGTCAAGCAGCAGGGAAACCTTTCTGGACAGTAACAAAGAATCTTATGAAGGGAGTGAAAAAGGAAATGAATAGTGTTTTGGTTAATTCAGGAGTACTCATAATAGGTTCCAAGGAATCACTGGACGGGTGGAGGGAATAATTTTGAAAATCTTTTCAACGTAAAAGGCAACCTTCTTGGTGGTGTCGCGAACAACCGAGTCAATGAGAAGGAGGAAAATAATGTTGGTGAAATGACGCTCGAGAAAGTGGAAAAGGTGGTAAATAAACTCCATTGTCATAACGCAGCAGAAATGGATGAAATTAGACCTGAAATGGTGAAGTATAGTGGGAAAGCAGGGATGAAATGGCTTCATAGAGTAGTAAAATTAACATGGAGTGTTGGTAAGGTACCTTCAGATTGGACAAAAGCAATAATTGCACCTATTTATAAGCAAGGGACAAGGAAGGATTGCAACAACTATCGAGGTATCTCATTGATTAGTATCCAGGCAAAGTATTCACTGGCCTCTTGGAAGGGTGGGTGCGATCAGTGGTTGAGAGGAAGTTGGGTGAAAACCAGTGTGGTTTAAGACCACACAGGGGCTGTCTGGATCACATTTTCAGTATGCGCCAGGTAATTGAAAAATGTTACGAGACGAATATGACGTTATGTTAATATTTCGTAGATTTAGATAAAGCATATGACAGGGTAATGAGGGAAAAGATGTTCGCCATACTGGGGGGCAATGGGATTAAGGGTAGATTATTAAAATCAATCAAAGGCATTTACGTTGACAATTGGGCTGCAGTGAGAATTTATGGTAGAATCAACTCTTGGTTCAGGGTACTTACAAGGGTTAGACAAGGCTGTAATCTTTCACCTTTGTTGTTCGTAGTTTACATGGACCATCTGCTGAAAGGTATAAAGTGGCGGGGAGAGATTCAGTTAGGTGGAAATGTAGTAAGCAGTCTGGTCTATGCTGATGACTTGGTCTTCATGGCAGATTGTGCCGGAAGCCGGTAGTCTATCTTGGAACTTGAAAATAGGTGCAATGAGTATGGTATGAAAATTAGCCTTTCGACGACTAAATTGATGTCAGTAGGTAAGAAATTCAACAGAATTGAATGTCAGATTGGTGATACAAAGCTGGAATAGGTAGATAATTTCAAGTATTTAGGATGTGTGTTCTCCCAGGATGGTAATAGAGTAAGTGAGATTGAATCAAGTTGCAATAAAGCTAATGCAGTGAGCTCGCAGTTGCGATCAACAGTATTCTATAAGAATGAAGTCAGCTCCCGGACGAAACTATCTTTACATCGGTATGTTTTCAGACAAACTTTGCTTTACAGGAGCGAAAACTGGGTGGATTCAGGATATCTTATTCATAAGTTAGAAGTAACAGACATGAAAGTAGTGAGAATGATTGCTGATACAAACAGGTGGGAACAATGGCAGGAGGGTACTCAGAATGAGGATATAAAGACTATGTTAGGAATGAAGTCGATGGATGAAGCTGTATACATAAAACGGCTTCGGTGGTGGGGTCATATAAGACGAATGGAGAAGGTTAGGTTGCCTAGGAGAATAATGGGCTCTGTTATGGAGTGTAACAGAAGTAGAGGGAGACCAAGACGACGATGGTTAGACTCATTTTCTAACGATTTAAGGATAAGAGGTATAAAACTAAATGTGGTCACAGCACTAGTTGCAAATCGAAGATTGCGGTCACGTTTAGTAAATTCACAGAGGCTTGCAGACAGAACGCTGAAAGGCATAACGGTCTATAATGATGTATGTATGTATGTATGTATGTATGTATGTATGTATGTATGTATGTATGTATGTATGTATGTATGTATGTATGTGCAACAATATCTTAGCAAGGAATGAAAACTAAACACACTTCTTACTGCATACAATTAAGGTTTACCGTCACACAATTCCTTCTTACAAAGAAATTTTGAAGCCAAATGTGCAGTACGGTACTGAAAGAATAAATAAATATGTTGTACTCTTACTACAGTATATTATTCTTATTGGAAGTTATGAATTAATTATATTAAATAATTAAAATATCTTATTTCATTAAATACTTAAAACTTTCAACGGATTATTTTTTCTATTAATTGGAACAATATCTTGGGAGACTGAAAAATAATTTAAAATCATTTTTATGCGTACTACAATGATCAACCAAACGCACACCTTCATATATAAGCGGAGTGAACAAGGATCGAATCCGTCAACTCGGGGTCAGAAAGCTAGCGCTCTACCATCTGAGCCACTCAGCACAGCGATGTATGTATGTATGTATGTATGTATGTATGTATGTATGTATGTATGTATGTATGTATGTATGTATGTATGAAGTGAATCCAAGCATGTCCTCCTTCTTTCAATTGGAACACATTCTCTGTTAACATTCAGAAACAGATGGCTTCGCTTTTTTTCTCAACCAAGATGGACTGCTCAAAACAAAGAAGGAGGATGTAGCCTACGTAACAGTCTGGTGCAGCTGGTGAACATTCCTTCTAGCTGCCTAGCTCCACTCTTTGTCGGTTCGTTTGCTTGTGTAAAACATCTTCAACTAGGCCTTTGTTGCATTCCCTCACTGCCAGTATGGTAACATGTCAACGATAAAGCCTTTGTCCTTTTGTTTTAAACAACAAACGGCGCCATATAGTGGCGTATAATTATCTCTCATTATTATTAATAATAATAGTAGTAGTAGTAGTAGTAGTAGCAATAGAAGAAGAATCTAGCACATACAGCCTATAAAGGCCAAATCACATAGCCTGCATTTTCACACCAGGCAAATGATGGGGCTGTACCTTAATTAAGGCCGCGGCCACTTCTTTCCCACTCCTAGGCCTTGCCTATCCCATCGGCGCCATAGGATGTATCTGTGTCGGTGTGACGTAAAACAAATTTTAAAAAGAAAAATAGCCTGCAGGTAAAGGAATATGACGATATTCTAAATTGTACCCTTGGTTCTTGTTTTTATTTCTTCCAGCTTCACTACCTCTCATACCAATAACTTCTCAATTGCATCACAAGGCTTAGTAAGCCCTCAGTCCACCGAGCGAGTCGGCCGTGCGGATAGGGTGGCGCAACTGTGAGCTTGCATTCGGGAGATAGTGGGTTCAAACCCCACCGTCGGCAACCCTGAAAATGGTTTTCTGTGGTTTCCCATTTTCGCACGAGGCATATGCAGAGGCATAATATAAGGCAACGGTCGCTACCTTCTCACTCCTATCCCTTTCCTATCCCATCGTTGCCACAAGAATATTTGTGTCGGTGCGACGTAAAGCAAATTTAATAATAATAATAATAATAATAATAATAATAATAATAATAATAATGGGTTTTACTATCCATTCAATTCTTTGTTACGCTTTGTTACTCACCTCGAATTTAAGTTCGTAATATAGAGCAGGATGAATTTCTCTTCTCTCAGAGCGTGTAATGGTGCTGTGTTTTGTTACATCTGCTTTGAGCCTGAAACCGTACAGTGTCCTGTACAGCTCATTGACAGCATCTGCATCTATCCATCCTATTAAAATCACTTCAGAAATCGCGTATTTTGTAGCATGTTGGGCAAAAGGAACATCCCCGTTACTCGAGCGGCGTGTGGTCAGAACGGAACCCGCGAAAGATAGTCCGGCAAACAATGGAAAGGTGTGGCTGAAACCAAGCTCGCGAGAAAAGGCGCTTTCAAGTGTGAGACAGTGCTGGAGATACGACGCGACGCAACGACAATCTAATACGCCCAGAGGTGCGGCCTAGTTTACAGGGTTCCACACTAACAGAAGAAACTTCCTAATTTCTCTGCACGTTTCACGTGTGCCAACGTCGAATTTTCGGGCGTAAAATTGTGTGATATTTTGATCCAGACATAGGAAAAATATGTGAGGCACACCAATGAATAGAACTGAATTTTCTGTGTATCCCAGACTGAAAATATGGAATACTTTATTCACGGGGCGAATTGAGGTCACCAGATGTCCAGCTGTAATATATCGCTATTACGTGTGAATGGAGTGCGTCTCCCAAGCCAAGAATTGCGCCCAAAGTTAGCCCATCCTTCGAAAGGACGCGAGTGAGCTAATTAATGGTGGGATCGTGATTACTTACGAACTGCCGATCGGGTTGCGATCACATTTGGCTCCAGTGGAAGAGGGAATAATACGCACCCTTTAAATGTCTTGAACTCCAGTTATTAACGGAGCCGACTTCCTTAATCAAGCGTGAAAGAGGCCCCCACCCCAATGACCAGCGAGTTGACAATATAAGGCCAACCCTGGCCCTCGCTGAGAAGTCTATTGACCACTTACAAAGACGAAGTGAGTGCCCGTCGCGACCGTACATTTTATAACCCTGTGAACTGTGTGTTAGAGATTCGAACAATAGTCAGTCGAGCCTAGGCAAGTGTCTCAGTGCTGTGCATAAATTAAGTAGGTCGCCAGAAACATTTGTATAAAGGAATTGAGGGAGTCGTCTATGAACAATGCCGGCATAAATTAGTACGAGCTATCAGTAAATTAGTGGTATCTAATTCGGAGCAGTAACAGTCGGCGGTAGAATAGCGTCGACAGGAACAATCCGCTATTCAGAGTCCGGGTTCCTCAAGCCTTATGAGTCACCCGACTCGCAGTGTAATGCGTGCTGCACTTGATTAGAGTGACCTGCCTACACAGGGGAAAATCTTGTGTACATTCTTTGTGTGTGTCGTTGTAGACAAAGGGAACATGTGACGAGTTCTGAAGCTGATACCAATTGGATTACTTCAAGATTTGTAGCTATTGAACGAACCGACCAGGATGATGGACTGTTGCACACCAAGTTCGAAGGCTGCTACTCTCGTCTACAGCGCCTAGAAGATGGACGAGTAGAAGGCTACCATGGTTTTCCCGTGGTAGGGAAAACGACCACCAATAAGATGAGTTGATTTTATTTCTTAGCACGATAAAGCATAGCCGGAGTAATATAATGTAGGGTTTTCTTTTGTTAATACATAAATGTTGTAAATAATGCATGTCCTAATATGGAATTTGATTTTTCTTTTGTCATATTAACGGAAAATTAAGAGACAAACCATTTCTTTCTTTTTGATAAGTCTTTCGTGAGGAGCAGTTTATTGTCAATAATTAATAATATTCTAGCGAGTATGAGAAACAAGGATAGAGTAGTATTTTGAGTTCCCCTAAGGTGGGTTGGAAACAATAGTGAGTGATGAATGAGGGATACCATGTCCAAAATTTTGCTATTAATGTTCAATATGGTTGTCGTAGGAGTTGGGGAATTCACGGGTCATTTAGACAATGCATGCTTAGCTGACACGTACTATTAATGCATAAACATCAAGAGAGAAGCGTCCTGACTGAGAGAGATACAAACTGTGTTATTTAGGTAAATTATGTTAAGGACAATATGCAATTTTCCCTAGATGGTTTATTATTTTAGCAGAATCTGTCTGGAGTGTTCTTTGTTGTCCGTAAAAAGTGTCAAGTGCGATGGTAGCGGATGGTTGAAAGAGCGGTCAGAATTTTTACGGTGAGCAAAGAGAAATATGAAGGGTTGAGAAAGGAATAATGATAGCCCTATGCCCAAGGAACCAGGATACGCGGTATGAGAAGTAATTAGAGGGCCGAACGCCCAAAACTGTCTACGATGAAATGTGAAATGAGGAATTCGAATGTTATATTGCCTCAAGATAATCGACGTGAAGGATGTGAGAATAGAGATTAAATTAGTAATATTTCTTGGGAAGTCTGAGGGCATATGACATAAATGGAATAACCAAATGAATTGGGCGATAACAACTTAATAAGTGAATCCTAGGAAGTGAAGCAGCGGCTATAAATAGAAGGTTGGCTCATGAATGGACCGCGACGTGGGACCATTCTTCCGGCGTGACAAAGGAACATGCTTTTTATTTTGTTCCGGTCCCCTACTTCCCGTAGACTGCTATGTATTGAAGTTGAAAGCTGTGGACCCTTCGATTTCACACCATGTCTTTTTTTCAATGGTTCGGTTTAAGAACACTTGTGTTAAATAATAATATCCCGATAATATAGATGGCAGTTAATAAATAATTATTCTGTACATCCCCCAAATATCCCGTTGTATGAGGCCACGGATATTTAGGAATTTTCAGATATGTACCTCTCAGTCAGAAAGAGCCTGATTCGAACCCACGTCAGAATGAGCCGGCCTGCGCAGGCTTGCATTAAGCTTTCGCCGGGGGCAGAAGAAAGTGATATCCATGTTTTTCTGTATGCATGGCCCCATGTATGCATAAAGTGTACATGTGACTGTGTTCAGTGTATAGTGAGTATTTCTTTGAGTTCAAAGAGAACCGATGTTAATCGTTGTGTGTCTTGGTGTCAGGGCTATGGAGAGTCCGTGGGGGTTTGTTCAGTGTCGTGTGTGGGTTTTGGTTACATAGATATTTTTCTCATGTATTAACTATGTAGCGTAGGGACCGGTTAATTACGTGCTAAGAATAGAATGTATTATGTATAGGGGACATCTTCTCAAATCGCACGATGGTGATCGACCGAAGTAATTAAATTAACGATGGAAAGATAGATGATGTTAATCGCCAGATTTCGATTATACCTCATTGCTAAATGAAGTCTGTGCTGAGTGAAATCAGTGAACACCCTTCAGGCGAATCAATTTAATGTGCGTATTTCTTTTCTTCTTCCCTCCGTGTGCGGAGAGTTTATTGTAATAGTGTTCTTTTTTTTCTTATGTCACAATTCAGAATAAATTTATATTCGTGACCCCATTACACTATTCTTGTCATTTCTAGCAGTGATAAGCAGTATCCAGTAAATAGTTGAACCCAGAAATCCTACTTTCACATTGGATAAGACTCCATATTAAGTATTTTTCTTATTTATTTTTCTTTCGAACGTAACCAAGTGCTCGAGTTGCCGAGGCTAGCACAGAAAGTAGGAGGAGGGTGGTTCGAAACCCGTGCAGGCAGTTCGGGCCGCTCTTCGATATATAGTCTCATCCGTTGTTGTTTGTCAGGTTACGGTGTTGCATTATTATGCTTGGGTCTCCCATCCGACGTCCGTTAGGGTGCAAGCCTTACGTCATTCCTTGAAAGCGACTAGAAGTGTAGGAACTGGACCTGAAAAAAGTTCTTCACACTGACTATGAAATAGTTGGTTATATTATTTAGCAGATTACACTGGCGTGTTTCATCATTATACACATAAACTGAATCGTAATATTAAAAAAGCTGGGAAGTTCTACTTAATATTAACACAGAAAGTATAACCTGAAATAAAGTGTATCACAATATCAATTTTTTATTAACTATTATTTATAGTTATAATTTGGAACAATGGCGAACATAAAAATGGCGACACCCTTCACTATATGTATTTTGAACCATTGATGCACGGTTTTGTTTTTACAGTACATTTGTTTTACAGTACCTTAATAAAGTTTCTCCGGTCTAGAATGCCAAGAATAACGGCCGAGAGGACCACACGACACCTTGTCATCTGCAGAACTTCGGGCTGAGCAGCGGTCGCAGGGCTGTAATGCAATGGTGTTAGTTTAATAAAGTTTCACCTATTTGGACACTTGCTGAAAAATATACAATTCACTTTTTCCAAACACCCCTCATAATTATGATGAGTTTCGTCTAGACCTTGAATCCAGGTCATAAACGGATAGTAAATGTTGTCGACAGATAACAACGAGTGAACAATAGAACCACAGCCAGCCAGATAGAACAAACTGCCATTACAAAAACTACGATAAAAGTTCAGAAGTCTCGACAGAGACTCGTAATAACAAATGTAGTGTTGGAGTACGAGTGCCTCGTCCGACTCGTTGGCTGAATGGTCAGCGTACTGACCTTCGGTTCAGGGGGTCCCGGATTCGATTTCCGGCCGGGTCGTGGATTTTAAACTTCATTGGTTAATTCCAATGGCCCGGGGGCTGGGTGTTTGTGCTGTCCCCAACATCCCTGCAACTCACACACCACACATAACACTATCCTCCACCACAATAACACGCAGTTACCTACACATGGCATATGCCGCCCACCCTCATCGGAGGGTCTGCCTTACAAGGGCTGCACTCGGCTAGAAATAGCCATACGAAATAACAAAATAACGAGTGCCTCGAGCTGGCTTGCACTCCCACTTACTGCATATGTGTCGGTTAGTTCCAAAACTCAACATGTCCACAAAAATTAAAAAATGAGATATTGTATGTTTCATAATCTTTCGGGCGCTCTACTTCATACGTGATAAAGTTATTTTCCGTAACTCTTCTTATTCCTTAGATATTAAACCTAAAAATTTCAGTTCTGTTCGAAAACTGAGTATGTCCACAGAATGTTCTGTCCCATAATTTGTCATGTCCAAAGTAACCTGGTAACAGAAGGAAGCGTTTTGTTGTAAGAAAGGTTTGCTGTTAATAATGCGTAGTTCAATGTATCGACAGTGACTTCTTTCGTTATAGAGAAGCCAATGTGCACACTCGCGTAGTTTTTATAACAAGTAAAATATGGTGAACAAGAGATTAGAGTCTGTGGAAACAGCATTCTAACTGCCGAGACAGGACGCAGTAGGAAAAGATGAAGGGATATCTGTACATGGAAGGGAAATGAATGATTGTATCTACAATATTTCGTTTTAAAACGTAGCGTTAGGCTAGCCTGAGGTTAAACTTACAATCATATATAAATCATAACAAACAATTTCTTTGTGGTTTTAAAATTATCACAATTTTTATTTATTTCAGGAATTCATCAAAATCTCTTCCGAAGGAGCCAAACTGTACCCGATCATCAAGATTCAGTTTCAGTTACAATGATCTTGTGTTGCAGAATGTCATACGTTTCCACCAGTCATATTATGTTTATCACAATAACGTGTGTCAACATTCATTCATTCTCTACAGTGGTTTTACAGAGCCCTCAGTGTCATTTGGAAGGATGAAAGGATACCTGAAGATTGGCAACAAGGAAGCATTGTATCACTGTTTAAAAAAAGGAAATAGGAAGAAATGTGAAAATTGTAGAGGTATAACCCTATTATCACACGGGCTGCAAATAATGGAGAAAGTCATTGACAAAAGACTGAGGTATATAATACAAACACAGTTAAAGGAAGAACAATATGACTTTGGACCAAATAGATCAAGAACAGATTTGGTATTTACAGTGCGAACGATAATGGAAAAACATCTGGAAACGAACAAGGCAATCATATTCGTATTTTTGAATTTGTATAAAGCTTTTGATACAGTTAAGAGAAAAGACATATGGGAATGCCTCCTGGAAAGGAATGTACCAAAATCATTAATTAACAAGATTAATATGTTGTATCATGAGAGCAAAAGCAGTGTACAAGTGGGGAATGGCGACTCTGAAACACTTTATACAAAAACGGTCTCAAGCAAGGAAGTGCGCTGTCGCCATTATTGTTTATTATATTGATGGGTGAAATCATAAAACTTGTAAAACAGAGTATCAGTAGTGATGAAGTGAATACTTTGGTATTTGCAAATGATGTGGTTATTTGGGGAAAGGGAGAAAAGGGAGTACAAAGGAGACTGGACATTTGGAATGAAAATCTGAAGGAGTTTGGAATGGTAATTAGTAAAAAGAAAACTATAGTCATGCACTGTGGAAAAGAGAAAAAGAGTAGCCAAGTGAACGTAGACGGAGAACGGTTAGAGAATGTTGAAGAGTTTACACATCTGGGTAGCATTATTAATGGAAGTAATGAAATCAACCCTGAAATTAATAACAGACTAAGTAAAGGTACAACATTTTATCAAGTCTGGGGATATACTAAAGACAATGGGTTGGGATATAGTACCATATCTGAAGTACTTATTTGATTATTGTTTGACCGAAGGAGCTATACCAGATGAATGGAGAGTTGCTATAGTAGCCCCTGTGTATAAAGGAAAGGGTGATAGACATAAAGCTGAAAATTACAGGCCAGTAAGTTTGACATGCATTGTATGTAAGCTTTGGGAAGGCATTCTTTCTGATTATATTAGACATGTTTGTGAAATTAATAACTGGTTCGATAGAAGGCAATTCGGTTTTAGGAAAGATTATTCCACTGAAGCTCAACTTGTAGGATTCCAGCAAGATATAGCAGATATCTTGGATTCTGGAGGTCAAATGGACTGTATCGCGATTGACATGTCTAAAGCATTTGATAGGGTGGATCATGGGAGACTACTGGCAAAAATGAGTGCAATTGGACTAGACAAAAGAGTGACTGAATGGGTTGTTATATTTCTAGAAAATAGATCTCAGAGAGTTAGAGTAGGTGAAGCTTTGTCTGACCCTGTAATAGTTGAGAGGGGAGTTCCTCAGGGCAGTGTTATCGGACCTTTATGTTTTCTTATATATATAAATGATATGAGTATAGGAGTGGAATCGGAGGTAAGGCTTTTTGCGGATGATGTTATTCTCTATAGAGTGATAAATAAGTTACAAGATTGTGAGCAACTGCAACGTGACCTCAAAAATATTGTGAGATGGACAGCAGGCAATGGTATGTTGATAAACGGGGCTAAAAGTCAGGTTGTGAGTTTCACAAATAGGAAAAGTCCTCTCAGTTTTAATTACTGCGTTGATGGGGTGAAAGTTCCTTTTGGGGATCATTGTAAGTATCTAGGTGTTAATATAAGGAAAGATCTTCACTGGGGTAATCACATAAATGGGATTGTAAATAAAGGGTACCGATCTCTGCACATGGTTATGAGGGTGTTTAGGGGTTGTAGTAAGGATGTAAAGGAGAGTGCATATAAGTCTCTGGTAAGACCCCAACTAGAGTATGGTTCCAGTGTATGGGACCCTCACCAGGATTACCTGATTCAAGAACTGGAAAAAATCCAAAGAAAAGCAGCTCGATTTGTTCTGGGTGATTTCCGAAAAAAGAGTAGCGTTACAAAAATGTTGCAATGTTTGGGTTGGGAAGAATTGAGAGAAAGAAGAAGAGCTGCTCGATTAAGTGGTATGTTCCGAGCTGTCAGCGGAGAGATGGCGTGGAATGACATTAGTAGACGAATAGGTTTGAATGGCGTCTATAAAAGTAGGAAAGATCACAATATGAAGATAAAGTTGGAATTCAAGAGGACAAACTGGGGCAAATATTCATTTATAGGAAGGGGAGTTAGGGATTGGAATAACTTACCAAGGGAGATGTTCAATAAATTTCCAATTTCTTTGAAATCATTTCGGATAAGGCTAGGAAAGCAACAGATAGGGAATCTGCCACCTGGGCGACTGCCCTAAATGCAGATCCGTATTGATTGATTGATTGATTGAAGTCAGAGAGCTTTCATGCGATGACAAAGTACCCAAGAGAACGAAATTAACACTATATAAGCACTATTTCATACTGATTGTAACATACGGACTAGAAAAGCTGGTAACTAATAACAGACAAGATGGTAAGATCCAAGCAGTAGAAATGAACATTTTAAGAACATCGGTTAAAAAGACGAGAAGAGATAAATTCAAAATATTAAAATCAGAGAAGAAGTAAATATAGATCCGTTAGTACAGAAGATACAGAAAGCAAGACTGAGATGGTTCGGACTTGTAAAAAGAATGGGAAAGGAACGGGTAGCAAGAAGGTAATTGGAAAGAAGAAGTTAAGGAAAGAGACCAGTTGGAAGACCGAGAAGGTGGATGGATCAGATTTGGAAGGACATTAGGAAAGCTGGATTGGATGTGGCGGATGTAATGGAGCAGGAAACGTGGAAGGGCAAAAAGTAGTGGAGGAGGCTTGTTAACCACAAGCGGGTGACTGGAGTGGGACATTGATGATGATGATGATGATGATGAATATTCATTCATTCTCCAGTAAGTAACATAACAATCTCCCCAGATAAAGCGACCACGAGTAAGTACAAACAACAAAGGCAAACTTTGACTTTGATGTACTGAACCCGAGTGACTTAGGCCCATAATCAATCATGATTTGATCGGTAAAATAATATGATACATTTATTGAAATACAGAGGAGTGTATTTGAAAATATTTCGTTTAGGTAATGTCGAAATCAGAGCGAAGGAAGGACGACAGACTGGAGCCTGACGGATTAGCTCAACCCGACAACTTTTAGCTACTTCACAGCAGGGAATATCATTAGTTGGCGTACAAGGAAATACAGAGTCCACAAATAAGTCTTGGTCAGAAAGAGGAAGGGGGAGAGTCATACAAAGAAAACCCACCACATGAGTAAGACCTTGGGATATTTTTGGTAGGACGGAAATTCCATGACCTCATGGAAAATTACAGCGGCTGAGTGTACGTTCGCTAGCCTAAGTTCGAGCAGGTGGAGATTTAAATCACGTGACCGCTTGCCGGCCAATAGTAAAAATTTGATGGGAGACTCAGTGATACCATCTTAAGGAATGATGGATGAGATATTTTCGTAACTACAAAAGTATTCAGTAATAAATTAATATGAGTACGCGGATGGATGTAATGAATTTATTAGGGGTCATGCATGGAAAAATAATCAATACTTATTGGCAAATTAATTAAATTGAAGGCTGGATTTCTTGGAAACCGGACAGCTTGAATCTCATTGGCTGAAAGAAGACCACGTTGTCAGGGACGCTTACAAAGGCGCGAAATGTGAGGAGCTAAATCCACCCATATCTCCTAAATCTGTGATCACCAGGAGTTCATATTTTATCCAGCAGATATGCTAGCGGAGTGGATTAATTTGATGTAAATTTTAACTTCCAATTCGGAGTGCAAGTACCGATATTAAAAATCCACCCCCTCCCTCAGGGGTATGACGTCAACAAATCCGCGGGAAAAAGGCTTCATCCATATATACGGAGCTGAATTGACGGTCGCCAGCCACTTGTCTTGAATCGTTGGAGCTGAATTGACGGTCGCCAGCACACGTGAATTGAATATCGGGAGTTGAACTGTTGGTCGCCGGTAACTTAGAATTCTACGGACGTACAGTCATTTAATGGCGCGAGCATCCGCCAGTGTTTGTAAAGTGTGATCGCGCTCAAGCAACATGTTAAATCTGGAAATAGTTAACGTAGGATAGTGTTTGTCCTTTGTGAATATCAGTGATGTAAAGTAATTATCCTGCAAGAGAGTAGTATAAAATATATCACCATAAGTACGTACATAATAGACTGTGTGACGAACAGTACTTTAAGGAAGTAGTAGCCTGTACTTAGCTATACCGAACCGATGTAATGGACACGTCAAGAATGCCGTATAAATCGGGCGTATCGCGACGGGCGAAATAGTTGACACCTCGTCGTACGTGTCCAGGTCCATTGTGCGGTAGGTGGACGAAGATTAAATAGTGTAAATATATTAAATTCTTGGGTCTAGGATAGAAATTTGTTGTATCCAAATTAAAGTATACAGTGTTAACGTAGTAAATGGTGAAGGTTTGTGGTAATCAAGATATGAGTGTAAAATAATAATGTGCCAGGAAATCTTTTGTGAAACTACGCCATCAAGGATGGAGGAGTAAAACGCAGAGAGGGGCTGGATGGAGCCTCTCGTCTGCAAAGCTGCAATGGAATACCGATAACTAAGATGAGTACGAAACTGTAAAATATATTTGGGAAATGTTATCGTGATGGGAAAAATGGGAATAATTTGATTATACTTGGTTACCTTCTGTAACAAGATGGGTCGCTTAACGACCCCATCCTAAATTTGTAGCACGGACAGTAGTAAATCATAATAATGTAAATAATCGGGTCTTTTATGTATTCAGTTTGTTGGAGATGTAAATTTGTATATATAGTGTAGTACGTTAAGTCATGCATGCATTCATATTTTCTTTGTAGTCGATAATTTTCTTTACATTTGATTTTGATTATGCTAGTTAAATAAGACCCGATATGTGCTTTTATGTTTTGTCATTTTAACGAGCCATTTAATGACATGGAAGGAAAATCCAGCTTCGCCATACCAAGTGTGTTTTGTTGAAATTAATATGGTCATATTTTCAAAGTGAAGTTGTTAAATTTGTGAGATGCGATTAATATAAATATTTCCAAGTAAATCATATCTGGAGTGTTTAGTGCCAGAATAAATTGAATTTGTAAAAGGGGTTATGCGTTAAACATATTACGAGTGGACTACCGTATTACAGGCGAAATTATTATTTTTTTAAATATTAATAATAATAATAAATAAATAATATAACTTTTTTTTTAAAGAAGATATTTCTTTTTTAAATATGATTTGGAGATAATAATAATTTATGTGATCAAGTGTTGAGTTTATTGGGAATCATTTAATGACGGGATGTCGTTTTTTTTATTCGGAATTAAAGTGCGTGATAACTTAATTTGATCGATTAATAATATTGAAATGTAGATCGGTGTTAATAATCCGTACATGTTAATGAACGTGTGGTTTAAATTACGGTCCAATATTTTTTTTTACGTATAAATGTCGCGTTTTGAAGTTGCGATTCATTAGCCGGAACATGTAGTGCTAATATTACGAGACCATGATTGTCAAATTTTGGTAAATATAATTTCAAGATGTTACGATTATTTGTGGAGAATGAACTAAGGCATAGATCCAAATGAGATAGAAAATGTGAAAGAATTTGCAGTCAGATAATAAAAGGTCGTACGATGTCCGAAATGAATAAATAAGTCAGTTGATAATTCTGTGAGGAATAAATAAATGAATCGAGGAATATTGAGATAGAGAGGAAAATAAATTCCGTACGAGAGACACTTAGGATATTGATATGAGTGTAAAATGTACGGGCAGTGTCACAGAGAAATACTGAGTTACGCAGCGGGTAGAATTCGAACCCGTGACAGCATGTACGAAATAAATAGACTGCACAGCTGTTCGTTGAGATACAACGGATCTAAGGATAATGAGAGTTCAGATTCCACAGAAATGGTCGTATATTGTATTCATTGTAATGACGAGCGATGACAATCATGATGTCGTGATAATAATAATAATAAATATTGCAGATAAAGGATTGGACCGCCTTAATTAATTGAGCTTTGATAACGATGTTAAACTGGAATCTAATTGAGGATATGCAACCGATAATAATAACAATGTAAGGACGATGTTAAATCATCGCGGTCAGATTAATAATAATTGTCATAATAATAACTGTAATGATGTCGTTGGTTGATCAGTGAAATGTTTGTAATTGCACCGATATCTTAATATATATGTTTTGGCGCAAGTGACCGGTCCATTAATAATAATAACCTCTTAAGTGACGTGAATAACAATAATAATATCTTGAGTCACCTATTAATTAATAATAATAATAACCACGAGAGGGATATAATAATAATAACATTAATAACCATTTGTGTTTGCATCCCGCATAATAATGATGATATTAATCAAACGTGACAGTGCCAGGAACCGTTGAATAATAATAATAATAATAATAATAATAATAATAATTTCGAGGATGATAATTTTGTGGATTAAATTATTTGGTGACGATATCCCTCTATTCGTATGTTTGAATAATGAGAGAAATAATATTAGAATCATTTTTTTGCCGCGTTATGGTACGGTTTCCGTACGGGACGATGTTACAGTCATACTTGCGTGTTTGTTTACTTCGCTCGCGATGCGAGGGGGGCCATGGCCACGGTATTTCCCACCGCTTCTCGTTATCTCATCTGTGGCAGTAGTCTACTGAGGCTAACTGGAAACAATTCAGATCACATGTAAATAATATGTATATGCTAATTCATTGGTATGGCATCAGCTGGATATCGTAAGATAGGGACTGTCCGTGGAATCCAGTTTTCTCAATTCACGAGAAACATTACCCAGTCCGAGTACCGGTCTCGGAAAAATGTATATAGCCGGAGTACGTCATCTTAGTTAAATCGGGAAGCCGACCGTAACATGGGTTATGCTCGGGCTCCCGATAGAAGGAAGCTATATCCTTGAGTAACGGTTCGATTCAAATGGAATCGATCCGTAAATTATACCTCCAAAATGTCATTTTATTTCAGAAGCAACGCAGCAAGATATTGATACCACTTGCGGTATGGCAAGTGATTTATATATGTAACATGTGTGTAAATTCAAATATTGTTGCCACGTGTATCAAAGTTTTATACGTCAAATGGCGTAATAAACCGCTCCTTCTGGCAAATTATTTCAAAGGAAACCACTTTCATAATCTTTTTATTGTAGTTAGATGGTGCCCTTTTTAAAGTAACAGTCACTTCCTAGTCCTATCATGGAGTCCTTAAATTCAAGTTACAATCGAGCCTTCCCCCTCTTTATTTTAAGTTGCTCCGTTCATCCCCGTGTTCTATTATGCCGTTATATTTATATTTGATGATTTAAATAATGAACCGACACCCCTGAGATAAATGCTAGTCTGGGACTCGGGAGGTGGACGGGTGCAGTACCGTATTCCTAAATTTGTTTCTGAAAAACGTCTGCTGGTTCAGGTATGCCAAAATGCCTTTGTTTCAATTTTGGTAATTTCGAAGTTTCGTGTTCAGAGCATTGTGAGGGAACATCTGAAGACATATCCCTCGCCAAAGGAAAGAAGAGGAGGAGGTACTCGTTCAAGAAATTTCGAAGCGCGTACTGAAAACGTGAGGAATTTTATTGAATCTTTAATTCTCATTGAATCACACTAATGTAAATACACGAGGCAGTATTTGTCAAGTGATCTGACTAATAAATAACTATGGCGTACTTATAATGCAGGACAAGGTACTGAACTGAGAATTAAATATAATTTCATTCATCACCTTTTTAAAACCAAGTACAACATAACTTTCAAGACTCCGGCAACACACAGGTGTTCAGTGTGTTTTGAGCTGGAAGAATGTATTAATAGGGCAAAAACAGATAGGAACATAGTTCTGAAGGATAAGTTGCTAGCTGAACTTGATTATCACAAGCTACGTGCAGAGGCATTTTACTAACTCTTGCGAACACAGAATGAGGCTGAAATTACTTACCCCTTCGACTGACAGAAGAACGCTGTGCTGTCAAAGCTTCCCGACCAAGCTGCCTACTAGTCGCCAGCTTTACATGTATAATGTTACAATATGCGAAGAAACATCTACGACAGCTCAATCGAAAGAAAACACATTTACTTATTGCTGGAAAGAAAGTGACGGTTTTAAAAGCTCCAATTGCAATGAAATAGCTTCTTGTGTTCACCACAGGTTAAATAATGCGGTCGAACTGCGACTGTGCACACTATTCACCTTTTTGCCGATGGTTGCGGGAGGGGGGGGGGCAAAAGAAATCATATTATGATAGGTTCGTTAAGTAAGTGGTTGAAAAGTGACATAAATTCACATAAAATCAGTACTTGTAGTTTTCCCGGTACCAGGACATTCATTCATATCACCAGACAAAGTATTTGGTCAAATTGAAAATGTACGAAGAGGGGAAATAATTCTTAAGTCAGGAGATTATAGAGATAGTTTTCAGAAATTTGGAACTTGAATCTGTCCCGATAATTATTTTAACTGGATAAAGCAGTCAGTGAAGTCTTACAACCGCCTGCTAACTGGCATTTCAAATTTGCTGCCACGAAAAGATTCATCATACAAAGGAACAAAACCACAGTAACCATTCAAGCCGAAGCAACGTACTTCACAAACCTGGGGGAGCCGGAAGGTGTTTGCAGAAGAGGCAAGAACATAAACCAAATATTTAGTGAACCAATACATCTTGGTGTTTTATCTAAAGTTAATGAAGTTCTAAATCTACTCAAAAAGCATTATGCTAGTGAATGGGAATCTAATCCAGATCTCAGCTTCTATAAGGAACTGACAAATTCTAGACAACTAGACTTCCAAGAGCAGGAAGAACAATAGAAGGAAGATGAGCCAATGATTGACAACGATGCTATTTGAAAGTGTTCTCCAAGAACACAATATTAATTTACTCTTAATGTTGAAATAATCGTTGAAGATGAAAATTTGCCCATTTTTCACATAGTAAAATATAGCATTGCCATCAAATAAAAGCCATCTTGAACTTAACGCGAAAATAATAATGTTTAGTTGTATTAAGTCTGCAACTTACGTCAGAATCCATTCCAAACCACAATGTGTCCATTGTTTTTTGCTCCAAAATTCAACATGTCCAACAAACTTTCACTATTATTTAACTCCAGTGAAATCCTACATTATTGTCATTGTTGTTATTTCAGTCATAATAATTGCTTTTATCATAATACACATTCCCATCGGTTTAATCCTGATATTAACACTGACAAAAGTTTTTCCAATTTTTCTCAATTAACATGGACATGTGGAATTTTGAAACTAATCGACTCATATAGCCTTCACTTCCTCTTAATTTCAGTCTTCATTAGTCGCCCCGAAATTTTTCGAAGTAGCGGCCACATTCACATATTGTGCACCACGTCACTGCCTTACTGCACGCAGGTAGCGGTAATTCATACAGATTTCCGACATACAGTAGTTGGTACTGCCGAAGTCCAGAACAGAAATTCTCAGTATTAACTGACGAATCAAGTTCTTTCTAACAGGTGAAAGAAGAGTATATTCTTTTGCAACCTATGCGAAGACACGGTCCACTATCTTTAAATTCAAAATTAAATATTAGAAGCCAATGTTTGTAGGTTTTTAGTACGGTAACTCTACAGGCAGCAGAGGCAAACTAAGTGTGATGCAGCTAGTGTGGGTTGGCAGGGGCGAGGAGGGGAGGAGTCAGCTAATAACATAATAGCGGTGCTCGTCTTGTAAAATCGCTACGTGAACAAATTGCTGTCATTGTTGTTGCAATTTCACATAAGAGATCGGGATATTTGGACCGGCAATACTCTGTAGACTACCTCGTAAGTGTGGAAGTCATTGACTGATTTTATTTATTTATTTATTTATGTATTTATTTATTTATTTATTTATTTATTTATTTATTTATTTATTTATTTATTTATTTATTTATTTATTTATTTATTCGATAACCAGCCTCATTGTGGAAGTCCCTGAAGAACGGCGACAAAAGGCCAGCAAAACGGTTAGCAAAACGTTCCCAATATATTCGTCCCGCCTTTGCTCTACTTAATCGTACCTCACCATAAATTAAAATCATATAACATGTTTTATGATTTGTAAAGCCATTTCGACTGTAATCAGAGCTCGTACCCATCTGCAGGTCGCAGTGCACTGACCTCGAGGGACATAAACCAACATTGAGCAGCCTTGGAGAGAAGGGCGAACTGGGAAAATCACAGCTTTGTTGACGTTCTGTTTACCAGAGGGGAGTAAGTACCTATTGACTTCTCAAAAACACGCAGGTAGCGAAATTTTGTGATTTGTTTTCTCCTACACTAATTAAGATAGGAATAACATTTTTTAGGATGTTTTCTTAGAATACCATCTTCTACCATCAGTTCAAATAACGTACCTTATTTTAATCACATTCAGTAAACAAAATTGAGCACTACCCAGTTTTTATGTATAACTAAAGAAATAATTAATTTTAAGTAACCGCTATGTATGGGTCGTATTAAACACATCCCCGAAGAGTGATAGATGTGCTATCACAGCCTATACTTACTTTTAGAACAGTTCTAACCAATACGCTACGGAAGCTTATGATTGATTCTATATAATTTGAGGATAAATATAATCTCTGATCCACGGAAGAGATTCTTGGTTCTGCATTTATGCAGTACACATTAACGGATCAACTTGATCCTTATTGAGTTTAATCCCTGACCTTGGCTCACCAGTTTTATACAAATGCCCCGTTATGCCAAGGTTGCAGGTAGTGGAAGCATTTCACGTACACTCCTTCAAGGGCTTTCGTAGCATGTATGGAGATATTTTGCTTTAGATACCACCGGAAATATTTTTATGATACAAGTTTAACTCATTTGCTAAGTCATGAAACGAAACGAGGGAAAAATATGTTGGAGTACCTCTTCATATCTCTTTGTTTACCTACAATTACCTAGTAGTGACTATGTAAGTACACTTTTCTGACGCTCTTAACGTTTTGTTGTCAATTTCCCAATTTTCCGTTTTCAGTTTCTATCAATCGGTACCTTAAATGTGACAGTATTAACGTATTTAAAATTGTTTTATCCTAAAGATAATGTTCCATCTCTGAGCAGTAGTAGAAATAGCGAAGTTCACGATTTACTTAGACCGAGCTCGATAGCTGCAGGCGCTTAAGTGCGGCCAGTATCCAGTATTCGGGAGATAGTAGGTTCGAACCCCACTGTCGGCAGCCCTGAAGATAGTTTTCCGTGGTTTCCCATTTTCACACCAGGCAAATGCTGAGGCTATACCTTAATTAAGGCCACGGCCGCTTCCTTCCCACTCCCAGCCCTTCCCTGTCCCATAATCACCATAAGACCTATCTGTGTCGGTGCGACGTAAAGCAACTAGCAAAAAAAGATTCACTTGTTTGTAGCGATCCGTATGACACATCTATATTGCAGTTAATTTCAAAATAATCTAATTTTGTGATTTTCCTTTCTTTTCGGCCGCAAATATACAGGTCGAGAGACTTAATAAACGCTATCTCCGATTTCAATCATTTCTATTCTTCCAGACGAGCAGGTTAAACAGCGATTTCATTTCAAATATTTTGTTTCTATTGCCCGAAGATGGTTTTCAATTGTTTCCCATTTTCACGCCTCGAATACGCTGAGGCTGTACTTTAATCAAGACCATGGCCGCTACCTTTCCAATCCTAGCCCTTTCCCACACTTCCGTCGCCAAAAATATTCGATGTGTTAAAGCGACGTTAAACAATTAGCAGCAAAAAAATCGTCCAATTACACTGCTCCTTACCGGGCGAGTTGGTCGTGTGATTAGGGGCGCCCAGCTGTCAGCTTGCATTCGGGAGATAGTGGGTTCCAACCCCACTGTCGGCAGCCCTGAAGATGGTTTTCCGTGATTTCCAATTTTCGCACCAGGAAAATGCTGGGGCTGTACCTAGGGATACCATACGTCCACATTTATGCGGACACGTCCCTATTTTCGACGTTTAATGTAGCGTCCGCGTACACTTTTACCATTTCTGCAATATTCGCATTTTATATTATTGGAAAGTAACGTATTTTGATTTTTGTTTTCATCTCGTATCGATAACAAGCTATATTTTTTTTTATCTATTAATGAATTACACCGTTTGTTATTCGCTTACAATCGATCTGTTATGCCAGAAAAACCAATAATACCGATTTACATTGCTTACAATCGATGTATTGTTAAACTTAAAAAAATATTCAGTCCAGTAAGAACTACCCAAGGGACATGGGCTGTAAAGTGTGGGTATGTGTGATGTGTGTAATATTTTTTATTTTGTTTGTTTCTCGTGTAAATGTAGCTATTTGACAACTTAAAACTGAACTAATAATGTTTCATTTGGGATTCGGCATTCCTGATCAATCGCGTTGTGGGTGTCCTCATTTTGAGGTTTCAGAATGTGGTAACCCTAGCTGTATCTTAATTAAGGCCACGGACGCTTCCTTCACACCCCTAGCCCTTTCCTATCCCATCGTCGCTATAAGACCAAAACCTAGCTCTGTTGGTGCGACGTAAAGCAGATTTTTTTTTTTAAGAAAAACGCTCTTCCCCATGAGCTCGAAGAATTGTTCCACTGCAGAGTGAATGGTGAAAGGCATAGGCACTAACAACAAAATCACTGCAAATCATTAGCAGCCATGAAACATGTTGGTTTTTGGTATATATGATCCAAAAGAATGAGTTTGACTTTCGAGGTAATGTCTTCAGCTTACCCACAATCATCTCCTGTATTTCTTGCTGCTACTTTATTTCATCTCGTGTAATTTTATACTTCATGATTATATTTCTTCTATAACTCTCCTCATTGCTTTTTGTTTTACCACGATGTTCGTCTTCTTAACTACCTGACACTGTGTCAATAAAACAAGAGCGGAAAAACCTCTCATAGCAAACATCCGATGCAAACATTTAGCTCTGCCATAATGAACATTCCCTACTGTGCAGAAATATGTCCTTCCTGCGCCTTTTAATACACCTAGCAGGCAAAATAACCATAATAGAGTGGCGCGGTGTGTGCTCTTTCCGCGCATTATATAGACCTACCATTCACCTATTAAGGCCAAAAAAATCAGTATTTGTCAGATATGCCTTTTCTGCATGCATTAATTCGACATAGGTTATCGCACTTACATGAAGCATCAGCTACAATAATAGCTCAATAAAAATGCGTACGTCTATGGACAACTGTTTTCAAAGTGAATTCGAAATCGAAAACTTAGCTTACCAATGCTCATCCCACAAATGCTGCTCTATGATTTAACAGATTAACGAATGACAAATTAGGTCAGGTTTTCTACATCCTAGGGGCATTCAAATCGAATGGGAAAGGGAAATAATAATAATCTTATTAATAATAATATTATTAATAATAATAATACATACATACATACATACATACATACATCATTATAGACCGTTATGCCTTTCAGCGTTCAGTCAGCAAGCCTCTGAGAATTTACTAAACGTCGCCACAATCCTCGATTTGCAACTAGTGTTGTGGCCTCATTTAGTTCCATACCTCTTATCTTTAAGTCGTTAGAAACCGAGTATAACCATCGTCGTCTTGGTCTGCCTCTACTTCTCTTACCCTCCATAACAGAGTCCATTATTCTCCTAGGTAACCTATCCTCCTCCATTCGCCTCACATGACCCCACCACCGAAGCCGGTTTATGCGTACAGCTTCATCCATTGAGTTCATTCTTAAATTAGCCTTTATCTCCTCATTCCGAGTACCCTCCTGCCATTGTTATCACCTGTTTGTACCAGCAATCATTCTTGCTACTTTCATGTCTGTTACTTCTAACTTATGAATAAGATATCCTGAGTCCACCCAGCGTTCACTCCCGTAAAGCAATGTTGGTCTGAAAACAGACCGATGTAAAGATAGTTTCGTCTGGGAGCTGACTTCCTTCTTACAGAATACTGCTGATCGCAACTGCGAGCTCACTGCATTAGCTTTACTACACCTTGATTCAATCTCACTTACTATATTACCAACCTCGGAGAACAAACAACCTAAATACATGAAATTATCTACCTCTTCCAGCTTTGTATCACCAATCTGACATTCAATTCTGTTGAATTTCTTACCTACTGCCATCAATTTAGTCTTCGAGAGGCTAATTTTCATACCATACTCATTGCACCTATTTTCAAGTTCCAAGATATTAGACTGCAGGCTTTCGGCACAGTCTTCCATTAAGACCAAGTCGTCAGCACAGGCCAAATTGCTTACTACATTTCCACCTAACTCAATCCCTCCCTGCCATTTTATACCTTTCAGCAGATGATCCATGTAAACTACGAACAGCAAAGGTGAAAAATTACAGCCTTGTCTAACCCCTGTAATTACCCTGAACCAAGAACTCATTCTACCATCAATTCTCTAGAAGCAAAATTGTCAACATAAATGCCTTTGATTGATTTTAATAATCTACCTTTAATTCCATAGTCCCCCAGTATAGTGAAAATCTTTTCCCTCGGTACCCTGCCATATGCTTTCTCTAGATCTACGAAACTTAAACACAACTGCCTATTCCTCTCGTAGCATTTTTCAATTACCTGGCGCATACTGAAAATCTGATCCTGACAGCCTCTCTGTGGTCTGAAACTACACTGGTTTTCATCCAACTTCCTCTCAACGACTGATCGCACCCTCCCTCCCAAGATGCCAGTGAATACTTTGCCTGGTATACCAATCAATGTGATACCTCGATAGTTGTTGCAATCCTTCATGTTCCCTTGCTAATACATAGGTGCAATTACTGCTTTTGTCCAATCTGAAGGTACCTTACCAACAGTCCACGCTAATTTTACTACTCTATGAAGCCATTTCATCCCTGCCTTCCCAATATACTTCACCATTTCAGGTCTAATTTCATCTATTCCTGCTGCCTTATGACAATGGAGTTTATTTACCATCCTTTCCACTTCCTCAAGCATAATTTCACCAACATCATTTTCCTCCCCCTCATGAGCTTGGCTGTTCGCATCACCACAAGGATGATTTCCTTTTACATTGAGAAGATGTTCAAAATATTCCCTCCACCTCTCCAGTGATTCCCTGGGATCTATTATGAGTTCACCTGAATTACTCAAAATACTGTTCATTTCGTTTTTACCTCCATTCCTAAGATTCTTTATTACTGTCCAGAAAGGTTTCCCTGCAGCTTGACCTAGCCTTTCCAAGTTATTACCAAAATCTTCCCATGACTTCTTTTTGGATTCAACAACTATTTATTTCGCTCTGTTTCTTTCATCTCCGTACAAATCCCTGTCTGCCTCGGCCCTTGTTTGGAGCCATTTCTGATTAGCCTTCTTTTTACGTTTACAGGCTGCTCTCACTTCATCATTCCACCAAGATGTTCGCCTTTTCCCATCTTTACACACAGTTGTTCCTAGGCATTCCCTTGCTGTTTCTATTACAGCATCCCTGTATGCCACCCATTCACCTTCTATATCCTGAACCTGCTTACTGTCTACTGTTCGAAACTTCTCACTAATCATATCCATGTACTTCTGTTTAATTTCCTCGTCCTGGAGATTTTCTACCCTTATTCGTTTGCAGACAGATTTCACTTTCTTTACCCTAGGCCTAGAGATACTTAGTTCACTACAGATCAGATAGTGGTCTGTATCATCGAAAAATATGCGAGAAACTCGTACATTCCTAACAGATTTCCTGAATTCAAAGTCTGTTAAGATATAGTCTATCTTCCTCACTTCCTCCGCGAAGTAAAGAAAATGTATATGTAAATATAAACCTATATGTGATGTATATAACTTGTATAAATTAGAATTGCAAGAAGGATGGGTGCAAGTACAGGTGTATGTGGGCGAATGTGTATGCGTGCGTGTGTGTGAGTGGTTGTGAATGAGTGTGTATACAGGGGTCTGAGTGAGAGTATAAATGGCTGGGTGTTCTTACTCTAATATTTTCAGGATAAATCAAGATAATTATTATTCTAAGGGTACAGTGTTTGTAGTGTAAGTACCGGTATGTAAATTTAAAATTGTCTACATAAGTTTGTATGTAAATATTCAGTAGAGTTTATGTACACATGTGGAGATGGAGGCACTTCCGTGTATGTGGGGCTTGCCCTTTCTCCATCTACCACCCCTAAATTGTACATGTACAATTTAAGGAAAATAAATAATAATAATAATAATTATGGATCTGGTACCCCTAGCCTCCCATGTGTAGCGGTGAATAGCCTTATGCTTGAAGAATGTATTCGTAACAGCTAAAATCATACTAGCACAGAAGTCCAGCAAACGCTTCCCATTCCCATTAGCTTCCATATCTTCTCCACATTTACCAATCACCCTTTCGTATCCTTCAGTTCTATTCCCAACTCTCGCATTGAAATCGCCCATTAGCACTATTCTATCCTTGCTCTTGACCCTGACCACGATGTCACTCAATGCTTCATAAAACTTGTCAACTTCATCCTCATCTGCCCCCTCACATGGTGAATACACGGACACAATTCTTGTCCTAATTCCTCCAACTGACAAATCTACCCACATCATTCGCTCATTTACGTGCCTAACAGAAACTATGTTGCGTGCAATGGTGCTCCTGATAAACAGCCCTACCCAGACTCTGCCCTTCCCTTTCTAACAGCCGTCAAGTACACTTTATAATCTCCTATCTCTTCCTCATTATCTCCCCTTACCCGAATATCACTTACTCCTAGCACATCCAGATGCATCCTCTTCGCTGACTCAGCCAGTTCTACTTTCTTTCTTCCATAAGCCCCATTAATATTGATTGCTCCCCATCGAATTCGTTTCGTTCGCCAAGTTGTTTCCAAGCAGTCCCTTGCCTGTCAAATGGGAGTGGGACTCCGTTACTCCCATAGGTCCGAGGCTTGCTTAAAATTTTCTGAGCTCGGTAAATTCATGAAGCAGGATGCTACCCTACTTGCACATAGTCCAAGGGAGAATCTCTCCTCTAACGGGTTATGGACCCCTGGTGAATTGTATAGCCCTAGCCGCCTGAGCACAAGGAGGGCCACGACTCAGAATATGTCCGAGATGCCCACTCCTATTCCATAGCAACTGGTATCCCGACTATCAGGACCACTTACTAGGCCACTCAGCCGTTGCCCATGGTTCACGAACTAGGACGTGACTACAGTAACCCACAAACATGAACCATAGGCCTATAATAATAATAATAATAATAATAATAATAATAATAATAATAATAATAATAATAATAATAATAATAATAATAATAATAATAATTGTTACCGTGTTTTAGTGGTAGGTAGAGGTGAAAGAAGGTGCGGGCGTGAACGGGTCTCAAACTACGGAATCAAAGTTAATGTAAAATTTAACAAGGTTATATTTTCTTTTTAAAATAAAGAAATAACAAACATGGCAGGTACAGAGTAGCAAGTCCAAAGGGTAGTTACGATATTTACAGAATTTGGGCTCAGCGCCGTTGCTTCACCATTCGTGGGCAATCAGCCCAACCTTACTTCAAAATAAGTTTTACCAGAGGGGCAGAAAACCCCATTCATGTTCAGGAACATTTGCTCCAAATTACACTGAAAAGCCTCCACGAGGCATACAACACTCAATTTAAAAAAAAAAAGAGCCACTCGCTCTGAACTCTAAGCCTCTCAAAGGCCACACCAAACTCCACCTTCAAGTTGTCCTCACTGGACATAGACACAGGGGTAAAATACCCAACCTACTGAGGTCTATTAAATGAAAAGGGGTAATTACATGACCTCCAAAATAACAATTTGAGAGGAGGCGATCTGCACTCCTAATACACTTTGTTTTTAAAACCTAATTTGGCTCTAGGCCACTGATGCAAGGGCTAATCCCATACTACGGAGGTGACTTTAGAAAAGAAACAAATTTACATAATGTTAAGGAAGAATAGGTTGAGAAAATAAGTTCACCTCAAAACAATATGAGTGGGAGCTCGAGAGGGTTAAGCACTCTCTATCCCAATACGTAATTTAAAAGATAGAATAGATACCAGTTTCTTTACATTTTTAAGGAAGGTTACATAACGGGAAAACTTCGGACCCGCCCCGAGAGTTAAACTGCTAAGCAAGCAAGAAAAGAAGTAATTAATCGGCCATTACCTGGTTGTTGATCGCTGCCGGAGAAAGAGGCGCTACCCGCCCCCTGCTATGTACTTTACACACTGAAAGATGGAACAGAAGTGGCCCGGAGACCCTAAAATCAGCAGTTTATATCCTCTCGCGGAAGGTTCGAGGCGTAAGGGGAATGAAAACACCCTCCCACAAACTCTTTATTGGGTAGGATACAGCAACATATTCAAGTTGGGGGAAGATACATCTGATTGGGCAGAAATTAATTGAAGAAATTCGGGATTGGCTCAATTCCAAAGAAGGGGAAAGAAAGGGTTAATATTGCCAACTTAAGCAATGACAGAAAGAAATTTAACAAGAAAGAAACTTTTGAAATAAAAATTTCTCCAAAAAAAAACAGTTCTTTCACTCCGCACTAGGGTGCACCATTGTTGATCTTCAGTAGTGTCCTCTAGAAGAGAAAGTTCACACTTCTTACTACAGTCAAAACAAAAATACGTCGAAAATGACACAGTTCAAAAACTCCAAAATTTCCAGGTAGTGACATCTTCTGAGAAACTTGAAAATTAATACCGTCAATAAAGTTCAGACTTCCTCCAGCAGAGGAGTTTCAACAGGCGCAACTTTTAAATTAGCGGCGTGGAGGTGTACCGACCGGTACAGACCTCCCCCCCCAAAAGTTCCTCCAGGGGTGACACATGAAATTTGTTTGAAAACAAGGTCCAAGTTTTGATGTAGATATGGAGATTAATTGCCGAAAAATTTATAAGATTTTCTTAATGTGGTTTGATTCAGTTTCAAAATTTGGTTGTAACTGGAGAAGTAAGATTTTTATGTTGGTAGAAGTTGAATTGAGAAGAAAAAAAGTGAAAACTCAAAAAAAATATAACCTTCATATTCCTTTCACGATTATATGAAGCAAGTTAACACAAAATTTACACTGGTTTCACCTGTGACAGGTGAACCCTAAATATCCTCTCGGTGGCTGGATTACTTAACAACAACGTAACCGGCGTAAGAAAATCGAGAATGATACAAGGCCCATGAAATCTGGGGGCAAGCTTGCCCGCGGGAACAAAGTTCTTGACCATAACTTGGTCACCTACCTTCAAAGGGGTGGGTCTCCGTCCACGATCATACCTTTCCCTAACCTTTTCATGAGACACTTTAAGATTGGCTTTAGCCTTCTTCCAAAGATCTTTAATGTTGTCCGGATCTATTGTCTCGGGTAGAATGTCACTCAGAGACCAGAGGTTAGAGAGCGGCGTGTTGGGAACAAACTTGAACATCAAAGAGGCTGGAGTAAATTTATGTGATTCATGAACCGCCGAATTCAAAGCAAATGCTAACCAATGCAGGGACGTATCCCACCTGGAATGATCTTCATGATGATAGGCAATAAGCGCGGACCTGAGATTACGGTTCACCCGTTCAGCCAGGGATGGTTGAGGGTAATAAGCAGAAGTAGTTACATGAGAGATGGACAAGTCGAAACAGAATTTACGAAAAAGATTAGATGTGAATGCCTTAGCATTATCAGACACAATATATTGGCACGGACCAAAAGAGGCAAAAATAGAATTTAAGCAAGTAATGGTAGACTGAGCGGTAGCCAGCTTAGTCGGAAATAACCAGGAAAATCTAGTAAAGCCATCTACGCATACAAAGATAAACTTGTTAGCATTTCCCTTTGACTGGGGGAAGGGTCCTACATAATCAATATACAGGCGTTCCATGGGGCGCGACGCTTGATGAGAAGACAAAAGGCCTACCTTGGTGGACATGGTTGGTTTACTAAGCAAACAGGGTTTGCAAGCCTTCACTAGTTCACGGATTTCACCGTACATACCTTTCCAGATGAACATTTCACGAATCTTTTCACGAGTTTTAAAGATACCAAGATGTCCTCCTAATGGGGTCTCATGATAATACTTGAAGATCATAGGTACAAGAACAGCTGGAACGACAACTTTCATCATCTTATCATGCCTCGATGGGCAACATAAAACACCATTCCTCAGAACATAAGGGACAACATGTTCCCCAGAAGAAAGGGTTTCCATTATCGGAGCCAGCGTCGGATCTTCACGTTGGTATTTCTCGATATCCCTAAAGAGCATGGGAGCATCAGTTAAGATGGCATTAACACCAGATAGTATGGACTCGGGAGGTGATGAACTGTCGACCGGTTCGTGGGTCTCGACGTCGTTGGAAAACATACGGCTGAGTCCATCAGCGACAACATTTTCGGTACCTCTGATATGCCTGACATCGAATTGGAAGGCAGAAGTACGGATGGCCCAACGGGCTATACGACCAGTACGACGCGGCCTACCTAAGACCCAGCTTAAGGCTTGATTATCTGTCTCCAGGTCGAATTTGACATGTTCCAGATAGAGACGGAACTTCTCTAAGGCAAATAAGACTGCCAACCCTTCGAGCTCATAGATAGAATACTTGACTTCTTGAGCCGACAAGGTCCTGGATGCATAGGCGATGGGTCGCCTCCCTAGTTCAGTCTCTTGAAGAAGGACTGCGGCTACTGCTGACGACGACGCGTCGGTTTGGACGATGAATTTCTTCGAGAAATCAGGCATAGCAAGTACAGGGGCATTACAGAGAGCTAATTTAAGATCTTCAAAAGCGGCTTGTTGAGAAGGTCCCCACTCGAATTTAATGCCTTTCCTACGAAGAAGGTTTAAGGGCGCCGCTCTATTAGCGAAGTTAGGAATAAACTTCCTGAAGATATTCACCATACCAATGAACCTGGCGATACCTTTAATGTCCTTGGGAGGTTTAAAATCACGGATGGCCTGTGTTCTAGAATGATCGACTGCTACACCATCGGGTGACACAATATGCCCTAGGAATGACATAGAGGGCTTAGCAAAGGCAACCTTGGACAACTTGACAGTTAACCCAGCCTTACGAAGGCGATCGAGGACTTCTCGCAAATGATCTAGATGTTCTTCAAAAGTCTCTGAAAATACGACGACATCATCCAAGTAGTGATATAAATACTCAAATTTGATGTGGGAGAAGACCCTATCTAGTAGCCTAGTGAGTACAGCTGCTCCCGTGGGGAGCCCGAAAGGCACGCGGTTGTATTCGTATAAATTCCAGTCCGTGGCAAACGCTGTAAGATGTTTAGACTCTTCGGCAAGGGGAATTTGATTATAGGCCTGATTCAAGTCCAAGATAGTAAAGAACTTGGCCTTACGAAACCATGAAAAGCAAGAATGAAGGTCAGGAAGGGGCACAGATTGTAACACCACCTTCCGATTGAGAGCCCTATAATCAATGACAGGCCTGAAGCCTCCTTGGGGTTTCGGGACTAGAAAAATAGGCGAAGAATACGCCGACTTGAGGGCCTAATAATACCATCCTTCAACATTTGATCAATGATTTCTTTCAATGCCTTCATTTTAGGTGGAGATAGCCTATATGGTGAAAAACGGACAGGAATCGAATCCGTGACCTCAATTTTGTATTCAATAAGGCCAGTAACACCAAGAGTATCAGAGAACACCTCTGGAAATGACTGACATAATTTACGAATACTATCAGCCTGCTCCTCAGGTAGATGACTAAGGTCTAACAACATCTCATCCTGGGTAGGCGAAATAGAAGAACATGATACAGAATTACACTTTAGCAAGGGAATTTTATAATTGGAAGCAAACTTGAATGTGCAAGACTTACTCTGGAGATCGAGCACAAGACCAGTGTGAGAAATGAAGTCCGCTCCCAGTATGATGGGGCAAGACAAGTGCTTAGCCACAAACAGTTTGATTTTCCATGTAAATTTAAAAATACGAATTTTGGCATTTACAGAACCTAGAATTTCTAATGGGGATGAATTAGCCGAAACATATTGAACCGGAGAAGAATCATAGTCAGGTAATTTACAAACAGACTTAAATTTTGAATACCATTGGTCCGAAATAATTGAACAAACACTACCTGAATCTAATAGAGCGGTTATAGGCTCGTTATTTAACTCAATCTTAAGAAAAGGAATAGGCGCGGGGGTATCCGCCGCAATCCTAAGACATTCTTTAGGGCATTCAAAAGATGAATTTGAAGATTGATCGTTCCCTGAATTCACAACCTTTTTGCCAGGGGCTGAGCCTTGGGAAGCAGAATTAGTCGACTCAGCCGAAGCCGCTAGTCACATTTTATTATTGGCATTGGTGGAATTTGCACCAGAAGTTGAGCAGGAGGGGGTGCTATTTGAGTTCGGGCAATTCTTGGCGATATGTGAGAAAGCCCCACATTTAAAACAGCCTTGTGCTGAACCAGCCCCATTCCTTGTCCCACTCGACTTGATCAGTGGACACTTATTGCGAAGATGGTCAGGCGACCCGCAAGCATAACATTTACGGGGATTGACTGGTCGGCGAGGTGGAGGCCGAGGATTACTAAAAGAAGGAGGGGGTTCTTTCGCGACACGCAAAGAATCGGCGTATCTAACTCCTTCCGCTGAGACGGCCAATGCTTCAAGTTCAGAGAAAGTTTGCGGGCACGCCGCGAAACACAAATATGACCTATAGGGTGGTGAGATACCTTCCACAATGGCTTGTACAATCTGATCTTCAGGGAAGTGAAGGGCAAACACCCTAGTATAAAACTTAATGTCCTGTATGAAATCAGCCAAGTTTTCATCCAAGCGCTGTACACGATAATAGTACTTCTGAATCAGAGATGACCTCGCGCGAGCAGGAATAAAATTTGCAAGCAAGTGTGCATGAAAATCTTCAATAGATGACTGTTCAGCTATGGCTCTTACTATTCTGTCAGAGAGAATACCAATTGCATAAGGATAGATAATTTGCAAAATTTGACATGGAGAAAGAGAAAACACAAGGGCATGATCCTGAAAGTCAACTAGAAATCTTAAAAATGAAATTACGTCACTGGTGGTATTAACGGAAAACTTAGAGACACCTCTGAGCAACATTGCCAATGGATGAGGCAAGCTACTAAACCCGGGTGACATAGTAGGTAAAGGTTTCAATGGCAAGGAAGTTAATTCAGAACGTACATTATTCAGTGATGCACGGCGTTCAGACTCGTTGTCCAATGGGGCAGAGATTGTTTGAGCAGCAATGGTTTTCCTATTTGCTTCTCCCTTAGGAGGCTCTTCCTCGCTACCAACATTCATCGTGGTGGGTTGATCAATTTTGGGAGGAACTTCCCCAGTTAACAATTGAGTGACCTTGCTAGACAATTCAGAAATATTTTCAAGTAGTGTACTAGCTTCCTTCTTCTGAACGTCATTCAGCTTCAGAGACAACAGATCGTTAACTCTATTTGAAAAGTGATATAGCCTGGCTTGCACCCGCTTAATTTGATTAGGAGAAGGATCATTTTCATCAAAAAAACTAACTACAGAAGCTAGCCCAGTAATATTTTCGACGATCGTGGAAAGAGAGTCGTCAACTTCTTTCTCTCCCAAGGTGGGGATGGAAATAGGCAACTCAAGGGACTCTCTAAGCTTATTTGTGTCTACTGCAACCGTGCCTCCAGATTGCACATTTCTAATAGTTAATTCATAGATTAACTCCTCTTTGCGCAAATAGTTAAGATGGAGAACATCGCGAGGGCCGGGCATGATAACAGAACAATTTTGAAAAAATCAAAAAAAAATTCCAGCAACTGAGAAAATTGTTAGAGTTCGGAACAAAACAATGTTTAGCCGTCAAAAGGGGCTAAATTGAGACCCATTCAACCACGCTCTGCTACCACTTGTTACCGTGTTTTAGTGGTAGGTAGAGGTGAAAGAAGGTGCGGGCGTGAACGGGTCTCAAACTACGGAATCAAAGTTAATGTAAAATTTAACAAGGTTATATTTTCTTTTTAAAATAAAGAAATAACAAACATGGCAGGTACAGAGTAGCAAGTCCAAAGGGTAGTTACGATATTTACAGAATTTGGGCTCAGCGCCGTTGCTTCACCATTCGTGGGCAATCAGCCCAACCTTACTTCAAAATAAGTTTTACCAGAGGGGCAGAAAACCCCATTCATGTTCAGGAACATTTGCTCCAAATTACACTGAAAAGCCTCCACGAGGCATACAACACTCAATTTAAAAAAAAAAGAGCCACTCGCTCTGAACTCTAAGCCTCTCAAAGGCCACACCAAACTCCACCTTCAAGTTGTCCTCACTGGACATAGACACAGGGGTAAAATACCCAACCTACAGAGGTCTATTAAATGAAAAGGGGTAATTACATGACCTCCAAAATAACAATTTGAGAGGAGGCGATCTGCACTCCTAATACACTTTGTTTTTAAAACCTAATTTGGCTCTAGGCCACTGATGCAAGGGCTAATCCCATACTACGGAGGTGACTTTAGAAAAGAAACAAATTTACATAATGTTAAGGAAGAATAGGTTGAGAAAATAAGTTCACCTCAAAACAATATGAGTGGGAGCTCGAGAGGGTTAAGCACTCTCTATCCCAATACGTAATTTAAAAGATAGAATAGATACCAGTTTCTTTACATTTTTAAGGAAGGTTACATAACGGAAAAACTTCGGACCCGCCCCGAGAGTTAAACTGCTAAGCAAGCAAGAAAAGAAGTAATTAATCGGCCATTACCTGGTTGTTGATCGCTGCCGGAGAAAGAGGCGCTACCCGCCCCCTGCTATGTACTTTACACACTGAAAGATGGAACAGAAGTGGCCCGGAGACCCTAAAATCAGCAGTTTATATCCTCTCGCGGAAGGTTCGAGACGTAAGGGGAATGAAAACACCCTCCCACAAACTCTTTATTGGGTAGGATACAGCAACATATTCAAGTTGGGGGAAGATACATCTGATTGGGCAGAAATTAATTGAAGAAATTCGGGATTGGCTCAATTCCAAAGAAGGGGAAAGAAAGGGTTAATATTGCCAACTTAAGCAATGACAGAAAGAAATTTAACAAGAAACAAACTTTTGAAATAAAAATTTCTCCAAAAAAAAAACAGTTCTTTCACTCCGCACTAGGGTGCACCATTGTTGATCTTCAGTAGTGTCCTCTAGAAGAGAAAGTTCACACTTCTTACTACAGTCAAAACAAAAATACGTCGAAAATGACACAGTTCAAAAACTCCAAAATTTCCAGGTAGTGACATCTTCTGAGAAACTTGAAAATTAATACCGTCAATAAAGTTCAGACTTCCTCCAGCAGAGGAGTTTCAACAGGCGCAACTTTTAAATTAGCGGCGTGGAGGTGTACCGCCCGGTACAATAATAATAATAATAATAATAATAATAATAATAATAATAATAATAATAATAATAATAATAATAGTGGCAAAGTCATCACCGTACAGACCATGAAGACTTTTGGATGGGTGGAAAGTAAAGGGTTCCACTATCCGTAACCCCGACATTTGATGGGGTAGAGTGGGTAGCTCTATGCCCGACTGCCTTTGCCGCCAGGAATTAACCTGGTGCTCATTTTTGGTGTAGGCTGAGTGAACCTCAGGACCATATGCATCTCCGGATGTAGAAATCTTGTTTCTTAAATTTTTCAACTTCCTGACGCTGAATCGAACCCATGTACTTTCGGGTGAACCGAGCACGCCTTTGCCAATAATAATAATAATAATAATAATAATAATGATAATAATAATAATAATAATAATAATAATAATAATAATAACAATAATAATAATAATAATAATAACAATGTCCACCACTGCGGTGTGGTTGTTAGTGTGATTAGCTGCCACCCCCGAAGGCCCGGGTTCGATGCACGGCTCTGCCACGAAGTTTGAAAAGTGGTACGACTGCTGAAACGGGGTCCACTCAGCCTCGTGAGATCAACTGAGCAGAGATGGGTTCGATTCCCTCCTCAGCCACCATCGAAATGGTTATCCGTGGTTTCCCACGTTTCCTCCAGGCAAATGCCGAGATGGTACCTAACTTATGGCCACGGCCACTTCCTTCTTCATTGTCTATCCCTTCCAATCTCCCCATCCCCCACAAGACCCCTATTCAGCTTAGCAGGTGAGGATGCCTGGGTCTGGTACTGCTAGTCCTTCCCAGTTGTATCTCCCCAACCCAAAGTCTCACACTCCAGGACACTGCTCTTGAGGCGGTAGAGGTGGGATCCCTCGCTGAGCCCAAGGGAAAAACCAGCCCTGGAGGGTAAACAGACTAAGAAAATAAATAAATAAATAAATAAATAAATAAATAAATAAATAAATAAATAAATAAATAAATAAATAAATAAATAAATAATGGCGTATGACCTCCCAAAAGGCCTGGTGCAGGTTCATGGGCAACCTGTACGTCTGTAAGGAAGGGACCCTACCGACGGTGAAATCTGCTGCTGAAGACGGCACAAACGCCCAGTTCCGAAACCAGACGAAATAATGAAAGTTAAAATCCCCGACCGGCAGGGAATCGAACCCGGCACCCCTTGGACCGAAGGCCAGCATACTAACCAGTTATCCACAGAGGAAAGAGAAATGATTAGGTATCATGAAAAGAAACGGAAATCGAAATGATACGATTTGAAAATAAACGCGACGATAGCTTAGTGTGAATCTGAAAAGGAGTTTTATAAATAAAGTAAGCTACACAGAAAGGAATTTAATCTTATAGACAGACCTGAAGAAGAAGTGACAGCCACTATTGTGATCTAGATATTCGATTCCCGACACTACTAAAAATTTAAGAAAGTCCCGGAAACACAACTGAGGGCAGAAGCGGGTTGAAATTCATATCATTCTCGTAGAGGTTGTCTTTCCCACCTCAACTGGAGGTGATTATCGGGTTGATATCTTTTAATATATAAGCCATGGCCGCTTCATTCCCAATTCTAATCCCAACGTATTACTAATATACAAACAGACAAAACGACACTGAAATTAATAGGCATACCCACACACATGCTAAGTGCCTGAGAATGTTGACTTCTATGTCCCAAGCCCCATACATGGACAACAGTCATTCTCTGAATACGCTTGAATGTACCTAACGTTGTAGAAAGAAGAATCCTGAAGGAGTCCATATGTCCCTCGTTAAACTGTGAGTGGAAGTAATGTTGAAAATCCCTGCCTAGAATGGCGCGTAGTTTTAAATAAGTAAGCAGGTAATCAGCCCGGAGTACTTGTGAGCTCGGGAACTACGTGATAAATTGTTAGCGTGAACAGAACTAGTGTCTAGAATGATCTGTTTGGATTGGGATCTCTGAGGCTTTTTATAGGATACCATCACAGCATTTTCCCACAGTAAGTATGAAAAGAAACCCGAGATATAACGTGTCAAGGACAGCTGAGTCCTCAGAAGATCCAGTTTCTTTTTTTCAAATTCCATTAATATATGAAGTGAATATATTGGTATATAAAAATAAAAATTCATTAAACTGATAATTGTATAGCTTGAATCAAAAAAGTAAAGTAATTACAGTTACTGTAGTAAACCTACCTATGAAATACCTCCACCATTTCTACCTTGAAATAGAATGGAACAGAGTGGTTAGTTGTATGCCTAATTATTCTTAGAAACTAAACTGTATACTAATTTTTTGAGTATAATTGTTTTCTTACAAATGTTCGAATTTAACTCGATTATGCCACTGATACTACTGAAATTTATAATCTTCCTTCAGTAAACTACTCTGAACGGCTCAATCATTTCAACCCAAATATAAACTACATTGGTGTCAGTTATTGACACACGCTTTAAAATTCTTCACCATGTCTGTTAACTTCACATTTTACAAATCTAGGGAAGGCACTAAATGCATTGCAAGTGAAGAGCTGCTCGACCTCACGAACTGTGCTGAAGACTTTTACAGGATTTCAGATGTTTGTAAGTTCGCTTTAAGTAGTTAGTCGTAAGTTTCTAACAAGACTGAAATCCTTCAATGTTATTGTATATTCAATAATGAGCAGACGTATTCAGTTTGTTGAATACCATGCAAGCAGTCAGCTTATGGTACTAATGTGCTCCATGTACTTGCAGAGAGGAGGAGCAGTTAACTTCCTTTTCCGCACTACACATGTAGGTCTAATTTCCAGAATGGGTATTATTGGTGCTCCGCAAAGCTATAGAACTCTGCTACGGGATGCCAAGAACACACCTCTTACGAAATTTAAACTGTACCCAAGAAAATATTTAAGGCAGCCTATATATCTGTGAATGTGCAAGAAAATGGCAGACTGATACCCTGAAAGGAAGTATGTAATCGCATGTGTGAGTTACTGGATGGGCAACAGGAAATGAACAATAGATCCATGATTAGTCACTAGGGTCGATGGAAAGGAATTGTATAGGCCTATATAATATATTTTACACATTATTTATTTATTTATTTATTTATTTATTTATTTATTTATTTATTTATTTATTTATTTATTTATTTATTTATTTATTTATTTATTTATTTATTTATTTATTTCTGAGATAAATAAATAATACTAATTCTGATATCTTTTGTAGTGGATCTAGCTTAGGTAAATAAAGATATTTCTTAGCCAAATGAGATGTTTTTATCATATGATACGAAAACAACAGCCCATTAAAATGTGCATAAAAGAGAGGAACTTGGATTGGACGACATATTAGGATAAACACAATGACAGGTCAGTTTGGGAAGAGAGAACAACGGAAAGAACTTCCCGACCAACGAATTATTCTCTGCTCGCAGCTTCACAAGGATGGCCATCTCGACACATTTTCATTCTTGATGTGGGAAATGTAGAATAAAAGAAAGATAAATAAACTCAGGAAAAGGAAAGGGACAAAATGATAAAGGGCTAGAGATGGTAGAAACTAAAATCATCGGAGAATTAGGTGCACTTGTCGGGAGCTGAGAAAGTTTGGACTTCGGGCGTGATAGTCGAGTGTTACTGTTATTGGCTTCAAACCAGGCGGCTGCGGTTCGAATCTTGGCCGATGTATGTGAGATTTTTGAAACGAAACGTTACCACCTTGTGGTCCGAATTCCACGTAAAATAAGAGGTTTCGTGGCTCCAATCACGGTATCAAAACTCATTTAAACTACAAGCTTGATTTAATATACCACTTCAGTCGTTACATTGTATTGAACGTGCGTTGACATTCAAAATTTACGTCTGGTGTCTCTGGAGTGATCGAAAACTGGAAACGGCGTATTTGAGAGTAAAATGTGATAGTGATTAAACTAATAACATGGCAACAGTGCGTGGCCTACTGTTCATATGTGTAATAAATCTGTATCCTAGCTGTATTGTATAATGGAGAACCTTGTGGGAGGTCTGAAAATGGATCGAACAGCCACAACAGGGGGAGGTGTTTTCAGTGCTGTAAGCCCAGGCAATACGCAGTGGATGACAACGGCAGCGTTTGCCACATGCGCACTTTACCAGGGATGTATAAAGTGGGAGAGGCATGAGGAGGGTAGTTTAGCTAGTTTCCTTCTGCTTGATTGGAAAAATAATGTGTAGCAAATGGGAGATATCTTACAAGTTTTCTGAATTTTGAGCAATTATCTATAGATATTACGGGGTTGCCCGGCTACTTGCCTGAATAGTCAACGTTGTGATCTTTGCCTCAGAGAGTCCCGAGCTCGATTCTTGGTCGGGTCATGAACTTTAAACCGCGTATGGTTAATTCCTTTGACACAGGGACTGGACGTTTGTGTTTACCTCAGTACACACCTCTTCATATTCACACACACAGACACATTATACTACAAAGAACCACAGAAGCACGCTATAGTGAATACATCCCTCCTCATAAGATTGGTGACAGGAAGGGCAGTTGGCCGTGAAACAGTGTCAAATCCACATATGTGTGACATAGGTCGCCCCGTGACCCCACAACGGGGTAGCAACAGAAGAAGATATTACGGAGTTGGCTAGCCGAGGTGGAATGGTGAACTCAATTCACCCGGAAGGACGAGGGTTCAGTTCTCCGTCGTGAAGTCGAGAAATGTAGGAAGAAGACCACTTCTGGAGTGTTAGACGACTTTGGCGCCGCGCTGCTCCCTTTGTGTCAAAAAATGACTAGGGAAAAGACAGCAGTTATGCTCGAATCCATGCCAAGAAAGTAAATACTGTACATGCTGTGAATCTTGCAACGCGTCCGTGCGAATCAAGTGCTCCCAGAGCAAACATACAGCTCGGTCAAAATTCAACTCATAATTCTTAATAACCGAAAAATAAATTCTACAATTGTTATCGTTAATCACATTCCAAATGTTTGCACCAACTGTGCCTACTACACAAAGAAAATACGGTATTAGAATGACTGAGTGGCATTAGAGTGATGCGATCTGTAATGTTCTGTAAGTAGCGTTATGTATTTTGAATGTGTTTTCTTTGTAATAACTGAGATAGCATGCAGACATAGGAATATGAGATTACTATTGACATCGTAAATAAGAGGAGTATTTTTATACCTAAACCCTCCTGATGGCCCATCCCAAGCCCAGTACTTCTGACGAATGGCCATGCGGCGCTAAAGTTACATGCAGCAGTGACCCACCTGTGGGTCACGCGGTCTCACGTTGTCATATCGGTGGGTCACATGGCGTTAGATGTGCTATGATCATACTAGCATACTCTGAGTTAATAATTAGTTTCCTGAGACAATGCATTATTCGACGTTATTGAGTCCTTGTTACTGGTCCTTACAAGTGGAGCTATTTCATTAAACCTGACTTAGGTGATAATTGCCACACATACATACATACCGGGTGGTCGTAAAAAACGTGAACTGGAATGTTCACTGATGGATAATTTGAAAGAAATAATTCGATATCTCGCGCAGTTGTAACTTTATCCCGTGCTGAATTTAGCCAATTACATCGATGATGATGCCTTTGCTGGCAGGACGTATTGTTTACAATGCACTATGTCTTCTGGTATGGGCTAGAGCAATATTGTTACTTTCATTGATCTGACTCACCTTTATCCTTGGCTTTGACAAGATGAAAGTGACTGAGGTATGAGCGATGCTAGTAATGCCATTCCTTATGCAGCCAGTCCCTGCTATTAATAGTATGAAAATGTTGCTCATAGGGTCAGTTGGTGTATGCATTTCAGTGGGCTTGGCAGACTGATATGTAATAGCAACTTCTGGCTCGGTGAGGAAAGCAACGGGAAACTACCTCACTCCTCATTTCCCTAGTACGCCTCTTCAGTGATGCCTAGGCTATTTATGACCGCTGATGGCGGAGCTGTTGAGGATCCAACCAGCCTTCGGGCTGAGGACTAAACATACATCGATGATGAAGATGTTTGTTGTTTAAAGGGGCCTAACAGCTGGACCATCGGCCACTAATGGCACGATGTGCAACGAAATGACAATTAAAACTTCAAAATGTATCTGTATGTATGTATGTATGTATGTATGTTGGGTATTCAGCCCCAAGGCTGCTTGGATCCTCAACAGGTTCACCATTAGCTGTCATAGATGGCCTAGGTGTCACTGAAGAGGCTGAAGAGGCGTACTAGGGAAATGAGGAGTGAGGTAGTTTCCCGTTGCTTTCCTCACCGAGCCAGAAGTTGCTATTGCACATCAGTCTGCCGAGCCCACTGAAATGCGTGCACCAACCGACCCTATGAGCGACATTTTCACACCATTCATAGCAGGGACCGGCTGCATAAGGAATGGCATTACTAGCGTCACTCATACCTCAGCCACTTTCATATTGTCAAAGCCAAGTATAAGACTGAGACAAGTCAATGAAAGTAACAATTTTATTCTAGCCCATACCAGAAGACACAGCGCACTGTAAACACTACATCTTGCCAGTAAAGGCCTCAAAATGGATCTACTGACTAGAATCCAAAGCGAATGATAATGAAAAAATTATCGTGAAACAAAACAAACAGTGGATCAAATTCACTATGTCTTAATTACTGGAATGATGTATATAATCTAAAGGGGTCCTAAATCCAGATCACCGGCCCTCACAGTTGTACTAATAATTGGTAAAGCAAAACCATGGTGTTCCTCCTACAGTGGTACTAATCACAGCTAACGCAGAATTTCTCGCATGGGGTTACTGATCTAATGTAGACCCATAGTATGTCACACACAACGGCACAACTCACAGGTAACACAAACCCATGATGTTTCGCACATACGGGTACTACTCACAAGCAACGCAGACCCGTGGTGTTCCACACATAGTGGGAATAATCACGGGCGCCGGTATTCCGGTGGTGTTCCTCGCTTAGTGGAACTAATCACAGGCCACGTATACTCATGGTGTTCCTCACATAGTGGTACTAATCATACACAATGTAGATCCTCGGTGTATCACACATTATGGCACCACTCATAGGTAACACAGACCCAAGGTGTTCTTCATATAATGGCACTACTCCCACACTGCCAACGACCGTAGCCGTGTTGAAACACCGGATCCCGTGAAATCTCCGAAGTTAAGCAACATTGGGCGTGGTCAAAATTTGGATGGGTTGCTACGCGCTGTTGGTGGGGGTAAGGGAATGGAGGAGCGGAAAGGAACTGGCCACCCTACCGGACGTAAACTCCGGCTCAGGCACACCTCTGCGGAGGTTCGGACCTGCCTTCGGGCAGAATACACCCTTACCTTACTCCCATATTAATCCTTCCCCGTTGATACTAATCACAGACCCAGCTGGAGGCCGTAGTGGTTCACGTTCCTTAGGGAGTAGTGATTATTGCTCCGCTTCACTTCGCAGAGTCCATTTGAATTCGCCCGCGAAGCGATCTGATTGGCTGGCTTCAACAGCTGATAAGATGTTAACAACACGAGATGTTGAATTATATTTTTCGAATTATTTAGCAGTATGGCCAACCTTCTAACGTTCACAAACACGGTTCACGTTGTTTCCAACCACCCTGTACAATGATATGAAAATATTAAAAGAAATTAAAAATCGGATTACACAACCAGGCACATGTAGTAGTACTAATCGCAAGTAAAGTCGACTCGTGGTGTTCATCGCGTAATGGTGGTACTAGTTGCAAGTAACGTCGACCCATAATGCTACCAATCACAAGTAGTCTCGTGGTTCTAATGTCATCATCCCTTAGTCGCCTCTCACGACAGTGAGTGGATGCCGTGGGTGTATTCTTTGTCTGTATCCCCACTCACGGAGGGTCAATCACATCACTTCGCTGGCGAATTCAAATGAGCTTCACGAGGAAGTATTGCTAAATCTGCACGTGGTATAAGACCGGCTTGAGAGGCACGAAGAGAACTCGCCATCAAACACAAACACATCGTGGGTTTCAGCCGGTGTCACAATAGCGCGATCCTGTCTGCTCGGATCTCCATGTTCAAATCTCTCCCCCGGCCAAATTTTCTTCTTCGATTGGTGCTCTGAAGCTGGTCTTAAGCCACGTACAGATTTAGCCGCATCACCTCGCAGAGTCCATTTGAATTCGCCTGCGAAGCGATCTGATTGGCTGGCTTCAACAGCTGATAAAATGTTAACACCACGAGATGTCGAATTATATTTTTCGAATTATTTAGCAGTATTCCCAACCTTCTAACGATCACATACACGGTTTCCATCCTCCCTGTATAATGATATGAAAATATTAAAAGAAAGTAAAAATCGGATTACTATCCCTGATGTATAATAATAATAATAATAATAATAATAATAATAATAATCGTATGGCCTCAGCTACCGTGTGCAGACATTTCAATTTGACGCCATCTGGCTGTCTGCTCGTCAATTTCGACTTTCCGTTTTACTCTAGGCCCCCACTAGATGGCAGACCGAGTAAACCGAAACTCTCTTGGACGTCTATGGCTGAGATTTAATGAATTTTGTCGGGTAAACACCAAATGTGTCACCAGAGATCTTTTACATGCCGACATCGTACGACATGGAGTGTCGAATGGACTTTTTTCCGCCCTTCAAAAATCCGACTACCTCTGCCGGGTTTGAACCCGCTATGTTGGGATCCGGAGGCCGACACTCTACCGCTTATCCACAGAGGCAGCTTCAGTGTTAAAGTATCTATAAGAATCACACATTTTCCCTCTACAAATAGGACTTTTTTTAGAGAACAGTGTTATCGAACTTTATGAAGCGGGCCCCTCATGTTCTCGTCAGTCGTTCCGTAAACATGTGCCGCTCCAGGAACCAGGTTGACAAGCTCGATTAATGGTTCATCGCCCTAAGCCGACAGAGGTACCAATAACGGAGAGTAAAGTGCAACGGAGTAACTGGTACGGTACTCTTCCTTCAGCGCTTCTCTAAAGCAGACTCCGATCATCCTACCTACTACATAAAATGCATAGAATATTGTTAGGAGTCCATTACGAGGGTCCTTGACCACTGTGTTATAATAATAATAATAATAATAATAATAATAATAATAATAATAATAATAATAATAATAATCATCATCATCATCATCTGTTTACCCTCCAGGTTCGGTTTCTCCCTCGGACTTAGCGAGGGATCCCACCTCTACCGCCTCAAGGGCAGTGTCCTGGAGTTTCAGACTCTTGGTCGGGGGATACAACTGGGGAGTATGACCAGTACCTCGCCCAGGCGGCCTCACCTGCTATGCTGAACAGGGGCCTTGTGGAGGGATGGGAAGTTTGGAAGGGATAGGCAAGGAAGAGGGAAGGAAGTGGCCGTGGCCTTAAGTTAGGTACCATCCCGGCATTCGCCTGGAGGAGAAGTGGGAAACCACGGAAAACCACTTCCAGGATGGCTGAGGCGGGAATCGAACCCACCTCTACTCAGTTGACCTCCCGAGGCTGAGTGGACCCCGTTCCAGCCCTCATACCACTTTTCAAATTTCGTGGCAGAGCCGGGAATCGAACCCGGGCCTCCGGGGGTGGCAGCTAATCACGCTAACCACTACACCACAGAGGCGGACATAATAATAATAATAATAATAATAATAATAATAATAATAATAATAATAATAATAATAATAATAATCGCATGACCTCAGCTACCGTGTGCAGCTATTTTGAGTTGACACCAACTAAGCTGGCTGCTCGCCAATTACGACGTTCTGTTTTACTCATCAAAATGAGAGAGCAAACTGTCGGGCAATCTATGACTGAGTTGTAATTAAATTTGTCGAGTTAACGCTAAATGTGTCGCCAGAGATATTTTACATGAGATGTACGTCATGGAATGTCAAGTGAGCTTCTTTTCCGCTCTTCAAATATCCGACTACCTGTGCTAGGTTTGAACCCGCAATCCTGCGATTCCGAGGCCGACTCTCTACCACTGATCCTCAGGAGAGCTATATTAACCATTCTTCTTCTTATTCTGCTACTGCTGCTGCTTTTCCCACACACGCGGGGTCGCACATGTGGATTTGGCCTTGTTTTATGGCCGGATGCCCCTCCTGACGCCTAATTTATATGGCTGGATATAGTCACAATTGCGTGTTTCCGTGGTGGTTGGTAGTGTGGTGTGTTGCTGAATATGAAGCAGAAAGTGTTGGGACTAACATGGACTACCAGTCCCCGAGCCAGAAGGATTAGGCAGACGCGATTAAAATCCCCGAACCGGTCGGGACTCGAACCCGGGAACCTCTGAACCGAAGACCTCAATTCTGGCATTCAGCCAGGGAGTCGGACAGTCGCATAAACCATAGTAATAATAATAAAATAATAATAATAATAATAATAATAATAATAATAATAATAATAATAATAATAATAATAATAATCTTAAGTCCCACTAATTTCTTGTACCGTTTTCGGGGAAGCTGTTGTGCCGGATTGTTCCCACGGGAATTATTTTACGTATCAGCAAATCTAATGAAACGAGACCGGCGTCTTTGAGTACCTTCAAATACCATCAGATCGAAACCGTCGACTGCGGCTCAGAGGGCCAGCGCTCTACAGTCTCGTACCAATATTATTATTATTATTATTATTATTACAACTAATCTTCTACTAAAGCAATATACTTGTACTGCTGACAAGAATTTTTTTTTTTCTTTTTTGCTGTATGTCGCACCGACACAGAGAGGTCTTATGACGACGATGGGACGGGAAAGGGCTAGGTGTGGGAAGGAAGCGGCCGTGGCCTTAATTAAGGTACAGCCGCAGCATTTGCCTGGTGTGAAAATGGGAAACCACGGAAAACCATTTTCAGGTCTGCCGACAGTGGGGTTCGAACCTGCTATCTCCCGAATACTGGATACTGGCCGCACTTAAGCGACTGCAGCTATCGAGCTCGGTGCTATTTTTTTTTTTTCATACCTGCTTGATGACTTCACACTGAGCAAATCTGTGATGTATGGTGCCTCTACAGTTCATACATAGTGTACACAAATCGTCTTCTTTCACATGAATGTGGTGGAGCTTACTGTATGTTGGTATGTTATCGTGTATTACCCGTCTGAGACACTCAGCCTAACATAAATTTAGGTTGTAGTTTTAGCGTATGTTGTACGTTGGGCGAACTGCCTTGTTGGTAGTCAAATAACCGTCGAGGGTGTTTGCGTACAAATGGAAGCATGTTGCCTTTCACTGCGTTCTCTATAAAATCTGCAGTATAACCCTCAATGAACCCTGTTTAAAGGGATACTCCAGACTGCTTGATTCCTGCATTACACGGATGTAAACAACGACTCCCTCAACAGGAAGTAGAAAAGTATATTGTCACAATTGTCTCAATCGGCTGGAAAATCATCTTCACATACTTCACTTTTTTTTTTTCTAGGGGCTTTACGTCGCACCGACACAGATAGGTCTTATGGCGACGATGGGAGAGGAAAGGCTTAGGAGTTGGAAGGAAGCGGCCGTGGCCTTAATTAAGGTACAGCCCCAGCATTTGCCTGGTGTGAAAATGGGAAACCACGGAAAACCATTTTCAGGGCTGTCGATAGTGGGATTCGAACCTACTATCTCCCGGATGCAAGCTCACAGCCGCGCGCCTCTACGCGCACGGCCAACTCGCCCGGTCATAGTTCACTTTTTCGATAACGAAACTGACATAGAACTTCGGAAGAGAAGTCTTGTGTTTCACGTTGGACGAATTCGCTCGGAGTAGACGAATTCGACCAGTGTCGCTTCTTTGCCGAACTTAGCTCGAATTAATTGCAAAGACATACACCACAACCGGACAGGTTCATAGTGAATACTCACAGTGACATCAAGAAAATATCAACCTGAGGCGGCTATGCAACTTCACATTATATGTGCGTTTATTAGTACTAATCGCCACACATCCAACATACATTACAGTTTATCTGTGAAATTCTCCGCATTAAGTGTTCAAATGTTTTCCTTCAATATTTTAATAATAATAATAATAATAATAATAATAATAATAATAATAATAATAATAATAATAATAATAATAATTTTATTTGCTTTACGGTTTTCGGGGACCTTCGATATTTCTTACCGCACTGAGAATACTTTCACAATTATTCTCTTCGTGTGTCACGTGACGCCACTGCATTTTGAATGGATATTCCGCTCGAAATATCTTGTTTCACAGTCCTTTCACCGTGTTCCTTCCCGTTCCACCAGATTCAAAGATCTTCTCCTCGTTCCACACAATTATCCAGTGATCCTTCCTAATCCGTATCCCTACACTCTTCAACAATATTAACAAGAGATATGAGTCTGACATATCATCAACATCAAGGAAAGGTATATTCCAGAAGAGTGTAAATAATCTATATATATAAAATAAGAGTTTTGTCTGTACATTGCTCAGAATTTGAAAATAATGGTATTTCTGTATCGGCCATGCCCATAGTAACAAGGAAATGCACTTTTCACTTTTCCGTAATGTCTGTCTGTCTGTCTGTCTGTCTGTCTGTCTGTCTGTCTGTCTGTCTGTACACGCATCACGAGAAAACGGTTGAAGAGAATTTAATGAAAATCGGTATGTGAAGTCGGGGTATGAGCCACTACAATCTAGGCTATAAATCATTTTACTCACGCTGAGTGAAATGGTAGTTTAGGGAAGGCCTAAAATTGAATTCTCAAATTGTTATATTATTAGTGGTCCTATTGATAAATACTACATTACTAAAGTTATATAGAATTAAATTTCAGATTACCGAGCTCGATAGCTGCAGTCGCTTAATTGCGGCCAGTATCCAGTATTCGGGAGATCGTGGGTTCGAACCCCACTGTCGGCAGCCCTGAAGATGGTTTTCCGTGGTTTCCCATTTTCACACCAGGCAAATGCTGGGGCTGTACCTTAATTAAGGCCACGGCCGCTTCATTCCCACTCCTAGCCCTTCCCTGTCCCATCGTCGCCATAAGACCTATCTGTGTCGGTGCGACGTAAAGCAAATAACAAAAAAAAATATTTCAGATCATTAATGTCATACATTTTTACCGTACTGGCTTTGATAACGCAGATATTCATGAATTTGTATTTCTGTTGCCAAGTCCATATCAACGCCGAGCCACGAGAAAATGGGTTAATAGAATTTAATGAAAGTCGGTATATAGAGTCGCGGAATCAGAAACTACAGTGGAAGTTATAAACAATTTGATTCGCCCTGTATGAAATTGTAGTTTAGGGGAAGACGCCTAACATTTAATTTTTAAATTCCTATGTTATTGGTCCTATCGAAAAGTACTACATAACAAAAGTTATAGACAATACAATTTCCGACCATTTATGTTTTATTCATTTTTATCGTGCCGACTATGATGAGAGTGGTATTTCAGAGTCGAAAGAAAACTAATAATGTGAAGGCCTACAGTATTGATCAACAATAACATTACATTGACCATTGTTTTTGGTGATATTCTTTGTCTCTTATGCTGCCGCTCAACTCCGATAGATGGGATTACTGCTGCGTACGGAGTATAACAGCCTGACTGAATATTGGCGAGAAATAGCTGGGGAGTAAAAAGGCAGGTGGAGAGTGTCTGCCATTATAATGCAATTCCCCAACCTGTTTGTGACTGATGGTAGGCAAGCGGGCCTACCATTACAATGAAAATTGCCTGACGCTGTCTTCATTTTAGAAAAGACGTTTGGTGATTTCTCCGTCGCATATCCAGGGTAACGTTAAGAGCTATGCAATTTAATGCAGTTTTGCTCACAACGTGTATTCTACCTACCCTACAATTCTGTATACAATGTAGAATTCCGTAGCGAAGCACGGGTACATCAGCTAGTCTTTTATATAAGTAAGTTACTGTGAAGTGGTACGCCACCATCCTGGCCTACGTCGACTCGGCTATGACCTTCGCGGTTTTCGATTTGACTACTTGTTATTTATATGTATCTGATCTTGTTCCTCATTTGTTATGTGTGTTGTATTTTATTACCAAAGGTTATGTTCGTTAATTAATCAGTTGACAGTGAAAGTGAGAGGTGCTGAGTGTAGTTGTAACTTGTACTTTGAAAACAAATAAAATAACAAACTGGAAAGGAGCAGGACTCTTGAAATGTTCTTATGAAAATGATCTATAGAGTAGGAGAGACGAGAGTTGAAACTCTGGTATCAGTTACACATCCAGTTCTTCCGGTTTGAACCTGAAACTTATATTTATATTCTCTTTATTCAGATATTACAAACAGTTCGCCTTCTTGGTTGAGCACTGGTCTTCGGTTCAAAAGGCCCGGAGTTCAATTCTCGGCCGGTCTGGGGATTTTAACAGCGAAGAGTTAATTTCTTCAAATCGAGGTTTGGGTGTCCGTGTTCGTCTCCATGCATATATAAATTCATATACAATACATCGCACTAGAAACTACCTCAGAAACACGTAATAGTGAATACAACTCTCCACATAGAGTCACCATTAGGAAAGGCATCTAATCGTAAAACTAGGCTTAATCCATATATACCGATCTCGATAGCTGCAGTCGCTTAAGTGCGGCCAGTATCCAGTATTCGGGAGAAAGTGGGTTCGAACCCCACTCTCGGCAGCCCTGAAGATGGTTTTCCGTGGTTTCCCATTTTCACACCAAGCAAATGCTGGGGCTGTACCTTAATTAAGGCCACGGCCGCTTCCTTCCCATTCCTAGCCCTTTCCTCTCCCATCGTTGCCATAAGACCTATCTGTGTCGGTGCGACGTAAAGCAACTTGAAAAAACAAATCCATATATATAGTTCCAGACACAAGTAGCTGAAAAAAGGCCAGGAAGAGGAAGATTGAGATAATATAAAGGGTATTTTTACTTACAACAGTGAACCCTATTTCCTTTGTGCTATTCAAAAATTCGTTATCTCAACTTCGTAAGCGAAGTTAAATTCATATGAAAACGCGCCGCAGTTCTAAAGAACGATATCCACGACATGTTTTTATCTGCATAACTATCCTTAAAATATCAGTGTATTATCAGAGCGGGCCATTATATTTATCAAGATATCAATTGCATCATTTAGTATGAAGTTTACCAACACCATAATAATACAAATAAGAAATATTTTAATTTCCAATATATTTATACAATACTTTCCTCCATGGAGAAGTAGTTCATTCTCCATAGGACTAAACAGAATTCCACTACACAATTATAACAAAGTCGTTTTAAAAGTAAATAACCCATTAATAACCCGAACTGTAAATGGATTTCCCCCACCCCCGCCCCCGTTTCTGTTCAACTGATTGTCATCTGGGTTTATTCGTAGACAGCTGGTGATGTACTTAGTGGATGAGTTACGTTGTGAAACACAAGTCAACCCAATCAAGAGAAATGAATTACAAAATTAAAATTTCAGTCCATCAGTGAAATGTCATACGCAAGAGCGAGATGGGGAACTATTAATATTCCCCTTCAGATTCACGATACCTTTGTTCCATAGAACAATTAATAACATTTTACAGAAGGGACGATGAAAATGGACGAAATTTCCCTTCTTACCTCAAACGTCCACGGAACTATCATAGAAAAATGTTCGTTTCTTGGATTGTCCGTACGTGTGAAACTCACAAGTGCTATGAAATATAAGGAGGTGAAGTACACCTTAATAAATGGCACGGCGCTTTGCGTCAGATATCTGGAACTTAATTAAATTCTAATGCTTAATCAGTAGAGTGATAAGCGAGTGACATATTCACTGTTGATCTCATCTAACGAATGCTGTGTATTTTTGAAATTAAAAGTCTTATCTTTGTGATTGGGATTCACTATAAAACTGGAGGGTTTAAGACTATGATTATCATTGTAATAATCACGTATAGCTATTACCCTCTCAATTGTCATCATATATATTCTTTCCTTACCTACCTTTTACCGATAAATCAGTCAGCAAGCCCGATGGTAATCCTGGTTAGTTTTCTTCCTCAAGTTTTCTGGAACTGTTATCATAATAACCAGATATATATATTTATCTCATTCATTCTATTGTTCTCGTTTTCAGTAGATGTTTAGGGCTCTAATTTTATTATCCTTTTCCACCAGTACCACTAATATCCGCAATGTATTTAATCCCTTCATTTTCTATTTTCCTCTGAAATTTTATCTCCAAGAATTATTTTATTTCACTGGTTGGATTGCTGTTACAAGTTTTGCTGAGTTTTATTCGTCGGGTATAACTTAGAATACTGAACGTTTGACTGATTGATGCTTTATTTATAGGAACAATAATATCTAGGTCATCGGCTACGATTATTTAAACGACTGTGCATTTATCTTTCTAAAAGTAAACTCCACAAATCTAGGTTAATTTTCACATTATTTATGTTCATCATTCATTCATTCATTCATTCATTCATTCATTCATTCATTCATTCATTCATTCATTCAATAAATAATTTAGAGCAAGTACTTGCTGTATTCATACCTGTTCTCTTCACAACAGCTTACAGAAGCTGTGTATAGGCCAATACTAAACTTGGCAAGTTAGATGAGTTGTACGGTACCCATTCTATGTGGAGCAATGAATACTAAATAATGACAGCAAATTTATTTCCGCTTGATTTGAAGTGTTCTAAGATAGCTTAATGTAATAAATATCTATATAGTTAACTAGCTGATATACCCGTGCTTCGCTACGGGATTCTCAGAAACACTGATTTGGTGGTTTTTCCTAACTGAATTCAACATAGGTCGTTACAAAAACGTCAGGAGGAATGTAGCGATTGAAAGCAATGTTATCATATAAAATACTCGATCAAATGAAAAACCGCACACTTTCTCACAGATCTAACAGTCCAAAGTTCCAGAGCTGGAATAACCAGGTCGAAGACTGCCGTGAACACTCCTCTGTCATTATTCCGTTAAATATTCACACTACTCATTCCAATCAGTGCCTCAGAGTAGGAATTGAATAGCTCGAATGCTATGATGAACCAGTGTGTTACGTACCAGTAAATCAGAAAATGTATGAACCAGAGGCATGGCATGCAAAAGAAGAAAGTTATCTAACTCCCCAGCTACTTCCCGCCAATATACAGGCAGGCTGTTTCACTCGGTACGACCAGGCGAGTTGGCCGTGTGGTTAGAGGCGCGCAGCTGTGAGCTTGCATCCGGGAGATAGTGGATTCGAACCCCACTGCCGGCATCCCTGAGGATGGTATTCCGTGGTTTCCCATGTTCACACCTGTCACACCAGACTGTACCTTAATTAAAGTCTAGGCCGCTTCCTTCACACCCCTATTCTTTTCCTATCCCATCGTCGGTGCGACGTAAAGCAAATTAAAAACCTCGGTACGCTGCAGTAATCCTATCTATCGGGGATGAGTGGAAATAGAAGACAAAACGCACATCACAACAAACAATGGTAAATGTAATGTTATTGTTGATAAAGTTTATGAGCTTTCTATATTGCAGGCCTTCACATTAGTTTCCTTTCGACTCTGTCATATTATGGCGTCTTACAAAATTATTTATATCGTAGACTGTAGTTCCTTATTCTCAGACTTTACATACCTATTTTCACTAAATTCTGTTTACCCATTTTCTCGTAACTCGGCGCTGATATGGACTTAGTAAAAAATATTCAAATTCGTGAATATCTCTGTGATTATATGCGGTACGGTAACAATGTATAAGACATAAGTGATCGGATATTTAATAACTTCTTGCATAACTGCTACTAACTTACGACATAACTAAAGTTATGTTAGTTATGTAGTATTTATCGATACGACCACCAATAACACAAATATTTGAGAATTAAATTTCAGGCCTTTCCCTAAACTACCATTTCACTCAGCGTGAATAATGTAATTTATAGCCTAGATTGTAGTGGTTCATCACCCGACTTTACATACCAATTTTCATTAAATTCTCTTCAGCCGTTTTCTCGTGATGCTTGTACAGACAGACAGACAGATAGACAGACAGACAGACAGACAGACAGACAGACAGACAGACAGACAGACAGACAGACAGACAGACAGACAGACAGACAGACATTGCGGAAAAGTAAAAAAAATGCATTTCCTTGTTACTGTGGACATGACATATACAGAAATACCATTCTTTTCAAATTCAGAGCAATGTACAGACAAAACTTTTATCTTTTATGTATATAGATGGACTGTGACTCAGCGACCCCGAGCATATTCTAATATTATTTAGACCCACTTACGGACGACTGTTTATCTTTGCGAAGGAAACGTGTCTCTTGTAGGGTTGCCATCCCTGCGATATTTTCCGAGCATGGCCTGCTTTTCTAATCATTTGTCTGTTCACCCGACAAGAATTTAAATTGCCTCTCACTAAATAGTGCGTGCTGAAGTTAGTAAGTTGAAAATATCAAAAATGTGGCACTTAGTCCAACTCGTAACTACGAGGCTTGACTGTGATTCCCACTCGGGGACAAAATCGACATCGTGACCTCTTGGTTCATGATCCCAGTATCAATTTACATCAGACCCTCACTGATTTGCGCTCTGTGCGTTCGCATGCTAAATAAAGAGAAGCGACGTATTGCCTTCTTTCCATGTACTGTACGGTTTTGTGTTACATACTAGTTTTCAGATTTCTTGTGACATCTTAAAATAAGTTAATAATACGAGAGAAAAAATCCTCGTAGAATAGCTGCCCTAATACTAGGAAAACCACAAAAGTTCAGCCTACTGATTAATCAATGAAGAAAAAGAGAAATTAAAACAAATTTATTTAATTTTCATTGGAATTTGAAAAATGTTGCAGTAGGTTTTCATTGTCTTCAGGCAGCTGCCCCTTAACTGATCCCATTTATACAAATTACTTCAAGTTATACAGTAGATTTTATACAACAACAACAACAATAATTATTATTATTATATTATATTATATTATATTATACTATATTATATTATATTCACTCTTCAATATCATTTCATTTCATCTGTCAGTCATTAATCATTGCCCCAGAGGAGTGCGACAGGCTTCGGCAACCGGCACAATTCCTATCCTCGCCGCTAGATGGGGGCTTCGTTCATTCCATTCCTGACCCGGTCGAATGACTAGAAACAGGCTGTGGAGTTTCATTTTCATTTTAATAATAATGTTAATTCATTTTCCTCCGCTTAATAATATGCTCAAATTCAGCGGGTAGTCTCGTCTGCTCTGAGGTTGTGTTTGGTTTGTGCATAATACTAATAATGTGACAAATCTTAAAATATATTTGGAACAAGAAAGCAACAACAACATGGATTCATGAAGCCAAGAAAGATTTGGAAATAAACAACCTAAGGGAAGAAGGAGCAAGAGAGACAGAGATTTTCAGAAAGAAAGTATTAAAAATAGAAGGATTCCAAGGTCGGGAGGGAAGAAAACAGGCTCAAAATGGTCCGAGAGGAAAAGGAGACATAGTGAGCAGATGAAGGAGTATTGGAGGAAGAACAAGGAACAACAAAGGATGAAGCATTGATATTGTCACGTGGTCCCTAGAAGACCCGAACGGAGAAATAATAATAATAAGGAATGGTTCCTTAACTTGCTAGCGAATCTTCCATCACGAGTGATGCGTTATGAATTTAACCACGTACCTACAGCACATGTCTAATTGCCTCTAAGGTGCTTGATTTTTTTGCTGTGTCATACGCAATAGAACTTTCGACTCATTACTCGATATTAAATTGGAGTCATGGTGTTAAACTGATATAACCCTCGACGCTAAAGTATGATGTATAAACTTCTGTGCCACTTCATACCAAACATAATTATAATCAGTGAATTGGTGATATATACATGGATGTGGTATGTTCACTGAAATAAATATTTCGCGTATTTGTTGGAGTGTAAATGTCTGCAATTACACCTAGCTCCATACCTCAGTATGGCAAGATATGCTCAACGAACGAAGCAGGGAGTCAAGTTTACTTTGTTAGTTTGGTTTACAACCTTGGCAACTTTCCACGGCTATCATTAACACTGACAACCCCTGTCCTCCCCCAGCTATTTCCTGTGCTCGTACAAGGGAAACACTGGGGTAATATCTTATTTCAAGTTGCAGCAACCTCATTAAATCTTCTTCTACTACTAATGCCCGAGTGCACCAACCACGGTAAAGAGAATACCGCGGTAAACTTCACAATTTTACCAGGGTAAAGTCGTATTTCTGTTGCACCAAGCTCGGTTTCGAGTTTACCGGCATTTTACCGCGGTATAATGTTTACCGCCCGTGAGCAAGCGGTTAACTAAGAAAACCGCGGTAAAGTTGTATTTGTGCTCTGTGGTTAAAGATTCCAAGATGGAGCTTAACAACAATAGGTTATATCTCCAGTATCTTAATCAGTTTGAAAGAAATGAAGGGAGAATTATAGAAGAGAGACGCGATTTATTTGAAGAATTAAGCGATGTTTCGTTCCAGAGAAGATTTAGATTGCGTAAGGAAACAGTGAATTACATTTTAGATTTAAATGGTGAACAATTGGAATGCCCGACTGGGAGAAACTGTCCTTTATCACCTAGAAATCGTCCTTTAATAGCGCTGCGGTTCTATGCAACTGGAACATTTCAAGGAGTGATTGGTGACGTCTGTGATGTTGACAGAACAACTGTATGCCGCATAATACACAAGGTTTCTGATCTACCTGCGTCGTTATCGCCACAGTTCATTCAACTTCCACTAATGCAGCGGGAACAAAGAGAGGTTATGGAAGGGTTCCATACAATAGCTGGGTTCCTTGGTGTATTGGGTGCGCTGGACTGCACTCATGGGCGAATACAGTCTCCCGGACGTGAAAATGGGGAGGTATTTAGAAATAGGAAAGGTTATTTCTCGCTAAACGTGCAAACTGTGAGCGATTCGAACCTCACGATACGAGATATTGTAGCAATGTAGTCAGGGTCGACGCATGATAGCAAAATATTTCACAATTCTCGGCTGAGAGCGCGTCTCGAGACGAGAGAAATAGCTAACGGCTATCTTTTGGGTGATGGAGGTTACTCATGTAAATCCTTCCTCCTTACACCTCTTCAGAATCCCACCTCCCCAGCAGAACAACGATATAACAGAGCCCATATTGCCACAAGGAATGTTGTCGAGAGACAATATTGTGTGTGGAAAAGGAGGTCCCCTTCCATGTCTTTAGGACTTCGATGTAACATTCAAAACATGTCGAACATTATTTTCCATTTTAAAGAGTCGATAACTTGCTTGCGCTGTCACAAAATGTAAACACGAGGGACAAGTGACTGTCAAAACGATCACTGCCGGCTGGATAAACTAAAGACAAGTGACTATCGAAATGATCACTGCTTCCTGAATTAGTGTTGGCTACTGAATGTATGATTCGAAGCAGTGTATCGATTCATTCAAGTGTCCGAGTGAATCGATTCACAGGAACGGCGAGCTCACGGCACATGATTCAGCTTACTCCCAGCGGACAGTGCTGAGTGGCGCACTCACTGGACGTTGACGGGGAGCCGAGCTTCCGCTGCAGCGAGACAGTGAATCAGTGAATCATGGCACATCGAAAGAATCGTGAACGAGCGCGGCTCAGTGAGACACATGATACACACGGCTCATCGGCTCACTGGACACGCGGAGAGCCGAGCTTCCGCTGCAGCGAGACATACAGTGAGCCATGGCACATCGAAAGAATCGTGAACGAGCGCGGCTCAGTGAGACACAAGATACACACAGCTCCTTATCGGCTCACTGCAGCGAGACATACAGTGAGCCATGCTACACTGAAAGAATCGTATGCTATAATGGACTCTCGAGCTCAGCTCATTTGAAAATAATACCCATTTGCATTCACTGTCCTCTTCTTACAGGGAGGTTTAAATAATAGATGGATTTATTTGCAGTGTTAAAAAGGTAGTCACAACATAATTCTGAAGTAGCTAGTAAGTAGGTAGGCTATTAGGTTATACTATTTATTAGTTTAATGAATCTTAGTATTATAACTTAGTTGACATTTGACAATTAAACTCGACTCTAGCCTGCCCTATGACTGAGTCAGGCTCATGACCACTCAAAAGTACCTGTTTTATATTGGGAAGAACGGCTCAGTATTCTCTCAGTTCATATGTCACATCGTTGCACAAGACTTCAATCATATGTGGACAGACGCAATAACAGTATGTTGAATCAGAAAACCAGCGGGCTACTGTACATCTCGGGTAGCCTATACAAAATATGACTATTAAAAAAAATCCTCAGCTGATAGAAAAATACTTTTTTAAAAAAATGACTGAGCGAGTTGTCGTGCGGTTAATATCGCGTGGCTATGCGCTTGCATTCGGGGGATGGTGGGTTCGAATCCCACCGTCGGCAGCCGTTAAGATGGTTTTTCCGTAGTTTCCCCATTTTCACACCAGGAAATGCTGGGACTGTACCTTAATTCAGGTCATGGCTGCTACCTTCCTAATCCTAACCTTTCCCACCCTGCGTCACCGGAAACCTTCGATGTATTAGAGTAACTAGCATTTTTTCTAAGAAAGGAGTTCATAGTATGAAGACCAGGTGGCAGCTGCGAGCACTGAATGCTGTTGCTGCTGTCTTACCAGCACATACTACACAGATGCAGTAGGAGCGGTGACCAATGAGCCGTGAATCGGATCACTGTATCGATTCAGTAACGTGAACGGAATCAAATGAATCGATTCAGTAAAATGAATCGAATGTCCCATCACTATCCTGAATACTACTTCGAATTTCTTCCGAGGGGAATAATAGCGAGAAAATCAAGCGTCAAGAAACCGCGGTAACGAAACCGGGCGATAGTAATGGTGCACTGCTTTTACGACAATACCACGGTAAAAGTTTTACCACGGTTTCGTAAAGGCTGATAATTACCGAGCTTGGTGCACTCGTGCATAATACTGCTGCTACTACTACTTCCACCAACCCTGACTCCAACAAACGGGTGCTATTTCGACATCAGATATTAGTTATGTATGTTTAGAATTTCAGTGGTCATATAAGTAAATGCACACTGCTGTGCATAACTTAAGGACGGAAGTAACTTTCGCATGTAGTGTCACTGCCAAGTAACATAGCTCGATGAAACTTGAACCATACATACGAAGAACTGATACAGTATGGTACGATAGGTAACTGGAAGGAATATGCGATTAAACGAACAGAAATGACACTTTTCTACAGATACGCTAATTTACACGTAAGTCACTGCGATTTATGACGGTCCCCTGGACATCACAAAAGAAGGGACATGGTTTTTAAAAGGGTGTGTGATCACCATGGACAACGATGCACGGTCTGCAACGTGTTCCCATGCTGGCACCAAGATTGGTAAAGAGGTCTTGGGGTAGGGCGTTCCATTCGTCCACCAACGCGGTTGACAACTGCTGGATGGTCGTTGGTGCATGTGGACGTGCTGCAATACGCCTGTCCAACATTTCCTACACGTGCTCGGTGGGATTTAAGTCGGGGGAACGGGCAGGCCAGTCCATTCGCCGAATATCCTCTCGTTCCAGGAGCTCCCCCAGTTGCGCTGTCCGATGCAGCACACGCTTAGACGGGCTGAGTGGCTCAGACGGTTAAAGCGCTGGTTTTCTGACCGCAACTTGGCAAGTTCGATCCTGACTCAGTCCGGTGGTATTTGAAGGTGCTCAAATATGTCTGCCTCGTGTTGGTAGATTTATTGGCACGTAAAAGAGCTCCTGCGGGTCTAAATTCCGGCATCTTCGAAAGCCGTAAAAGTAGTTTGTGGGACATAAGGCCAATAACGTTGTTATTATCAACACGCTTACGAATTTATTTTCGTGTGGTTTAAGTTTCAAAACTCTTACCTCGTTCATATCTTGAATAAACAATAACATTAGTGTTTCCTTGAAGTTTTGAACATGTCAGCATCAAGCGGAGGGATTTCAATATGTAAATCACTAGCAACACCTTGCATAGCGGAACGAGCGCGACAAGGTTGTCTAACTCGAGGAATGTTCGGCCGCGCGGTGTAGGGGATAACGCGTCCGCCTGTCATCCGGTGGCTCGCCGGGTTCGATTCCCGGCCGGGTTAGGGTTTTTTAATTGTAAATGATTAATAGCCCTGGCCTGGGGACTGTGTGTTTGTGTCGTCCTTAACGTTCCTTTCCTCACATTCACCACTTTACACTTCCCCCATTTAAAAAATACACGCAGGTTCCTCACATATGCAAGCAGGGGCAAAAGATCTTTCTAGGTTGACGGCCCGAACAAATAACATTTTATAAAACTCGAGAAATTGGACTTCTTGCAGCAGGAATGTCAGGACGAACAAGTGAACGTCGAGAAGACCCAGCGCCTGGGAAAAGAGGAAGTTGTCATAATTGCAAGGACAGCAAGACACAGTACTTCTATAAAATCTGTTAACTGTGGGTTTGCTTGAAATATGTTGAGATGCGATGTGGAAACTGCCTTGATAATTAAGGAATCTGACCCGGCTGGAACTCCTTTGAGTGTTATTTACATATTCTTTTTTGCACGGCATGTTGAAATCCATTGTGTTCGTTTTTGGAAAATGGTGTTAAAAACATACGTAGGGCCTATTATTAGACTAACTTAATGGCTTTATGTAATCAAGAAAAGCATCAAATTGTAATGCTTTAAGCAATCCTTCAGCATTAAGGGTTGGTAATTTCTCCTGCGGTCCGCCTCTGTGGTGTAGTGGTTAGTGTGATTAGCTGCCACCGCCGGAGGCCCGGGTTCGATTCTCCGCTCTGCCACGAAATTTGAAAAGTGGTACGAGGGCTGGAACGGGGTCCACTCAGCCTCGAGAAGTCAAAAGAGTAGAGGTGGGTTCGATTCCCACCTCAGCCATCCTGGAAGTGGTTTCCCGTAGATTCCCACTTCTCCTCCAGGCAAATTCCGAGATGGTAACCAACTTAAGGCCACGGCCTCATCCTTCCCTCTTCCTTGTCTATCCCTTCCAATCTATTCATCCCCCACCAAGGCCCCTGTTCAGTATAGCAGGTGAGACCGCCTGGGCGAGGGTAATGGTCATCCTCCACAGTTGTATCCCCCGATCTAGAGTCTGAACCTACAAGGCACTGCCCTCGAGGCGGTAGAGCTGGGATCCCTCGCTGAGTCCGAGGGAAAAACCTACCCTGGAGGGTAAACAGATAAAAAGAAGAAGACGTTTCTCCTGCGAGTGAAAACAAATGTAGTATTCTAGCGCCTAGGGACCCTAGAGAAATTTATTTTTATCAGTACCAGAAACAGCGCTAGGCTGCCTTCCTGTAGCCTCTCACCTCTCGGTTGCCTTTCAGCTTGCACCGCTGCTGGGCGTGCGTCTGTGTTAGTTTTGCTTCTATAATAGTGGTTGCGTCCCGGAGACCCACGACTACCTTTAGATTTTTTGTTTGTATTAACAACGCTTTTATTACTTCCGTTTTGTTCCAGTAGTTTGCAGAATATGAGTAAGGAAGGCATTATAGACGCTCTAAATGAACCCCTAGACAGTAGTCCAATGTCGATGACATACGTGGAAGTGACAGTGTATGTGTGTATTGGTTACCTGCCTAGCTAAGCCTTGAATTCCTGGAAAGTGAACTGGAGCAAAAGTATTGTCTTGTGGAAGTTTTTTCACGTACGCCGGGTGTTTCTGACGGCTTGAATCTGTTGCTGCCATATAAACAACAGTGGGTTGTCATAGCTGTCACCATCAGCACTTTCATTATTTTGAGTACAATGTTCGCTATAAGACAATACAGATGAATCTCTCGTAAGAAATGTTTAGTTGTAAATTTGATTTATATCTTGAAGAAGTGCGTATTTTGTGTTTAAATGAACATTTTCAATTGTGTGGATAAATGTGTATACTTCACAAATATTATTTTGTTTATTTGTTTCTCATTTTACGTTTTCCGTTCTTATGTTCGTTTATTAAGTTCTGCAGAAGATAACCAGAAGTAAGAGCATATAGAAAGTAATAATAAACCATTATTAAATGTACAACGTTTAAATCTCATCCAGTGGTTTCCTTTTATACTAAACAAAATAAAATTTCATGTGGGTCCAGTGGACCCACGTGTACTTTGTGTGTCATATATTTTAGGTGTACCAGTTGGTGGCTACAATTCTATGATAAAATAGAATACAATAGAGGGTAGTGAGGTAATATTTCGATGAGATCCCCTTTCTAACATTAAGTTACACGAACTCCAACTTCGACGAAATGATCGAGTGAAAGTCAGCTGTCGAACCCGTTCAGATTTTTTGGATGATAACTTGATTTAGCACCTTTATAAAATGTAGATGTTTTACACACCCGTAAATTAAGTTTCTCTGTAATCTGACCCCAAACTTAACCAGTCAATATTTATCATTTTTTCTCTTGTAACTAATATTAGCCCTTTCTAATATTTTTACTCATGGGCGCCCGCAAGGGGGGGGAAGGGGGGCGCTTCCCCCCCCCCCTGGAATTCTAAAAAGTTTATGTTCAATTGTTTAATATCATACCAGATTATTTCATAAACTGAACTTACTGACAGTCATCCAGCATCTGTTATATTCGCAAATTTCTGCAAACAATTTAATGTTGCTGACGTTATATTGGTATTTATATACAAGAAAATTGTTAATGTGCCCCTCCCCCCCCTTGGAAAAGATCCTGCGGGCGCCCATGTTTTTACTTCATAATGCCTCACTTGTCATTTATACTTGGCAACCGCCGTGGTATAGCACACTACAGCAAACGATTAATAACATCGGATTTTAATAATAATGTTATTGGCTTTTCGTCTCAGTAACGACTTTTGCGGTTTTCAGAGACGGCGAGGTGCCGGAATTTAGTCTCGAAGGAGTTATTTTACATGCCAGTAATTCTACGATACAAGGCTGATGTATGTGAGCATCTTCAAATACCACCTGACTGAACCAGGATCGAATCTGCCAAACTGGGTTCAGAAGGCCAGCGCCTCAACAGTCTGAGCCACTCAGCCCGGCATATCGGATTTTCAATCACTCTTCAATTGTCTCCCTCGGGTAGCGAACTAGAGATAATAGAGTGCGTAAAACATGTGAGAGGTCCATGTTTGACCTTTAACAACCAAATAAGGAAAGAGTGTCCAGGCTGAACTGACTGGAGAAACCATAATGCAGTACCATTCCTATAGATACCACGTCTTAGTTTGAGTACTTCTGTGCCTTCCCTCTGTACAAACTTAGGTTTTAGTCCATTCTGAACATTTTGGAGAAACGAAAATTGGACATGTGACCCATTCCCATATAACATGAGAGTCATAAGTAAAAGAGATGGATGCTGATGACTTCGACGTAGAACCCCTTAAAATGATCATACTCATGATAATAGTTTAAATATATGAGTGTGAGTAATTTTAGAACATTATTTGTGATATCGTACCGCAAAGTTTAATTCAATAATATTCCCAAAATATATGACCAGCAACAACTGCAGGTTCGTAAACGGCGGTTTAGCAACGCGATTCAAGATAGGACGCGCTTGTATTTTAATAATAATATTTAATATTAAACACAATGTGTACATACGATTTCAAAAATAGAAAAATTCAGTCAATACAAGGTTTCACCTTTAGCATATTGAGAAAGACAAAGTGTTCTTTGTGTGTAGCCGAACAGGTGGTATGTGAACAATGTGAGCCGCAGATTTCACAAACACAGTGACGCGCTTGTATTTTTAAAATTAGTCGTAACTAGAGCAGTAATCACAACACTGAAACGTCATACGAGAGACTTAAACATTCAAGTCCCTCAGAAAACACATCAGTTACTTCAAGATGGTCACTGTATGTGTAATAAATTCCATACGTGTGTTCTTCCCGGACGCTACTCGATATTGAAAGGAATGAAAATCTACAACCAGTTTTCCAGTCATTGACCGGTTCAGGGATGTAATGAATGAATCATATATCGGCTATTAGTACTATGGGGTCGCCACTCCCAAAGTGATTTATTAATGACTGATAGATGCTATGAAATGAGAATGAAGAGTGTTGCTGGAATGAAAGATGACAGGGAAAACCGGAGTACCCGAAGAAAAACCTGTCCCGCCTCCGCTTTGCCCAGCACAAATCTCACATGGAGTGACCGGGACTTCGACCACGGTATCCAGCGGTGAGAGGCCGACGTGCTCTCGTCTGAGCCACGGAGGCTCCCACTACTCGATATTATTCAAGTATAAGTTAAGCGTTACTTCAGAGCTTCCACCTCCAATTCTATTGTTCTTTGTCCGAGTGATACCGTTACTGGATTCTCACAAAACCAGTCCCAATTCAAATCCTGGCCAAAGCATATGCCACCTTAGAAAAGAAAAGTCACGTCCCTGTGGTTCGGATTCCCCATAAATCTGGAGATCTCATGACTATGATCATAAGTAACAGTCACCCAAAACTGAACACATGTTTTGCATGCATCATGTTCACAACCGGTGCCCTGTACACTGGCCCGGGTTTGATTTCCGCTTCCACCACAAATTTAAGTGTGAGTTGAGGATGTGGAACGGGACGCACTCAGCCCGTGTAATATAACATAGCCGAAATGAATAAGCGTGCATTCTAGAAATGGTTTCCCGTGCTTCCTGCTTCAAGTGAATCCCATGAAGGCAGCGAGTTCCTGTAAGGTAAGGGCCATGTAGCAGTATGCTTACATTCGGGAAATGGTGGGTTCGAACGCTACCATCGGCAGCCCAGAAGATGCTTTTCTTCGGTTTCCCATTTACACCCGAGTCAAATGCTGGGGCTGTACCTTAATGAAGGCCACAACCGCTTCCTTCACATTCCCAGCCCTTTCCTATCCCATCGTCGCCGAATACCCGTAGAGTTAGTGTGACGTAACCAATAGAAAAATTACCCAGGATGACATTGTTTTCTCAGCCATGGACGCTCTTCCTCAATCCAAGTCCCATGTAATACATACGTCGGTACAGACGCCACATCGATACAAGTTATCAGACAAAACTATGCGAGGTTGGTAATCAAGGTCTCGAGCCCGTTGCATGAAACAGCGGTAGTAGCAGCAGCAGCAAGGACTGGAACAACAACAACAACAACAACAACAACAAAACTCTTCCTAACTAACAGTTATCGCGAAATACACTGCGTGGTCAAAAGTCATAGGAAGACGCTGAATGTGATTTTAATAACGATTTGCTCCTCCGCGACCCCTCAAAACGGCAGCAATACGGCGAGGCAGGGATCTGGACCCACGCATCTTGTACTGCTACTACAAATTGGTCTTGTGTAGTTGGTGAGGGGTTCAAGGAGTGTATAACAGTATCGACAGCATCCCATACATGCTCGTTTGGATTAAGATCGGGGGATCTGGAGGGCCAATCCATGGTCGTAAATTCACTGGAGTGATCCTCCAACCACCTGCGTACCACCATAGAGCGGTGACATGGCGCATTGTCCTGATGAAACACGGCATCTCCAGCAGGGTACTCTAGAGCCAGAAAGGGATGCAGAAGTTCTGAAAGAATGTCCACATAACGTGCACCTATCAGTACTCCCTGCAGACGTACAATGGGGCTTAAATGCGACCATGAGAACGCCGCCCAGACGAGAACTGAGCCACCTTCCCTTGGACACAACTTTGTTGACACGCATGATCCACAGCTTCATGGAGCATACGCCACACGCTCACGCGCAAAACCACCTCGATACAACTGGAACCGGGATTCATCGGACCATACCACACGCCGCCACTGTTACCTGGTCCATTGCCGATGTTCGCGGGCCGATGCACGCCGTTGAGCTCTGTGTCGAGATGTCAGCAAAGGGAAAGAGTTGGTCGTCGGCTGGTGAAGCCTATGTGATACAGTTGCCTCCTTACAAACCTGGTAGAAATGGGTCTCTGACTCCCAAGATTCAACTGGGCGGTGATCTGACTCACAGTAGCCCGTCGAGCACCCAGTATGGTTCCGCAGAGGTGATGTGATGTCCGTTTATTAAACACCTGTGGTCTTTCCGTTCGGCGGTTTACGTGGGTGGTAACATTCCCTCTGTAAATATTGAAGATCCACCCCCCGACACTGTTGACCTCGGAAACCCGAATTCGTGTGTAATCTCCGCAATGCTTTGACCCATGCGCCGCGCGCCGATGATCATCCCACGTACAAAGTCAGTTAACTCGTGACGTGTTGCCATCATCACGAAACTGGTGTCTGTGACAGACTACGTAGCTACGCCGCAGATAGTCGCAACGCTCAGGGGTCATACGCGGCACATTTTCTAACGGGACAAACCTTCACGTGACTTATAGCCACTCAGTGTATATTCACAAGCGATGGAGCAAAGAACTGGCCACTACAGATGCTGAAAGATATTAGAGGATTGATATGCCAGTATTAAATTAGCAGTCGATACTGATGACTGTCTTCTTTAAAGAACTGGTAACAAGGTGGTCAACAAACGCGTGTCCTTGCTACGAGTGTGAATTATGTCTGATAAAATGTGCTACCGTAATACTGGTTCTTGCGAAAACAATCGAACCTGGAATTGGTAAGGAAGTTGCCATGGTTTTCAGAAAGATGGCATTCAATCTAAATTGGAAAAGAGTGGTACATTCTTTTTTTAAACCTCCAGTAGGCACGCGCAGCATTATTGTGATCCTACTTTTCGTCTGTGTATTGTTAAGGACTGGTGCCACTAGTGACCTTGATATTCTGTATATTTTCCTAACGCAGTATTTCAGTCTTGCGCTTAGTTTTGCTACGATGTGCTTTGCTGAACACTCTGAAAATTGCAGTGAAGTACCACCGTGCTGGCGTCTCTATATTGTCGAACAGTACTAATTTGCCTTTCCACTACGTCAAACAAGATAATTTGGAAAGAAAGTCATCTTCTGCGGCAGTCATTTATTGTGCGGTTGCTGTACCTATTTGACCGTGTGCCAGCCCTGCTGCCAATTTAAATTTCTGGCAGTACAGGAAATTGAACCCTGGCCTCCGACGACGACACCTTATAACGATAACCGTTACGCTACATAGGCGGACGTTAGGAATAGGTGCAGTAATAGAATCTTACCGACAAGCAATTCAGACATAGTAAAGTGGCGAAATGAATATTTGTCAGAAAATGTTGAAGACGTGCTTGGTCCCGTAGATGCAAATGCACTCCGTGTTGTAACAACGACTGTGACTGTGACTGATGTTAGGATTAGACGCGCGTGTACTGAAGGGTTAAGGAGGGCATTCGCTAGAACTAATTCATCTGCTTTCCGAGCCCACGAGTATTCACCGGACAGGCTAGCACTTTAAGACATTGAGCTGATTCGTTTGGGGACTTCATATTGCATTCATTTTTAATAGAGTAACGGAAATTCTGATTAATTGTTACCAGACAGTGCTTGAGTAAACTAAATGGGGGGTAACAAATTGGTACTTGCCATTCATCTAAAATGGAAACAATATTTTCGAAATGGGAAACAGACATCTGCTTACTTTTCATTGTTGCTGCAGTTGTTGTTGTTGTTGTTGTTGTCTTTGTTTTTTGCTGCTGCTGCTGCTGCTGCTGCTAAATCTTTAGCGTGCTGGCCTTTGGTCCAGAGGGTCGCGTGTTCGATTCCCGGACGGGTATTAGATTTTTACCTTAAATGGTTACTTCCCTTGGCTCGGGGACTGAGTGTTTGTTCTGTCCCCCAACATCCCTGCAACTCACACACCACACATAGCACAATCCTCCAGCACAATAACACGCAGTTACCTACACATGGCAGATGCCGCCCACCCTCATGGGTGGGTCTGCCTCACAAGGGCTGCACTCGGCTAGAAATGGCCACACGAAATTAAATTATTAATATTGAGTCATACGGAGCCACGTTCCTAAATTCATTACCTGAGGTCCCATATACATAACAAGCCATGAGCACTATTAATAGTTGCATTTTTTATCTCTGACCAAAGATGGCACGTGAAGAACAGGCGGTGATTCTCATTCTCACGCTAGAGAAATTACGTCACCCGCACGTGTAGAATGTGCAAGGATACGAAGTAATTTGGCGGAAATATGTTTCTACTAAAAGTACAGTTTAAGAAGAACTGGCGACGAAGCTGCCGTAGTAAACGCAAGGAAATCGTAAGTGAAACAATTTGGTTGTTAATGGTAAAGACTTTAGTCCGCTAAATAGCTCCAGAAGGAAAATTGTCGAAAGACGCGCCTGTTCGTTTAAACTCTGTTACATCGACCGAAATATAGTGCCTAGTTTATGAATTAATTTAACAACTCAGTTGGTTAAGAGAAACCCTTAAATGCTTATCATCAACACCGCTACTAAACTAAGCGGTGGCGTGCAGATGCGACCGTGCCGCATGCGACCCGTACCACTAGAGAAGGTGCGTTTTCCAAGGTGCGACTGTAGCCGCCACGGCGGCCAAAGCCGCAACTACTGGGGTCGCCATATACGTTGGCGACAGCAGCTGCAAGTGACGGGCACGTGGGGTGTTTTCTTACGACTCCAGCCGCCAGTCGCGCAGTCCAGTCCGTCAGAAACGGACGAGAGCACGGGCGATTTCGTTAGTGGCAGGGCTTTCCTTGATATTTGAATGGAAGAAGAAGAATAAGTAGTAGAAGGAGAAGAAGAATAATAATTGTTAATGTGGTATCTCGGCCCGAAAGGAAGGAAAGTCAACAGTATATTTGCATCGCACTATGAGGAAGGACGCTATAACAATTTAATTAACAGGCATCTTTTAAGTGATGAGACAAAGTTCAGGAAGTATTTCAGATTTAGTGTTTAGTTATATTCTCTAACTTTTAAAAAGTGAAATTGTGAAAACCCTGCGCAATCGGTACAAGAAGCCTATCAGCCCACCTGAGAAACTTGCACTTACTCTCAGATACGGATATCTTATTTTAACAGTGTTTAGCTCAGCTGAATAAGTGTATTTACAGTAAGACATAACGATCAGTAAATCTGTGGTCGTAATAGACTTCAAGATTTTTTTCCTAGTGGCTTTATGTCGCACCAACACAGATAGGTCTTATGGCGACGATGGCATAGGAACTAGAAGGAAGCGCCGTGACTTCATTAAAGTACAGCCCCAGCATTTGCCTGGTGTAAAAATGGAAAATCACGGAAAACCATCTTCAGGACTGCCGATAGTGAGATTCGATCCCACTATCTCCCGGATGCAAGCTCACAGCTGCGCGCCCCTAACAGTACAGTCAACTGGCCCGGTAAACTTCAAGTTTAACAAACCCGCAACTTAATTGAGTGACACAACATTAATTGCACCAATATGTCAATTATTTACATGCCATTCCATCGCTGTAATCTAGGTAATGAAGGAATCAATAAAAACGCATAAAAACGATAATGCAGAGTGGGATTTGCATTTTATTTAAAAGTACATATTACACTGTATATTCATTCCTATAAATTATGAGCCAGTAATCTTGACAAGATATCATGACGACTCGGCTTTTATCGGCCCTTGATTGACAGAGGAGAATGCTTGCGGAGGAGGTGTTGAGCAATAGTCACTTCCGTCGTAGCGATTGCGGCTGCCAGCACTGCTTACTGCACCAGTGTGGCGGCTCAAGCCGCAATTGCCGCTAGTCGCAGACCAAATTCAAACTGCGCATGCGCGGAGACGGATACTGCTGTGCCGTGCGGCTACAATCCCTGTTGCGGCTACAATCGCACCTTGGAAAACGCACCTAGACCGCATAATCTGTAACCGTGCCGGATGCGGCCGGCGTTGACATGCAAATTGTCATTTGATAAGTTGTGTCATCACCCAAGGTAAGGTAAGCTAAACGAAGTGCAATGCCATTTCAATAAGTCCTATAAGCAGCTACTGCTCCTACTTTACACTTCTGGGGGAAACTCGTTTTACAACACGAAACATGGTGATGCGTTTACGTCTTTTCCCAGCGGACGAGTTGGCCATGCGGTTAGAGGCGCGCTGCCCTGAGGTTGCATCCGGGAGATAGTGGGTTCGAATCCCACTGTCGGCAGCCCTGAAGATGGTTTTCCGTGGTTTCCCATTTTCACACCAGGCAAATGCTGAGGCTGTACTTTAATTAAGACCAGGACCGCTTCCTTCCCATTCCTAGCCCTTTCCTATCCCATCGTTGCCTTAAGACCTGTCTGTGTCGGTGCGACGTAATGCCACTAGCAAGAAAAAAGATCCTCATTCTCTGAAATTATTTACAACTTAGGCCTACTTACTTATCGTGTCCTATTAGTACCAGGAGTGTCCGAGGACGTGTTCGGCTTGCCTGGTGCAGGTCTTTCTACCTGACTCCCGTGGGCGGCCTGCGGGTCGGCTGGATGTGGGATTATGATAATGAAGTAGTGTACCATTACGTTACAATTGACGTCAGTTGACATGAAGGTAGATCGGAAGAAAAATGGCGCAGATCAGATTCAAGCGGTAAGAATGCACGGAATAACTTTTTGTGACAAGTTGACCGCAACTAGGAGGCAGTGCCTGGCAAGATGGAAAGGAAACTCTATGAGAAATGAACCATTGTACGTAAAAAAAATTGAAAAAACGTTCTATTATTATCTACCTTGGCAATAAGATTTCATCAGAAACGAACTGTGAATTGCAATTACCTAACCAGAAGAACAACTATTATAATCAATACAACCATATCAGAGTCCATATGGAGGAAGAATCTAGAAACAAACTACTGAAAAATACGTAAAAACGGCAGGGAAGCACGTATAATACATTTAAATACTGTGCCGAAGAAGAGGTGTCGGAATACGGCAATCGTAAATAAGGCCTAAACTGACTTAGTAAACGGCCAGATTTCCTCAAATAATCCGTATAACCCATCTATAAGATTAAAAAAAAAACATTATTCACGCAACAGATTTTACCAAGAAAGAACTAATTTATAAGAATATAATTAATTCTGAGCTTTATCTAGAGAGGATAAGAAATATAAATACAATTAGACAAAGTCCTTGGAAGAGCTATATATACGGAGAATTAAGATGTATTCTGTTAAATTTATAATATATTTTCGTTGCATGGAAATTGGATACGAAATGAAGCGAGCGTAAAGCGATGGAGGAAGGCTGGCCAGATCATCGTAAGCTCAACCCTGGCGACCTAGAGATCCAGCATGACGTAATCCAGTGCAAGGCTAGACGTTCCGAGATGCCATGAGGAGGAAGAAGAAAGCAACGTCAGACCTAAAATGGCTTGAGATAAGTAACGTTTTAAGAAATTTAACTATAAGGTATTTCATTTAGTGTAGTATAATTGTAGGAATGCTGAAGTGCCAAAGATATGACCTGTTTGTGCCAATATGTGAATTCTAAGGCATAATCCGGAGAAAATAACCACAGATACGTATTATTTTTGTGTAGTAATATACTGCCGTGCTCATAAGTTTGATCTGAGGTTAATGTGAGCAGTATCGGGAAGTGAATAAGGATGTTTTGAACCAATGTGTTTAAGAGTACGTCGTATATTAAGCTAGGCAAGGCTAAGATATGAAAGTGCAGTGTAATAATAATAAACCTAGGCTACCCAACGACCAGATTGAATAACTAGGCCAATATCGTCCATATTTACGATGAGTTGGAATAAATAGTAGCAGCTTGCGATGTTATGAAAAGATATTAAGGTAAAAGAAGTGTTTTACTGCGACGTAGTAGTCATTATGAAGAAGTTGAGTAGAGATATTGATTGAATGCGGAGGAATCGCAGTAATTAGAAGCATGAATGATAATATGTTGTTGGAGATTTGAGATGTTGAATAGGTATTATGTAAGCAAATGATTGAAGGAAATAGGTGCGAATTTATGCTTAGCCACAGTTGTGTTGTGATTGAAAATGAGGCAAGCAGTGGAATTAAGGCCTAGATACGTGAATATTAAGTGTAGTAAAGAGGTTAGATGGTCAATTGGTCGAACTTAAATGAAATATGGAGATAGGTTAGGCGTAATTTACATGTATTTGAAGTGTATATGGGAAAGAGATACAGTCGCCTAGTAATATATTTGTCTCACATAGTGAATATACAGTATTGGAGCACGCGTTAACCTGAAAATGGTAAAATTGGTAGGCAGTAGAAAGAGTCATTTTAATTGAAAATACACATAATATTTAATTGATCTGTACGATTCTGGCAGGTTATGATGATTGAAGAACATGGAGATGGCACTCGTAAATGAAGATATTTGATTTTATTTTGGCACATTTTTAATATATAAGGATGTTGGAATTAATATTAATGGTTAGGATTAATTTCTTTTAGATACTTAAGATGGCATTTTTGAAGCCATAATTGGAAAGAGTTACTTATCTCATGCCATAAACAAGTCAAAGACGCAATTCCCAAACCAATCCCAAAGAATACTGCAAATAGACCTAAAGGAAAGAAAGACCACTCCCTCCTTTAATAAAGAGTAAATCCTAATTGTCCCCATGATGAAATAAAATGATGAAATGTGGTCACGCAGCAAAATAATAATTGCCCAAATGAATTAAAGATACCTGCCCAATTTTAATTATGTTAATTCATTAATTTGAGCTGTCAAGAAAGATAATATGTGATATTCGAATTTATTTTCCTCTATTACCAGAGATGGTCATTATTTTGTTAGTTATAGTATTGGCATACTAATAAATTAGTTTTAAGATTATTCAAGCGTTTATTTTCAAAGGTAGAGATAGGAAGATTAGTTGTAAGGATATATTTAGACTGGTATTTCGGAAATCATGATATTCAGAGGCTCATATTGATTCTACGGTAGGATTTTGGAGAAAAATGTGTGACTTATTGAAATATACACCCTCTTCAACGGAACTTGCGAAAGTAAATAGTATTTTTGAATATGTATAGATGTTTTTACCTTGAGATATTGACTTAATATTGACATGCAACCACCGCGCTTGATCTGTATATCCATCCCCAATTTCGGATAGTTAATTAGTACCAATTAAGTGAGAATATTGCGCGGGCAACATCATATTAATTTTGTACCACAACATGAGGTGAATTGAATGGAAGTACAGCGCGATGGTTATACCTATACTTTTATCAGTCCAATGTGGAACTTGGTAAGAATTAGGGCTGCGATACCACCAAAGGTTGCATTAAATTTATCGCCCATACTTGGGGCAAGTTGAATAGAAAAACACCGTTGTCGCAGGTTGCAGTAGGGAGAGATGAAACCCGGTTTCGGCACGTAGCCTACTCCTCTCGAATAATACCAAGGGGTCTGCTCAATGCTTTACGTCAACATCCGACGGCCGAATCACCATCAACAGCATCATATCCCCTCACTCCATTTGAACACTGCGAAAAGTTTTGGATTTGAATCCAGGCTTTTGGCATGTAATCTAGTGATTAGAAACTGTCTACCACCAACTTTCCTACCCTGCCGGCCAACATTCTGATGGTGATTTTTTTTCATCCAGGCTAAGTGGCTCGGACGGTGAGATGCTGGTCTTCCGACTCCACCTTGGCAGGTTCGATCCTGGTTCAGTCCGGTGGTATTTGAAGGTGCTCAAATACGTCATTTTTGTTTCGGTGGATTTTCTGGCACGTAAAATAAGTCCTGCGGGACTAAATTCCACCACCTCGGCGTCTCCTTAAACCATAAAAGTAGTTACTGGGACGTAAAGCCAGCAACATTATTATATTTTTCTTTCGACCAACAGCACTCGAACCTGCTAACCATGGTGTCAGACCTTTATTTTAGAAAAGACCAAGTTAGCTACTTATAAACAATCTGCCACTTAGTGACAGTCCTTAATGCAGATCAATTGTAAGTGATTGATGGGTCGCATGCGGCACGATGCTTATCCACTCCGTCGCTATTGGCACTATAATGGCCGGGTCGCATCCGGCACGGTCGCATCTGGCACGTAACCAACTAAGCAATTATGTCTTATGTCGTGATCAGCCATAATTACATTTATGTGGGGTGGAAAAAGTGTCTGTAATTTTTTGGAGGTAAATGCAGATGGCGTGGGAGTAGGAGTAAATCTTATAATAGAACACCGCGCCATTTGCAATCCCGCATTATTTTCAGTGAATTTGAAGCGATCGCACGTTATTCAGACTAACATTAAAAATCGGTTTTGCAGACTACGTCCCCAGAAAGGAAAGCAGTTTGGCCAAAGGTGTCTATCTAACGTCATCTCCAAGTGGATAGAGACTATCAGTCAAATTAACGGTATTCCCATGTAGAACTGTTATGTAAATTTACGTCCAGGCAACAGACGGCCATTATAATGCCGACGTCCTGCCGTTAAATTAGAAATATCCTTGACTGACTTTATTGCGTGTTTGTTCGGTGATATGACGAACGTGTTCTGTTCGCAAAGAAGAGAGCGTGTGAGGGGCATTTTTATTTTTTATGTCATTATTTTTGGGAAAATGAAGTTAAAAATGAACGAAAAGAATAATATGTTTTGTAAAGCCACTATCTGTCGAGATGGCTAGATAAAGAATGAGAGAGGCTGGTGGGCCTGTTAAGATGTGAGATGACCGGGCAAGTTGGCCGTGCTGTTAGGACCGCGCATCCCGGAGATAGTCGGTTCGAGCCCCACTGACGGCAGCCTTGAAGATCTTTTTCCGTGGTTTCCAATTTTCAAACCAGGCAAATGCTGGGGCTGTTCCTTAATTGAGGCCACGGCCGATTCATTCCCACTCCTAGGCTTTTTCTATCCCATCATCGCCATAAGACCTATCTGTTTCGGTGCGACGTAAAGCAAGTTGTAAAAAAAAAGTGAGACGACGTACGAATTCCAGGTATGTGAATTACCTTTATTATAAAGTGCATTTATTAATTTCATTATGTCACCATTTTATTTGTCTATCTGTGATGCAAATTGGTCACCCTTTTATTTCGTACAAAATGTCAGAGGCATGTGACAAAAGGTCATTTTTTTAATGTTTCTTGGATAATCGGAAAGTCGCGTAACTAGCGTGTGAAATGTTGTATAGTGGTAGATTTGATGGCTGTAAAACGAATATAATGTCTGGAGCAAAGTATCATTTCCGTACGTTTATATTCTATATTTGTTGTTTGCCAATGTTAAGACATTAACTTATCACAAAATGCTGTTCAGTGTAAAGATGAAACTCCTGTAAGTGTAATCCGTGGTTTACCGTTTATAGTGAGTGCGCGATAATGATGGAAGGTCAGCTGTTGCGGAATGAACATCGTCGTGTGTTCAGCGCTGTAAATTTTGTCAAGGGAAGTTACGAGGCGAGACCGGTGTAGAACTGATGAGAGAAAAATAACGGTAATTTTTTTTTTTGTAAGTCAAGTTTTGAGTTTCGGTTTGGAAATATTGTGTTGTCAATCTCAGATATGCGAGGAGAGATGATTAGTTTGTCACAGAGTGTTTTATGTAACAACATAGTGGGAGATATTCCATATTATTGTCGTGTAGAGAATTTGAAGTAGCAAGTCCGACTCTTTGGCTGAATGGTCAACGTTGAAGCCTTCGGTTCAGAGGGTGCCGGTTTCGTTCCCCGGTTGGGTCGGGGACTTTAATCGCCTCGGATTTATTCTTCTGGCCCGGGGACTGGGTGTTTGTGTTTGTCCCAACACTTCGCTCTTCATATTCACACAACACACCACACTACCAGCCACCACAGAAACACGTAATAGTGATTACATTCCTCCATATAGGGTTGGCGTCAGGAAGGGCATCCGGCCGTAAAACAGGGCCAAATCCGCCTGTGCGACACAGTTCGCATCCGCGACCCCATGGGTGTGGGAAAAGCGGTAGAAAAAGAAGAAGTAAATTTGAAGTAGCAAGTGGTTCAAGTCTTGCAAAGATGGGAAGGAATGTGGATCAGGTTCTTGAAATCCTGTAATGTTGAAGAGACTTTATGACGGGATGTTCACTGTAGGTAACCCGAGGATTTATTTTGTGTCATTTAATGCTATGGGAATAGGGTCGTTTCATAGTTAGGATTCCATGTGAAACCGTAGGACCGTGATGGATAAGAATATTTCAAGTGACTTTTTAAATTTAATCTCTTTGCATATTCTGTGTTGGTCAAGAATTGTATTTCATGCGAATTGCCAGCTAGGCGAGGTTTTCATTTGATGCAGCTTAAGATTACATGTGTTGTTTTTTTTTTCTTTTAATTGATAGCGAAGATTTGTCGTGTTCCCGTTATCAAGCCAGCTCTTGGGCGCTCAAACCAGTCTATTGTTAGAGAGAAACTGTAACTGAGATTTTGGCATCTGTAGTACAGGTTTGAAATTAGATTTCATTATTTTAGAAGAGAGTCGTTTTAATAGAGACTTGAGATTCATTATCGAAGTGACGGAAATGACAGGATGGTATGTTGGAAATAACCATTTTCAGGGTGTCAAAATTTGAGAATCAGTAGTGATGTTGTTTAGTGTTGTTGAGAGTTGTCCAAAGTTATGCGATTATTTTATTTTAATGTCGCGATGGCTGTCAATCCATAGAGATCGTGATCGATGATTGTGTTGTGTTGTTGTTGGCTTCCAAGGCACAAATGCAGGTTCATGTGAAATTAAGTCATGCTTGTGGAGCACATGGGGTGCAGTAGTCCATTCACCCTAGAGTTGGGTGAGGTGCATTGCGACACTTGAGTCTCATCGACCTGATATCGAAGGAGGTGCCGGAATTAGTCCAAGGGATAACCAGATGTGTTATAAGCGATTTTACATAGGTTGTTTTCCTTTGCGTTGTTTATAAATTTATGCAGATTATAGGATGTAAGGTTAGGCTTATCCAAGCTAGTTTCTTAATAATTATTAGTTTTACAATGTAAACTTGTTGAGTGACGTCATGAAATAAATAAATGGTACTGGTAATTATGACAATGTATTCCGCTTTTTTAGCTGCGATTAAGAAAACTTAGAGCATAAAACAATATCAGATCAATCTTTTCGTCAAAGGAACGTTTCTGGTAAACAGGTACGAATGATAACAAAATGTAATTAAACAGTTAGGGAGTTTAAAGAAACCATTCGTCCGGGATGGATAAAAATGTGTTCTTATTTAGGATTATGGGATTACTTCATTTATGAATATTAAATTCAGTGGAACCGTGACCAACTTGAAAATATATTCTGGATATCTCAGTTTTATTTGCTGGGAAATTTCAACTTATTAACGTAACGATTAAAAGGACATGTCTGATGGCAAGTGACTTTACTGCCACAAGTGTTGTGACAATTTGTTTTTGTATTTTTATTTTGATGTGTCGAGCATCAGATGTGCTGAGGATTTATTAATGTGGAAACCATGGTCATTAACTACTGCAACTTTATTGTGTTCAGTCTTCAGCTTAGAAGTTTGGATGGTCATGGTGCCATCAACCTCAGTAACTTGGATTAGAGCCATCTGCCATTATAGCATCATTTCCTTGCGGTCATCACCCACAATGACTTTAACGTAAATCACAAAGCTAGATGTCGGTCCGTGACATAGTCGCATTTTACATCCATTCAATTAAGGTTCCATGCCGTAAAACCACTGTGTGGCACATACAGATTGGACTGTCTTCATTGTACCAAGAATCCAGAGCTCGTATTACGGGGGCTGGATCGTCACGAATCGTTATGGTGGCACATGCAGTCTCACATGGAAAACAATTTTAGGGATCTCCAGACTTTTGTATTTCATTTTTAAATTAAGACGGTGGATTCTAGCAAGGATGCTCATCAAGTAATTGAGTTAAGGTCTCCAAAGCCAGTGTCTCTCATCATCGTTACTGTCGTTATTATCTTTTAAACGGACAAAACTGAGTTCGTTGTTTAGAGGTGGTAAAATGAAACATCGCCAATGTTAAATAAGACATCCATTTATTTTAACTGGAGTTCTCTCATTGTAGACAATAGTTTAAGTTACTGAAACCCGCCTCTTACTTAAGCAAGTGACGAAGAACCTACAGACGACCCAAAAGAAAGGTCTCATGCCGATTTGCTGATAGGTAAGGAAGGTAGGTATCCGACGAAGGACCTTAAAGGATTCAGTATATCATGTTTCATTTCTTCTAGTCTGTAACTGATATTTAAGAGTTTGAGGCGAGAGAAAGCTACAGTGCGTAAGGGAAATTCCTCCGCAGTGCCGAGCTCGGGCTGCACAGGCAGTTTAATTGACAGTAGTGGCAAGTGGCCCGTCTCTTTGAACCACGTTGCTATCTTCAGCCTTGTGGAATGAAGATAGGAGGAGTTTAAGAAAAAACAGCGAAGCATTGGTGAGGAGTGTTAGTAACAACTGTGCCTGGCTGGTAGTCACAAAGTTATCTAAAGAAGAAGAAGTGTTTATTGTTAAACCAACTCAAATGTATTTCTGGCCATGATGGGATGGGAATGGTGTAGGAAACGAGAAGGAAGCGGCCGTAATAGTTAATGTTTGAGTGGTACTGCCTGAAATGTCTGCTCCAGTGAACCTCATCCTTGATTTGATCGACCTTAATGATGTAACTCCCAAATAAATTTTCCTTTCATTAATGAGTCGACTTGAAAATTTTGGAATGTCAGATGATTGCTTAAATGATTGTTTTTTTATCTGTCACTTGTGATGGAGCTATAGTGAGATTTGGTGTACGTAGTGGTGTCAGAAAATTACTGCAAGACAGACTCCAGAATGTTACTGTGTGGCACTGCATCAATCATCAGTTGGAATTATCTATTAATGATACATTAAGTAGCATCGCTTCAGTGAACATATTTAAGAGTTTTACCGACAAACTATAAGTAATACACCATGCTCCTGCAAAATATCCAAGGCAACTGCAGGACTGTGCAGCAACATTAGACCTGCAGTTCCTGAAAATATGAAGGGCCTTGAGCACATGATGGGTAGCATCAAGCTTCCGTACAGCCTATGAAGTCTACCCAACACTAGTTTGTCATTTCCAGACAGCACCGAAGGATGCTGCAAGAAGCAAAACAGAGCGGTGTCTTATGATGACCTATTGAAGAAAATTACATCCTGTCATTTTATTTTGAATTTGGGGCTAGTGTGTCACGCTCTTCAAGAGATGAGTGATTTAATTTTAGAATTACAGGCGTTTTCTTTTTTTTCTTACAAATTGCTTTACGTCTCACATACACAGATAGGTCTTATGGCGACGATGGGATATGAACAGGCTAAGAGTGGAAATGAATCGGCCGTGGCCTTCATTAAGGTACTGCCCTATCATTTTCCTGGTGTGGAAATGGGCTACCACGGAGAATCATATTCAGGGCTAATAACAGTGGGGTTCGAATCCACTATCTCCCGAATGCAAGCTTACAGATTGCAGGAAAGGGACATATCTTGTAAAATGCATGGAGAATAAAGGCACAGTAAAAGTGTTTGTAGAAAGAATTGTTAAGGCCGGCCCATGTTACATCATCTCTCAGCAAAAAGAGCACGATGCTCAAAGAGACTGAACTTCACAACAAAACAAATAAGAATTACAGCTGTTTAGTGAATCCAGGCAAATTTATCGAGGCCTAACGTAATCCTTAGAAAGAAGACAAGACTTCTGGAGGGGACAGAAGTTAATTTGCCTGTACTGTGCTAAAACCCTTAAACTCTCCTTACTGGCCAGAAAGGACACATAGTTAAGTCTCCTTTGGAGAAGCAAACATTAGAAAGCTGGCATAAAATCTTCGAGTACACGAAAGAGAGGCTATTCTTTGTTTATGATAACCTGAAGAAAATAAACTGCCGGATAGATTGCTTCATCTTTCAAACACATTGGGCACCACTGCCATATCTTCCACCGAATGCGAAAGAGGATTTTCGCCGGAGAACTTAATACTTTGTCTTTCTGGGGATATACTAAAGACAGTGGGTTGGAATATAGTACCGTATCTGAAGTACTTATTTGTTTATTGTTTGCATGAAGGAGCTATACGAAACGAATGGAGAGTTGCTATAGTAGCTCCTGTGTATAAAGGAAAGGGTGATAGACATAAAGCTGAAAATTACAGGCCAGACAGTTTGACATGCATTGCATGTAAGCTTTGGGAAAGCATTCTTTCTGACTATGTTAGACATGTTTGCGAAATTAATAACTGGTTCGATAGAAGGCAGTTCGGGTTTAGGAAAGGTTATTCAACTGAAGCTCAACTTATAGGATTCCAGCAAGATATACCAGATATCCTGGATTCAGGAGATCAAATGGACTGTATCGTGAAAGACCTATCTAAGCCATTTGATAGGGTAGATCATGGGAGACTACTGGCAAAAATGAGTGCAATTGGACTAGACAAAAGAGTGACTGAATGGGTGGCTATGTTTCTAGAAAATAGAACTCAGAGAATCAGAGTAGGCGAATCTTTATTTGACCCTGTAATAATTAAGAGGGGAATTCCTCAAGGCAGAATCATTCGACTTTTATGTTTTCTTATATGTATAAACTAGCAAGATACCCGTGCTTCGCTACGGTATTATACTGAAATTCATAATTGAATGCTTATTGTTTTAGATATATAATCCGCCGAAATTCGCGATCTGACCCGTTTTCTGCGAGAATCCGCCAAAATTCGCGATCTGACTCGTTTTCTAATAGATTACGGCAAGTTTCCTCCCATTTTTCAATCTTTCTTTCCAGCAAACGATTTCGTACTTCCCGGGCTAGGTCCAGGTATTCCACTCAGTTAGTTGGGTCCCTAAATCTTTGCCATCTTTTCCTATAAGCATTTTTAATATGGATCAAATCCTTCAGGGGATCTGTCGTGGTGTCGTCTTGGGTGCCTTGGCGGTAGCCTACTGAACCCGCGGCCGAACTGCATTCTTAGTCATTAGCCGTCCAGGACCCGTTTCCAGCGTGGTCCGCACATGTGACGACGGTCCAGAACATTATTATTATTATTATTATTATTATTATTATTATTATTATTATTATTATTATTATTATTATTATTGTTATTATTATCATTATTATTATTATATGTTCTGGACCCCACAGCAATATGCAAGACCGCTACTTGGCGGTAAATTACATCTGCTGCCATTGTCATTGTTGACAATGTGACCAGCACCAATGTCGCGCGTAGGCAAGTGTGCGGGATTTCTATCGATACGAATGACATATCTCCGTGTATTAGTGACCTTATTATAGAGGTGAACAATTTGACGGTCAATATCATTCCTATCGTTTATTTCAAATGTGTTTAAATTTTTATTTATATGCCAGGAGAATCTACTCTAATCTAAGAACGTTCTCCGAAGGAAAGGATGGCTGTTGAAAAAGAACCCAGGAAAGATTAAAAATGATCGGTTTATGATCAGAATAAGTACATCGAAAGTCAACAGCCTGTTTCATATCATTCGACAGGATCAGGGATGGAATGAATAAAGCCCCATCTAGCGGCGACAATATGAATTGTGCCGGCTGCCGAAGCACACCTCTGGGGCAATGATCGATGAGTGACAAATGAAATGAAATATTGGACAGTGTTGCTGGAATGAATGATGACAGGGAAAGCCGGAGTATCCGGAGAAAAACCTGTCCCGCCGCCATTTTGTCCAGCACGAATGTCACATGGAGTGACCGGGATTTGAAACACGGAACCCAGCTGTGAGAGGCCGGCGCTCTGCCGCCTGAGCAATGGAGGCTCCTTATAAGTACATTATGAACAGTAAAATCAATTGGTCACACCGCCTTTTACACCCCACCGCCGTTAAGTTTATTTACCCCCACCCCCCAAAAAATTAAAAGAAGGTGTGTTTCTTTATGTTTAAAGGAGATTCCAAATACCAATGTTCACGTTTATTACCTTCAGTTTTGAGATATAAGTATCCCCTTAAAAATAATTAACTTTCTTTAACTTCCTTTCACACTCCCCCCCCCCTCACAAAGTGATATTAAGGCAAAAAATACTTGTTCCTTTAATAGTAAAGGATCTTCTAAATACCAATTATCACCACTCTAACCTCTTTAGTTTTTGATTTATGTGTCCTCATGAAAGGAATTCAGCTCCTTTTCACTCCCGCTCCCCCCCCCCCAAGATTGTTTCCCCCCCAAAAACGCGCTTTTCTTTGTTTTTAAAAGAGATCAAAATACCAATTTTCACGTCTGTAACAACTTTAGTTTTTATTAGATGTATGTATTCTCATACAATTAAGTCAATTAATTTTTTCAATCCTTTAACCCCCAAACCCCCTTTTCCGAGAATACGTGTTTGTTTACGTTTAAAGCAGATTGCAAAAATCAAATTTCACGTGTGTAACATCTTCATTTTTGAGATATCAGTAGCCTAATTGAAAGAATTCAATACCATTTTCAGTCACTTTTACCCCCCCCCCCACTTCCCAAGTGGTATTTCCGAAAACTAAAAATACACGTTTCTTTATTGTTAATAGAATTAAAAAATTACCATTTTTCACTTCTGTAACATGTTAAGTTTTTTGAGATATACTGTATAAATTCTCATTTTAAAATTTCACCCCTTTTTAGTTCCCCTTAAGTGGAGTTTCCAAAGACAAATCACCTATGTTTCTTTACACTTAGAGGAGATTCCAAATACCCACTTTTTACGTCTGTAACATTTTACGCTTCCCAGATATTCTGTAGATATAGTCTTTCAAAAAATTCACCCCAATTTGCCACTCCTGTTTAACCGCCATGGATTGAATTTTCCAAAATCAAAAATATACGTGTTTCTTTATTTTTAAAGGAGATCCCGTTTACAAATTTTCAGTTCTGTAATATCTTCAGTTTCTGAGATATATGTATCCTCATTAAAGGCATTCAACCCATTATTCACCCTTTTACACCCCTCCTATTGGGATTTAGAGAAAACAAAGAAATACGTGTTTCTTTATTTTTAAAGGAGATTCTAAATACCAAATTTTACATATATAAACTTTAAAAGTTTTGAGATATAGATACACTCATTTTAAAAATTTCATCCCCCATTTCACCCCCCCCCCCCATTATTTGGATTTTCCCAAAACGACAAAATACCTGTTTCTTTATTTTTAAAGTAGATCCCAAATACCAATTTTCAGGCCTGTAATATATTAAGTTTCTAAGATATAAGTATTTTCTTTAAAGGCATTCAACCCCATTTTCACCCCCTTTTCACCCCTCCTATTGGGATTTTCCGAAAACAAAAAACTACGTGTTCCTTGATTTATAATGAAGATTCAAAATACCAATTTTTACATCTCTAAACTTTAAATCTTTTGAGATATAGATGCACTCATTCTAAAAATTCACCCCCCTTTTCACCCTCGCAATAATTGGATTTTCCAAAATCAAAAAATATGTGTTACTTTATTTTTGAAAGCGATCAAAAGTACCAATTTTGAGGTCTGTAATATCTTCAGTTTCTGAGATATAAGTATTCTCTTTAAAGGCATTCAACCCATTTTTCACCCCTTTTTACCCCTCCTATTGGGATTTTCCGAAAACAAAAAAGTACGTGTTCCTTTATTTTTAATGAAGATTCTAAATACCAATTTTTACATCTCTAAACTTTAAAACTTTTGAGATATAGATGCACTCATTTTAAAAATTCACCCCCCTTTCACCCTCGCATTAATTGGATTTTCCAAAAACAAAAATATACGTGTTTCTTTATTTTTGACAGCGATCGAAAGTACCAATTTTGAGGTCTGTAATATCTTCAGTTTCTGAGATATAAGTAGCGTTATCCTGATTAAAGGCATTCAACCCATTTTTCACCCTTTTTCACCCCTCCTATTGGGATTGTCTGAAAACAAAAAAATACGTGTTTCCTTATTTTTAAAGAAGATTCTAAATACCAATTTTCACATCTGCAAACTTTTAAAGTTTTGAGATATAGACACACTCATTTTAAAATTTCACCCCCCTTTTCACCCCCTTAGCGACGGAATATCCAAAAATCCTCTCTTAGCGAGCACCTACATTATAATATGAATATATCCCCAAAATTTCATTTCTTTATGTCCAGTAGTTTTGGCTCGGCGATGATGAATCAGTCAGTCAGTCAGTCAGTCAGTCAGTCAGGACAAGCTACTTTATATATATAGATGATGTGAGTAAAGAAGTGGAATCAGAGATAAGGCTTTTTGCAGATGATGTTATTCTGTAGAGAGTAATAAATAAGTTAGAAGAATGTGAGCAACTGCAAAATGAACTCGATAAGGTTGTGAGATGGACAGTACAATGGTATGATGATAAAGAGGGTTAAAAGTCATGTTGTGAGTTTCACAAGTAGGAAAAGTCCTCTCAGTTTTAATTACTGTGTTGATGGGCTGAACGCTCCTTTTGGGGATCATTGTAAGTATCTAGGTGTTAATATAAGGAAAGATCTTCATTGGGGAAATCACATAAATATGATTTTTTTAAGGGTACAGATCTCTGCACATGGTTACGAGGGTGTTTAAGGGTTCTAGTAAGGATGTAAAGGAGAGGACATATAAGTCTCTTGTAAGACCCCAAGTAGACTACGGTTCCATTGTATGGGGACCCTCACCAGGACTACTTGATTCAAGAACTGGGAAAAGTCCAAGGAAAAGCAGCTCGATTTGTTCTGGGTGATTTCCGACGAAGGAGTAGCGTCACAAAAATGTTGCAAAATTTGAGCTGGGAAGACTTGGGAGAAAGAAGACGAGCTGCTCGATTAAGTGGTATGTTTCGAGGTATCAGTGGAGAGATGGCGTGGAATGACATCAGTAGACGTATAAATTCGAGTGGTGTCTTTAGAAGTAGACAAGGACAAGGAAAGATGAAGATAAAGCTGGAATTCAAGAGGACAAACAGGGGCAAATATTCGTTTGATGGAACAGGAGTTAGGGTTTGGAATAACTTACCAAGGGTGATGTTCAACAAATTTCAAATTTCTTTGCAAGCATTTACAAAAGGCTAGGAAAACAACAGATAGGCAATCTGCCACCTGGGCGACTGCCCTAATTGCGGATCAGTAGTGATTGATTGATTGATTGATTGATTGATTGATTGATTGATTGATTGATTGATTGATTGATTGATTGATTGATTGATTGATTGATTGATTGATTGATTGATTGATTGATTGCTGACACCATCCAAATTATCTTTATTAATACAAACAACCTCTGCATTCATGTTAAAAATAGTAGGACTTCCCCTCACCAGTTTCAAACAGGACAGATATGTTGATATATGGCTGCTGCAAGGACGACATTCCGCTTTCGATAAAAACGACGATCAAGAAAAGAAGAGGATACGATACGTCTCGAGATATAAATAAAGTGTGGAGCTCCTGTGAGATTCAGTTTATGAAGAAGTTCGGGTGAGTACCGCCACTTCTTTTGTTAGAAAGAAAGCGCTGGACATAACCATGTTCATCAAGTTCACTTTAGAACATTCAGTTCTAATCCGTGGAATAAAATTTTATTAAATGAAGTAGTTACATTGCAGGGACATGTCAGCTGTCCAAATAAGAGACAGAAGAGTTACCCGAAACCAGTTTTTCACAAAAGAACAAAGTTTGTGTGGTGAATAAAGATGTTAGAGTCTGCATAGCATGATTCAAGTGTAAGTCTACCTCCAATATTTTTGTAACTTTAGAATTAACCTGTGTTACTGTGATATCTGCACTTCATACCTGCATTATTAGTGTACCGGGAGGTAGGCCTACACCTCAACGCCGCGCATTTAAAATTAGCGCCTTAATGAACTCCTCTATCGATCAAAAGGTGAAACAGATACCACATGAATTTGGAACTTTAATCAAAAGATGTCACTACTAAAATATTAAGGAACTACAGTATGTTATTGTGAGGTTTCCTAAACTGATTGAATTTCTCCTTGTTTTGATTTGCCCTTCATCAAGAAGTTTGGACATTCTTCCACAGATGACACTACCAAAAACTCTGATCATGCACTCTGGTGCAAGGTGAAAGAACTTACAACTTAAAGAAGTTTCGGATTTCTAGGTTTTCCATACTGAATCTATGTTCATTTATTTTTGGGTTGGCAATACTTCTTTTTCTGTCCGCCCATTTTAAATCTAGCCAATCACGAATTTTTGTAATTAATTTCCAACCAATCCTGCATTTCTTGTTCACTTTGTGTTAACCAATAAAAATTGAGAGGGCGTGTCTGGATTACTCATGAGGGTATATAAGTTGCGGCTTTTCGAGTTTCTTGGTCAATTGATCGCCGTCTTTCTATATATATGTGTGTGTGTGTGTGTGTGTGTGTGTGTGTGTGTGTGTGTGTGTGTGTGTGTGTGTGTGTGTGTGTGTGTGTGTGTGTGTGTGTGTGTGTGTGTGTGTGTGTGTGTGTGTTAAGGCAGGAGGCGGGGCGCCTCTTTCGTTGGCAGGCAGAACACCTACAAGGTAATGGCCACGTAAATTCTATCTTTCTTGCTGTCTCCGCAACTTTATCTGAGGGGAAGGTCCGAGTCTTAACTATGTAACATACCTTTCTAAAATGTAAACTTTCTTTCAGCTAATGTAAATAAAATCGTTAACTGTAAATCGAGGATAGAGAGTGAGTTACCCCCTTGAGCTCCCCTTCATCTTCGTTTGAGGTGACTACGATTTAGCAACCTTTTTCTTTGTAATGTTTTAAAGTAATTTCCATGTGAACCACCTCAGTAGTTTGGGACTAGCCCCAGTTTCATCGGCCGAGAGTCCTGTAAGTTTTAAAATTTTCATTATCTGGGAGAGCAGTGTATGCCTCCATTCACTTTGTGTTCGAGCCGTTTATTTAACCTGTTCTTTTTGCAAAGGCCCACTATGTTGGGTACTAGATACCCCTGTGTAAAACAATTTCAATTTGTAAATAGTGCCTTTAGAGACCGGAGATTGTAAGTTTTTGATGTAATGCGGCTTTGAGTAGACTGGAAGAAACTGAGAGCCTGTTAGCTCGTTTCAAGTTTTGTAATAGTAAAGTGTGCCTCTGGAAGGCTAGATATTGTAATTTAGGGAGCAAGTGCTCTTGAATTAGGGATTTTCTGCCGTTACCTAAATAATACCACTTTCAATTGTAAATTTGTAACCTGGGGGCTTGTAGCCCAGAATTGTTAAGGTCTGAATCTTGAATTTTCCAATACTTGAAATTGTGATTGTACCTGTAACCTCATATTATTCACTCAGTGAAAAGATTGTTAAGTCTGCGATTTAAAGAGAAATATAACCTTTGTTAAAGTTTTAAATTCGATTTTGATGTGGTAGTTAGATCCATTCAACACCCGCACCTTTTTTCACCTCTTTCTGCTCCACGGATAATCTCCGTAACAATTAGGATTAGTTTTTGGAAATATGTCTTGATAATAAATTAAGGGTATAATCTCAATGCCTATCTGCATTGAGAAGAAGAGAAAAATCAAGCATATTCAGGTCGATGTGTGTAAATAAATAAATAAATAAATAAATAAATAAATAAATAAATAAATAAATAAATAAATAAATAAATAAGACCAAATCGCCAGGCAAAGTGACTCGCGGATGCGATCCTGGTTCAGTCCGGCGGTATTTGAATGTGCACAAATACGCCAGTCTCGCGTTGAATATTTACCAGCACGTAAACGAACCTCTGCCGGGACAATTATCAGGCACTTCAGCGTCTCTGAAATCCATAAAAGTAGTTAGAGGGACGTACAACTAATAACAAATTAAGACTGATCTCCTCTTTAGGGCAAGAGTCTCCTACAACTTACCTTACCTATCACACTTAGGATTACCCGCCGTTCGGCTTTCGCCGGACATATCCTGCTTTTCATCCATTTTTAATGTCCGGCCAGCATTTCATATTATTTTTTCATCGAAAATGTCCGGCATTTTTTGCTACAAGATTGCTCATTCAGGTTTAAAGCTGAAGACACCTTATTATCGCATCGTACACCATCTCCATGCCTTTGCTTGCAGGACCTAGTGTTTACAGTGCACTTTGTCTTCTGGTATGGGCTAGTGCAATTTTGTTACTTTCATTGATCTGTCTCTGTCTTATCCTTGGCTTTGACAATATGAAAGTGACTGAGGTATGAGCGATGCTAGTAATGCCATTCCTTGTGCAGCCAGTCCCTGCAATGAATGGTGTGAAAACGTTGCTCATAGGGTCGGTTGATGCATGCATTTCAGTGGGCTTGGCAGATTGATATGTATTAACAACTTCTGGCTCGGTGAGGAAAGCAACGGGAAACTACCTCACTCCTCATTTCCCTACTACGCCTCTTCAGTGATGCGTAGGCCATCTATGACAGCTGATGGCAGAGCTGTTGAGGATCCAACCAGCCTTAGGGCTGAAGACTGAACAAACAAACATACATACATACACACCATCTCCATGCGATTAGGGCGCTACTTCCGAGGGTGGAAATAACTAACACCAACACCCGATATATCGAACTCGATGTCCAGGTATCAATCAACCAATCAACGCGCTGGTCTTGTTTTAAAGTATCGCTGTGTTCATTTCCACATCCATGCTGAGAAAAACCCGAAGTATCGAGAGTTTTATTTTGCGTATGCTTGCCACGTGCGTTGCAGCTATCCTCTTTGGTTACCTGGTTGTCGCCGTGAATTGTAGTGCGAATATGTACCAAGCGGAGTGAAAAGAATCTTGTTGCCTCCTCTTACATATGTCATCTTTGCAACCAGAAATAAGTGAATCTAAAAAGAAGACAATGTATATTATTCGGAAAAACTAAAACATAAATATCCTTGCTTTACTTATAGTCACAGTGAAAGTCAAGTGAAATCTTCAGTGTGTGATAGTTACACTAATGTCGTATAGCCTAAAAATGTGTTGGTGACTTGGAACGACATGTTGAAAAACACAAAAAGATGCTGAGGACTAGCTCAGTATCAGGTACACTGTTATCATTTTTGACTCACAAATATTCGCCAGATGATACAGTAGATAACTTCAAGCCGCAGAAGATACAAGTCATTTCACACAGTTTTCCATCATCAGTCAAAAAATCAATGGACTGTACAGCTAAATTGAATATGTTTGTAGGTTTTGAAGTAGTACAGAAACTGACCTGTGTACGAACTAAAGCTGAAGCCATAATATATAATGCCATTGCGCAACACTCGACAGATGTTACTACATTCTTCCTTTACTTTTTTGGCCTAGGAACTCATACAAGCAATCATGGTGTTATAAAGATGTTTCCAATTGTCAACCATTACTTCGCATACCCAAATAGTGTTATTCCGGTAAAAGTTCTTGAGTTACAAGAACTGCCAATATTAATCTTGGAGGCCTTGCACGCAGGAGTAATCAATCAATCAATCAATCAATCAATCAATCAATCAATCAATTAGTCAATCAATCAATCACTACAGATCTGCATTTAGGGCTGTCGCCCAGGTGGCAAATTCCCTATCTGTTGTTTTCCTAGCCTCTTCTTAAATGATTGCAAAGAAATTGGAAATTTATTGAACATCTCCCTTCGTATGTTATTCCAATCCCTAACTCCTCTTCCTATAAACGAATATTTGCCCCGAATTGTCCTCTTGAATTCCAACTTTATCTTCATATTGTGATCCTTCCTACTTTTAAAGACACCACCCAAACTTATTCGTCTACTGATGTCCTCCCACGCCATCTCTCCACTGACAGCTCGGAACATACCACTTAGTCGAGCAGCTCGTCTCCTTTCTCCCAAGTCTTCCCAGCCCAAACTTTGCAACATTTTTGTAACGCTATTCTTTTGTCGGAAATCATCCAGAACAAATCGAGCTGCTTTTCCTTGGACTTTTTCCAGTTCTTGACTCAAGTAATCCTGGGGATGGTCCCCATACATTGAAACCATAGTCTAGTTGGGGTCTTACCAGAGACTTTTATGCCCTCTTCTTTACATCCTTACTACAACTCCTAAATACCCTCATAACCATGTGCATAGATCTGTACCCTTTATTTACAATCATATTTATGTGATCACCCCAAAGAAGATCTTTCCGTATATTAACACCTAGGTACTTACAATGGTCCCCATAAGGAACTTTCACCCCATCAACGCAGTAATTAAAAGTGAGAGGAATTTTCCTATTTGTGAAACTCACAACCTGACTTTTAACGCCGTTTACCATCATACCATTGCCTACTGTCCATCTCACAACATTATCGAGGTCATGTTGCAGTTGCTCGCAATCTTGTAAATTGTTTATTACTCTGTACAGAATAACATCTTCTGCAAACAGCCTTATCTCTGATTCCACTTCTTTACACATATCATTGATATATGTAAGAAAACGAAGGTCCAATAATACTGCCTTGTGGAATTCCCCTCTTAATTATTATAGGCAGCCCTGAAGATGGTTTTCCGTGGTTTCCCATTTTCACACCAGGCAAATGCTGGGGCTGTACCTTAATTATGGCCATGGCCGCTTCCTTCCTACTCCTACGCCTTTCCTATCCCATCGTCGCCATAAGACCTATATGTGTCGGTGCGACGTAAAGCAACTAGCAAAAAAAAAATATATATATATATAGGGTTAGACAAAGCTTCGCCTACTCTGAGTTCTATTTTCTGGAAATATAGCCACCCATTCAGTCACTATTTTTTCTTGTCCAATAGCACTCATTTTTGCCAATAGGCAATAGGCTGTAGGCAAAATACATTGCCAGTTCCTTTTATTTAGATTCTTACATTTACACAGTACCCAACAGCGCTATTCTAAATGCTCTAACAAATCCATAGCACGATTAATTTGAAAATAAATATTTCCAATGAAAATCTTCAAACCTATTTTTTAAAGTAAGATTTAGGACTTATTTGCGTGTAAACCTACGTTATCCTTCTCTAACTACAGTATAGCCACCAAGTAATGAACAGTACACTCAACCGCAGAAAAAATATTCGTTGCAGATTATTATAATAATAATGTTATTGATTTTACTTCCCACTAACTACTTTTAAAGTATTCGGAAACGCCAACGTGCCGGAATTTTGTACCGCTGGAGTTCTTTTAAGTGCTAGTAAATCTACCGACACGAGGGTGACGTATTTGAGCACCTTCAAAAATCACCGGACTGAGCCAGGATCGACACTGCCAATTGGGGTCAGAAGGCCAGCGCCCCAAACGTCTGAACCACTCAGCCAGGCTCGTCGCAGAATATGATTTTCTTTCAAAATCCTCTTGTTTGAAATAGGATGACCATTTGTGCAGGTGGTAGAATTCCATGAATCATCCCTTCGACCACCAGCCACCAACAGATTACAAAAATCCTCGCGTTGCGAAAATACATTTTTATTTTTTATTTTCTTTTTACAAGTTTTCTTACGTCGCATCGACACAGATAGGCCTTATGGCGACGATGGGACAGGAAAGGGCCAGGAGTGAGAAGGAAGCGGCCGAATACTGGATAATGGCCGCACTTAAGCGACACCAGCTATTGAGCTCGGTCTCGAAAATATATAAAATGATTCCTTTGCGGGACAATTTTTGTGCGTTTGATTTTACAATTCAGCAATCCATAATTCAATTCTGTGATGTTTCTGAGAACAAAACATCGACTAGGGTTTTGACTGAAAAAAGAATAAAACAGGTGAGTTAACCGTGCGGTTAGGGGCGCGCAGCCGTGAGCTTGCATCCGGGAGACAGTGGGTTCGAACCCCACTGTCGGCAGCACTGAAGATCTTTTTCCGTGGTTTCCCATGTTCACACCAGGCAAATGCTGGGGCTGTACCTTAATTAAAGCTACGGCCGCTTACCTCCGCATTCCTAGGCCTATCACATCGTCGCCATAAGACCTATCTGTGTCGGTGCGACGTAAAGCAAATAGCAAAAGAAATAGAAAAAAAAAACAATAGCCCATGTTATGCGAGAGTTCGTTGAAGATGGTAAATTTTCTTATGTCGTACTGACAGAAATAAGTTTCGACCACAATAATAATCATAATAATAATAATAATAATAATAATAATAATAATAATAATAATAATAATAATAATAATAATAATAATAATAATTTTAAACATTGTTATTGTTTTTACGTCCCACTAACTACTTCTGACGGTTTTCGGAGGTGCCGGAATTTTGCCCCGCATGGGATCTGTTACGTGCCAGTAAATCTACCGACACGAGGATGACGTATTTGAGCACCTTCAAATACCAATGGACTGAGCCAGGATCGAATCTACCACGTTTCGATCACAATGGGATGAGAACGTATTAGGATTGAAACAAAGGGACTGTGATCTTAATTCAGGCACAGCTACGTCCTTGTATGATATGAAAATTGAAAACCACGATAAACATGTTCAGGCTTACTACGGTGGGGTTCGAATCCCTCCCCCATCTCACGAATGCAAGCTTACACTTATTTGTGGGCTGAGGACAGATATTACTAGACAATAAAGTTTTTTTGTTGTTTCATCAGTGAAAATGCTACCGTTAGCCACTATCTCGAAGAAAATTTCTTTATTAAGCAGACAGCACTTGCTCGAGTAGTTCATCACCCGGTGCAGGCAACAACAAGAACTGTTACCGCGTATCGAGCACTAAGTGAACCACTGTAGCTCGAAAGGATGCGCACGCAAGCTAGCCCAGCTGTAGGGGACGGGAAGTCCAATGAATAAACCTCATTCAGGCAGCCAGCAGGCTCGGCTGGCTTGATGACGTATCCAGTATCCGTGACGCGCTGTGTGGGACAGCAAGCACTGTTGCCAATGCTCCTCTATTGCTTTTCCACGAATGCACATCTCAAGGCAAAAAGTGATTGGCAAGATATCGTTATGAATTAATGGAATGGGGGTACAATATCTATTGTTCCGTGGTTGCAGAAATTGTCTCCAATTACATTCTCTTCCCCTATTGTATTGCATTTACTGAATAATGTATACACAATATCAAGAAGCTCGGACCTTCCTCCCATACCGAAAGTTTAGTCTCTAAAAACAGAGTTAGTGTACTTTCTATTTATAACATTTTAAGAAACAGCATTTTCGAATGTTGGGTTCGAATCCCCGTCAGGAAGTCGTAAAATTTAAGAAACGAGATTTCCACTTCCGGAGGTGCACATGGCCCTGAGGTTCACTCAGCCTACACCAAAAATGAGTACCAGGTTAATTCCTGGGGGCAAAGGCGGCCGGGCGTAGAGCTAACCACTCTACCCCATCAAGTGCCGAGGTTAAGGATAGTGGAAGCCTTTACCTTCCACCCCTCCAAGGGCCTTCATGGCCTGTAACGGAGGTGTCTTTGTCTTTTATTTTCCAATGTACAGTGGTTCAGCAAACCTTCTCAAGTTTACATTAGCTGCTAATAGGGACTCCGTAATTATGTCTGTTAACTTTTTACCAGTGGTATGTTAAGCTACCGTTAATGCGATCTTCATACATCTTCATTATAGACTGTTATACCTTTCAGCGTTCAGTCTGCAAGCCTCTGTGAATTATCTAACACAATATTGAAATGCAATGTTTCTTATGCGTTCCTTATATGTTTCAATTTGAATAACAGTACCTCTGGGTCCTATTATTTTACTGGTTTTAATTTTACCTTGAATGTGCAATTAAAACGTGTAGATAAAGTACTTATAATCATGTGTAATTTATCATATAAACACAATAACCCACGTTATATACGTAAGTTTACAATATACCTCATAGACTGCTGGAATAATGCGACTTGTCTCCATGCGGTGGTTCCTACAAAATTACTTTAAAAATCCCACGGATACAGTATCACTTTCTACAGTTAAAAGTTACTGTATTATAAAAGTAAACTTCTGCAGCAGGCTAGTACAAAGTGTCAAATTCATCCACACAACACAAAACTTGTCTTCCTTACGTCAGACTGCGTAGAATGCAGAGAATTTATCATACTGAATATTTGAGCATAACATTTCTCAGACCGAGCTCGATAGCTGCAGTCGCTTAAGTGCGGCCAGTATCCAGTAATCGGGAGATAGTGGGTTCGAGCCCCACTGTTGGCAGCCCGGAAGAGGGTTTTCCGTGGTTTTCAATTTTCACACCAGGCAAATGCCGGGGCTGTAGGCCTACCTTAATTACGGCCACGGCCGCCTCCTTCCAATTCCTAGGCCTTTCCTGTCCCATCGTCGCCATAAGACCTATCTGTGTCGATGCGACGTAAAGCAAATAGCAAAAAAAAAAAACTCTGTGTATCACCTAAATTATCCTCCAGAAAATTTCAGGAGGAATTTGCTGTGAGCAATTTGCTGTGAGCTGAACAAGAGATGACATCGTAAAAAAATTTGCAATTTTGAATATATATTTAATTTCTACAGTTCATTTTATTACTATATAATTGTCTTGTCCTTGTATTTATTAATAGCATAATGGAAAAAAGAGGTATTTTTACATAGTCTATTGAATTTGTAATGTTTCATCGCCTTTTAAAAAGTTGATATGATATAATAAGACACTTCGCATTTACAGAGGGTCGTAACTGGTAAGTTCTCAAAGATTCCTGAGCTACTTTTTCGTTCCAAGTCACAAAATCGTCATTCTTCGACCATGTTAGTACATATGTCACAATAACACAAGTCGTCAGACATTCTTTATATACTATCAGATGGAATTCTCACGTAGTGTGTACTTAGCACTTAATGAAATAAATAGCCCTTATGTCTTGTTTACGGCATGGGAGGTCTCATAATCGTCCTCAAACACTTGCCT